>NC_090746.1:24047335-24146030 GCF_036898095.1 Palaemon carinicauda
AAACGCTTGAAACTTTTAAACTGATTTTTGCCGGAATTAAATAGAAAGATACTCCCTTTCCTCACTCTCTCTTTCTATAAGCAAGCACGGACGTGCCAACACGAGGACACGCATACACACAGACGAAGTCATGATATAAAAATAAAATATTGCGAGTGAGATGTGGAATGGCTGGTGTTTGCAACTGATCAAGTGCAGATTGGGGACAGCAAAGAGAAACTGCAGAAGCTGGTAAGAGGAGAAAGTTGGAAAGAAAATGAGAGCAGCATCAAGGGAATGAAGATAAAGGAAAACCGACAGATGTAGAATTATTGTTTATACGGATTATGGATGAATAGTGGAGATTAATATAAGCATCTAAGTGTAAATGTAATAGATGATAGTACGATAATAGAATAAAGGAGAATCACAGAATAAGAGAAGCAATGGGTTGCCGCTAAGTGCAAAAGATTGGAAATAGCAAATTGAATTGTCTATGAAACTCAAGGTGTGAAATAAATGTAAGAACGGATTTCAATGCAAATGAAAGAAAAAGGGTGGAACTGTTTTCATAATATATGTGGCATGAGGAGATTTGATAGGGTCATTAATGGAGATGAGTAGAATTGGCAAAAATATAAGCATAGGGGAAACAACGGATTACTGTATTTCGAGGGGCTTCAACCGTGTGGAAACAATAGGTGATAGTAAGTTAGTTAAAAGTGTATAACTACGAGGTACGAGGAAAGGAAGGCTCAAAAAACAGCTACATATATTATGTCTAGGACAAGGAAGGGACATGACATCCAACGAGTGCAAGTATGTTGAGATGCACTTAAAATTGTGAAAGATTTACTGCACACCGGTTCATCCAAAATTAAGTAACTATAGGATGAATATTGTATCCAGTTTGTGATTTGTTTATTTGGAGCCATTCTTTGTATGTGGAAATAACTTTATATACACATGTAACGGTATATACAATCCATATATTTATATATATATATATATATATATATATATATATATATATATATATACATATATATATATATAAAAGATATATATACATATATGTATATATATATAAATATTTATACATATATGTATATATATAAACATATACATATATATATATATATATATATATATATATATATATATATATATATATATGTAAATATATACACACACACACATATATATATATATATATATATATATATAAGTATATATATATATATATATATATAAATATATATATATATATAATATTGTAAGGAAATTTCCCTTCTTAACGTAAATAATTTAAAAGGATTAAGAAAATAAATTTTCCAGTGGTTATGGTGCCGTATGTTGGTTGCGCGCGTATGTCATACATGTGTATTTTTGTTTCCCATATCCGTGGTGGGAGAGAGAAGGAGCCATGAGGCAGTTAGCAAGACTATTTACCTTGAAAGGTAAATTTGTAATGTACGGTAGTGTTCCACGAATTCGTCTGCAGAGGACACTCTTTCCTGCTTCAAGTGGTGGTGGAGTGACTTGGTGATGGACAGCAACCATTGGCTAATACCAAAGCTCCCTTTAGTCTAGGGACGGACTTGTTTTGACCACTTCGAAACCTGCAGACATGACATTGCCGTTCAGTTTTTGCATTGGGGTAAGAATGAAATTGTATAGTTTCCCTTACTGAACGATCTTGGAAAGCTTGAAGTGTTTTCATCGGTGTGTGTCTACCGCTAGTACCTGTAATTATGTAATTATTCAAGCAAAACATTACGTTAATGGTTTGGATCTTGACGGTTTCGTCCTCCCAACCTGATTTAGTGACAAAGACCTGGTGCAAGATAACTTACATCATCCCATGGAATTGAGGTGTTGTTAAATGTATGTAGATAGTTAGGGTTTATTAATTTAAATTGTCTCCAGTCTACTTTCCTATCACCATATAAATATACTGACGTGTATGTGGGCGTAGCATTGATGGTTGGTTCTTTGCCTCTTTCTTTTATTTTGCCGGTGTGCTAGTTTGTTTGGGTCCTAGATGCCTTTTTGTAATGCGAATGGTTTATTTTCCTTCTTAGGCTGGAGATTTATTTTCATTTGAGGAAAATGCGGTTTATGTAATAAATAGGAATTTGAATTTGATTAAGAGTCTTTTTGAACCTTTCCTTCTCGGTGGATTTTTGATACGTCAATGTCTAGTTCTAGTTGGCTGAATATAAAGAACCTGTGACATTAATGGCGACCTTGTCAGGATCCTGTTGAATTCTTTTCTCAGGATCCCTAGAATATTAACATTGCCGTGTTGGAATCTTCAGTAGAAGATTGGTTGTTCAGATATTTTGATAGTGAATTGGGTTTAAAACTTTAATAAAATGAGTGAGTGAGCTTAAGATGACTGAGATTAATGTATCGGAATTTGTGGGTAGGGGTGACTGGGAGGTTAGGCTTGGTGACTTAAGTAAAGGTCAGTTGTTTACACTAGCAGAGCATTTAAAGTTAGTGGTATCTCCTGGTGTAAAGAAAGGAACTCTGTTGCTACAGGTAGAGAGTGCGATAAGGGGTGGTGCTATGGGTGCGACTTTGGACGAAGCAGGATTAATGCAAGATAGGTTAGCATTACAGAAATTGAAGGTGGAAAAGTTGAAATTGCAGTTTCAGATGGAAGAGATGTATATAGCCAATAGGGAAAAGGAAAGGGAAATGGAGAAGGCTAGATTGGAACATGAGAGGGAACAGGAGAAGGCTAGAATGGAACAGGAAAAGGCTAGATAGGAACAGGAGAGAGAACAGGAAAAGGCTAGATTGGAACAGGAGAGGGAATTGAAGTTGGTTCGAATGGAACATGAATTGCAGGTTCTTCGTTTACAGCAAAGTGGACCGGAAGATCACTTTAACATTAGTCATGCTATTAAGCTAGTCCCTATGTTCAACAAAGCTGATGTGGCTGAATTCTTCTCTGCTTTTGAGAAGTTAGCAAGAAAGTTAGGTTGGCCTGAGACTATGTTGACTACCCTAATTCAGTGCAGGTTGGTTGGGAAAGCACAAAAAGTGTATGCAGCATTGAGTGGAGAGCTAAGTGCAAATTATAGTAAGGTGAGAGATTGTATTAAAAGCATATGAGCTTGTGCCAGAAGCCTAACGCCAGAGATTTCGTAATCTAAGAAAGGTTCCCAATGAAACTTATGCAGAGTTTGCTAGAGCTAAAGGTATCCGGTCATTTCGCCCACATGCCATCTCGCCACACTATGGAGTCATTTCGCCCACAAGTCATTTCGCCCACACTGTGGAGTCATTTCGCCCACAAGTCATTTCGCCCACACTGTGGCGGGGTACATGTCAAGAACATGTCATGTACATGTCAAGAACATGAATCCACAACTCCTTATGGCCAACTTCTAGCTAGAGTATTTTTTATCAGTCTATCCGCACCAATAATAATATTGAAGGCTGGCACAACCGTCTAAACAAACGTAACCTACAGTTCTACCTCCTCATAAGCCTTCTCCACAAAGAGGCTAAATGGACGTCGATCTACAAGAGGCTAGTATCCGAAAAAAAGCTACTAAGGATCCAAAGGAAAAAATATAGACACTTACAGGGGCGAATATTTACTCTTTGGGAGGAACACGTGAGGGGTGAGCAATCGGTTTATAAGTTGCTGAAAGCATGCGCCTACCTGAATGGCTCAGTGCACAGCTGAATCCTGCATGTGTAGTGTGTACTGTACTTGTTTTAAATGTAACTATATTTTAATAAAATTTTCTTCAATTCTTTGTCAATATCTGAATATTACATGTATGTAACTGTCTTTTAATAAAAAAAAAAATACTTTCTGAATAGTAATACATTTATTTAACTGTCTTTTGATAAAACTTTATTTTTAATTTTTTGTAACTGCTTTCTGAATCTTGCATATAACCAGCTATTTGTTAACAAAAGTTTTTTATTTCACCACTTTCTTAATCTTACATGTATGTTGACTCTGTTGGCGAATTGATTCTTATATGTGGGCGAAATGACTTGTGGGCGAAATGACCGTAATTCGAGCTAAAGAATTAGCATTTGATGAATGGTTGAAATCAAAAGGGGTTGATGATTTTGCAGGGATAAAGGAAATAATCCTTATTGAACAGCTCAAGAATAATGTAGGGCATGAACTAGATACATTTAGAAGACTTAAAGTTAGATACTGTGGGAGCAGTTGCAGTGGCAGCCGATAAGTATGCACTATCACACAAGTCTGTGTATAAGTTTGCTGATAAGCAAAGTAGGTGGGATAAGGATAGGAGGTTTGAAAAGACTCCGGAGCAGGTAGCAAAATCCTCTAAATCAAGCTCTCCTGGAAGAAAGGTTCAGTCTTTTCCAAAGACAAGTGAAAGGGATGTAACTTGTTATTTTTGTAAAAAGAAGGGCCATATTAGGTCAGAATGTTCTGCCTGGAAGGGGCAGGGGAGTTCCAAGAAGCCTGTAGGTCTACTTGGGAGAACTTCTGGGGGTGTATCCTGCGAGTCTGGTAACTTTGGAAAATATGTCTCAAGTGGTGAAGTGTTCACAAAGGACCAGGATGGTTTTGGTAGGCGGGTAAATGTATTGCGGGATACTGGTGCTGCCCAGTTGTTGATTTTGAGATCAGCGTTGCCTGACAATTTTGTAGAGGAGGAGCTAGAGTATGTGTTGTTGGGTGGCTTGCCAAATACGGTGGTGGCGTGTCCTCTGGCAGAGTGTTGGTTAAACTCTGATTGGGTCAAGGGACCGTTAAAGTTGGCAATTGCAGATGAACTACCAGTGAACGGCGTGCAGGTTGTGATAGCCAATGATACTGAGTCGGATACGGGGAGTAATTGTCCGGTAGTGCAATGTAACGGTACCACTCAGATTGGTGAGAGTAGTCCTACGATGGCTATTACTCATTCTACAGTCCAGTCTCCTAGTGTTGAGGATGAGGATTTGGGTCTAGATAGGCTTGAAGGACTGGTAGAGGGAAGAGTTTCTGATGTGAAAGTTCCTAGTCTGGTATCTGAGTGGGATGATACTGTAGGATGGGATTGGAATTCACTAAGTATTGCTCAGAAGGAAGAGTTTAATGAAGAGGGGAAAGGAGAGGTTGGCTCAGATTTGATGAGACCTAAATTGAAATGGGAAGATGGTATCCTATATCAGTTAAGTCGTTCCAAAAGGTCGCCAACTGAGATGTGGGAGGTAAGGAAGCAGATAGTAGTTCCTCTTGAATATCGGGGCAAAATCTTGTGGTTTGCACACGAAGATTTACTTGCTGGTCATTTTGGAGTAAGCAAAACTTTTAGTTAAGTTGCTGAGCATTTCTTTTGGCCAAGAATGAAGGCAGAGGTGAAGAGGTATGTTAATTCTTGTACAAAGTGTCAAATGATTGTTAAACCAAATCAGAGAATTGCTAAAGCACCTTTACAACCCATTCCAGTAGTTGAAGAACCATCTAATGAGATATTAATAGATATTGTGGGGCCATTGCCAAAGACTAACAGTGGTTTTCAGTATATCATGACAATCGTGGATAGAATGTCCAGGTACCCCGAAGCTGTACCCCTAAGGAGTATTCATAGTAAGAAAGTAATCGAAGCACTTATTGGTTTCTTTACTAGGTTTGGATTGCCAAAATCGGTTCAGTCTGACTGTGGGAGTAATTTTATGAGTAAAAAATTCATTAAACAGATGAAGGAGTTCAAAGTTAATCATGTAACTTCCTCACCATACCACCCAGAAAGCCAGGGTCAGATTGAACGATTTCATCAAACTTTGAAGTCCATGCAAAAGAAATATTGTGGGGAAGATCCAAAGAACTGGGATAAGGCAATACCTTATTCATTATTTGCATATAGGTCTGTACCGAGTGATGTGATGCGATTTTCTTCATTTGAGCTTGTATTTGGTCACAAGGTAAGAGGTCCTTTGGATGTAGTTAAGTTGGGAAAATAATAATCCAAAAGGTAGCCTGGTACAATTTCTAAAAGAATCTAGGGAAAAGCTTTATAAGTTTTGGAAGTTTGCTAAGGAGAAATTGAAAGTTGGACAAGGTAAAATGAAAAAGAATTTTGACATCAAAGCTAGAAGAAGGGAATTTGAAGTTGGGGATAAAGTTTTAGTTTTATTCCCTACCCCTGGTAATCCCATAGGAGCCAAGATTTCAGGTCCATGGAAGATAGCTAAGAGGGTAAGTAGCTTGAATTATCTGGTGGAGACTCCAAGTAGAAGACAAAAACACCAGCTTTGTCATGTTAACCAGTTTGAAACCCTATTATGAAAGAGTAGCAAAGAAGCCATTGTTGTTGTTGGGGAAAGTAGAAATGGATAGAGAATGTTTTGAAATAGAATTTAAGTGGCCTAAAGGTAATAAAGATGTATTGAATAACTTGCCAAATATGTTACCTCACTTAGATGGGGATCAAATAGAGTCCATCTTAAATTTGAGAGAAGTGTATCCGTATTTATTTAAGGACACCCCAGGTTGTACGGCTGTGATACAGCATGATGTGGAGGTTAGAGGGGCTAAACCGATAAAACAGACACCTTATAAAACTAATCCATCAAAAAGTTAAGTAATCAAAACAAAGGTAGAGTACATGTTACAGCATAATCTGATAGAAAGTAGTTACAGTCCATGGAGTTCACCTGTGGTGTTGGTTAAGAAGGAGAATGGTCAGTAAAGAATATGTAAAGATTACCACATGGTTAATGCAGTTACAGAGACTGACAGCTTTCCTTTACCTCGGGTAGAGGACTGCATCAATGATGTAGGTAAGGCAATGTTTATCAGCAAGTTCGACCTTCTAAAGGGGTACTGGTAAGTACCGTTGACGCCCAGAGCTAAGGATATCTCTGCTTTTGTGACCAGTGAGGGATTATTTGCCTGTAATGTAATGTCTTTTGGCATGAAAAATGCATCTGCAACATTTCAGAGACTAATGAACGGCTTGGTAGGTTCTCTAGAGGGTGTGGTAGTGTACATTGATGACATTGTGGTTTATAGTAATGACTGGGACATCCATATTCAAAGAATAAGTTATTTGAAAAACTTAGCCAGGCCGGGCTGGTTATCAATCTTGCCAAATGTGAGATAGCCAAGGCTAGTGTATTGTATCTTGGTCATGAAATAGGTCATGGGAAGATTGTCCCGAATGATGCAAACGTCAGAGCCATTCTAGAGTTTCCTGTGCCTTATGACAAAAGGTCTGTTCGTAGATTTCTTGGCATGGCAGGGTACTATAGGAGATTTGTGATAAATTTTGCCACAGTTTCTAATCCTCTTACTGATTTATTGAGGAAAGAAGTAAAGTTTGAGTGGAATGAAGAGAGTCAGAGGTCATTTGACAAATTGAGGGCAGTTCTGACTAGCTATCCTGTCTTGAGAGCTCCGGATTTTTGGGAACCATTTAGGTTGGCGGTCGATGCAAGTGACTATGGAATAGGTGTTGTGCTATCTCAAGTTGAGGAACAGGTAGAGTATCCTGTTGCCTTTTTCTCTAAAAAGCTTAATGAAGCTCAACGCAAGTACTCCACCATAGAGAAGGAGGCCCTAAACCTGATAACAGCTCTAGAACATTTTGAAATTTACTTAACAAATGTCCCTACACCTGTAGTGGTCAAGACAGACCACAATCCTTTAATATTTTTAAACAGGTTTAAGAATAAGAACCAGCGGCTGATGAGGTGAGTCTAATATTACAAGAGTGGGATTTGGATATACAACATGTTCCAGGGAGAAAGAATGTGGTGCCTGACACACTTTCTAGATAATCATAAATTGTTTGGCACAAATGTTAATTTTTCTTTAGTTTTCAGAATTAAATGTCTTTTTCCATTAAATTTGAATATGACAAATTCGGAGATAATTTGTATTTTTCCTAACCATACAAACCTTAGCTATTTACATTGGGTTTACCTTTTAGCGTAGCTGAAATGACGAGCCAATAGTTTTTAACGAGGGTTAATTACCCCCGCGCTAGTTAGCGGGGGTAGGGGAAGGGATAGCTTGCTACCCCTCCCCCCCACACACCGGTGATTTGCTTCACTTCACTTAGAGGTAGGACTTGACTTGGGGGCCAGGGCTGGCGGGCAAATATGTGTAAATAGCTAAGGTTTGTCTGGTTAGGAAAAATGCAAATTATCTCCAAATTTGTCATTTGTTCCATAACCGAAATACAAACCACGCTATTTACATTGGGTGACTTACCCCTTAGGAAGGGTGGAAAGTCCCCAGCCTTACTGACTTCGGCTTTGCCCGGGGACTCCATCCCTCAGTGAGTAGCACTTGACAGAAGGAGCCCTGCACCTCACAAGTTCCTTGCTTCGCTAGGAACGAGTGGCCTACATAAGTTGTGTGTGGAGGAAAGTGTGACTCGTCCTATGAAGTTGACCTTGAGACCTTTAGATAGGAATCTAGGATAGGACGTTCCCAATACCACCTCGTCAGGGTATGGGGGACGCAACAGTATTAAGCTTAATACTAGGAGCACAAGGAAGCATGGGTTACCTGCAGAGGTCGAGGTCAGCTATGCGAGGACCAGGATGCTGCTTCCCCAAGAGAGGGGAGAATGAAGAAAGAAGTAAGGGTCAGACATACTCTTTCATTCACGCAGACTAAAACCGGGTAACAACGCCCTCAACCTACTGCTACTTGTCCATAAAGGAGCCTGAGGTTAGACCAGCTGTTGTGCAGCCACCACAGGGCCGATAGAAAACGTATCGAGGCTCCTGTGGGTCACATCCTGCAGGTAGTGGGCTGTGAAGGTCGTCTGACGCTTCCAGACCCCAGCTTGAAGCACCTGCGTCACAGAGAAGTTTCTCTTGAAGGCCAGGGACGTAGCAACACCCCTGACATCGTGTGCCCTAGGGCGACGTGACGGAGGAGGGTTTGGATTCAAGGCGTGGTGGATAACCCTTCGAATCCAAGCTGAGATGGTGTTCCTGGTGACCCTCCTCTTCGTCCTGCCTGTGCTCACAAACAATGCTCGCACTTGAGGACGGACTGCAGCCGTTCTCTTCAAGTAGTACCTCAGACACCTCACTGGACATAGTAGCAGCTGGTCTGGGTCGCTTGTTACAGAGCGGAGACTCGCGATCCTGAAAGAGTCGAACCGAGGATCCGGCACTCCAGGATTCTGAGTCTTGGCCACAAACTAAGGGACGAACCTGAACGTTACCTCCCCCCATCCCCTTGAATGGGCGATGTCGTACAAGAGACCATGAAGTTCGCTAACTCGCTTGGCCGAAGCCAACACGAGCAGGAGAGCCGTCTTCCAAGACAGGTGGTGATCGGAGGCCTGGCGTAATGGTTCGAAGGGAGGTCTCTTAAGAGCCCTGAGGAATCGAACCACGTTCCAAGGAGGAGGTCTCACTTTCGACTGGGGGCAGGTAAGCTCATAGCTACGTATGAGTAGAGAAAGTTCTAGCGAGGAAGAAATGTCCACGCCTTTCAGCCTGAAAGCCAAGCTTAAGGCTGAGCGATAGCCTTTCACTGCCGAGACAGAAAGGCGCATTTCCTCCCGCAAATATACGAGGAAGTCCGCTATTGCTGGAATAGTGGCATCGAGCGGAGAGATACCCCTCCCACGACACCAACCACAAAAGACTCTCCACTTCGCCTGGTAGACTCCCTCAGAGGACTTTCGCAGGTGCCGAGACATTCTCTCCGCAACCTGTTGCGAAAAGCCTCTCTCCGTGAGGAGACGCTGGACAGTCTCCAGGCGTGAAGCCGAAGCGAGGCCACGGCCTTGTGAGGGACGTTGGAGTGGGGTTGTCTGAGAAGCTCGTGTCGTGGAGGAAGTTCCCTCCGCATAGTAATAATAAAGGTGGTCAACTTCCAACACACACACACAAACTGAAAGAAAAAGCAGAAAAAGATTAAAGGCCGTCAACGAGGACGTTGGACAGACACGTCTGTTCATCGCCGGAACCAAAAGTGAAGTGAAGCAAATCACCGGTGTGTGGGGGGGAGGGGTAGCAAGCTATCCCTTCCCCTACCCCCCTCAAACTAGCGCGGGGGTAATTAACCCTCGTTAAAAACTATTGGCTCGTCATTTCAGCTACGCTAAAAGGGAAACCCAATGTAAATAGCGTGGTTTGTATTTCGGTTACGGAACAATTAATTTTTGTATTTGTTCATTATAAGACTTAATCTATATTCAGATTTGTTTGCTTTATTTCCATTCATAATTTAGTTTCGTGCTTTGATTTTTGTTGCACAAATTTTTTTTTAAAAATTGGGAGTTTAAGGAAATTTTCCTTATTAACGTAAACAATTTAAAAGGATTAAGAAAATAAATTTTCCAGTGGTTATGGTGCCATCTGTTGGTTATGCTCGTAGCCAGGTATGTCATACATGTGTATTTTTGTTTTCCATATCCGTGGTGGGAGAGAGGAGGCAAGAGGCAGTTAGCAAGACTGTTTACCTTGAAAGGTAAATTTGTAATTTACAGCAGTGTTCCACGAATTCGTCTGCAGAGGACACTCTTTCCTGCTTCAAGTGGTGGTGGAGTGACTTGGTGATGGACAGCAACCATTGGCTAATACCAAAGCTCCCTTTAGTCTAGGGACGGACTCGTTTTGACCACTTTGAAGCCTGCAGACGTGACACTGACATTCAGTTTTTGCCTTGGGGTAAGAATGAAATTGTATAGTTTCCCTTACTGAACGATCTTGGAAAGCCTGAAGTGTTTTCATCGGTGTGTGGCTACTGCTGGTACCTGTAATTATGTAATTATTCAAGCAAAACATTACGTTAATGGTTTGGATCTTGACGGTTTCGTCCTCCCAACCTGATTTAGTGACAAAGACCTGGTGCAAGAAAACTTACATCAAATGAAATATTGCATGAAAAAAAAGTACACAACACAATACAAATAATTCTATTCATTTCTTCTTAAAAACTGTGCAACTAAAATACAGAATACCCAAAGTGAAAAAAAATAATTATAACATCAGTTTTACATAAACTCACCAATAACCTCCCTCTGGGTGCGGCCAATACGGGCTTCTTGGGAGGGACAGGGGTAGAAATAGATATTCCTTCATCCCTCGATTTTACTTGTCAGGTTTACGGCACATTTTCGAAATGCAACTAACTACCACCATTTCGCCATTTATTTAAATCACTACAACCCTTGCACTTGCTACTTTCAACCGGTGGCCACAAGCCGTTTTCCGTAGAAAATCATTCATCTTTCCGCCCTTCTCTTATAACATTAAGTATAAGGTATTCACATCTACACATTCTCTAACACTGCCTATCCTCAAGGCTGAACTTTAATCCCGCAGCCATTTGCCATTCGGGAACCGCTCCGGCGCCAGCAACCAGGAATCATATAAATACATGAATAATACAGCATCCGCCCTGACGGATCTCACCTGACCTATTTGACCACCGATTGTTTTTTGGTTCACTCAGCGATGTTAAAAGTATTGCCACACTCAGCAAATTTACCACAAAATTTTACGTATACATTAAGCATCAACATATACACATTGTTATCATCAAGTTTATCTAAAACACGTCAAAAGAAGAAATGAGGTCTGTTCAAACAACAACAACAGCAAAGGAAAAAAAAATTTTTATTCATCAACTCGAGAAATGTCACGTGTGCAGGAGTACCGTATATGGTAACATAGGATCCTGTCAATACACTAAAAAGAAAGGCGTGTCCCTGACCGAAGCCTTATATGCAATATTCAAGGCTACCTCAGCTGTAGGAAGCATGGCGTGCCAATGATGGGGGCCATCAGCCACAAAATAACATAAAATTCGCAATACTAACCTATTTTTTGGGCTCAAGCCATGTCGTCCTGATGGAAGCTTCCAACTGGCAGCTTCCATCAGGACGACATGGCCATCTCATCCAAAAATAGATTTTTCGCTTTGCTTCAAAATCCGTTATGGGATTCCACTAATCCATTTGCTGAAGGCCTATATGCGGTCACTGACAAGTGTTCAATTTTCACCAAGTCCGTGACCGATTTCAACACCTTGTTTATAAACTCGAGACACTTATCACTTATCAAAATTTTCCGGCAACCAAACCTAGTAATGAAATATCACAGCGTCTGGGCTAATGAATTTGCCGATTTATCCAACATTGCGTAAGTATGAGTGTACTGAATAAATGCATCCACAAATACACATATATCCTTATGTTGTGTTAACCCAGTAGGAAATGGTCCTACCACATCCATATGCACTCTAAAAAATTAAATAGGAATCACAGGCCATTTCTGGCTTCCGGTACAGTGTTTTTATGTTCTTTGAAACAGTTACAAGCATGACAGACTTTTATATAATGCTCTATAGATTTTTTCATTCCTAACAAAAAGAAGGATTCACGTGCTCTCCTTAATGTTCTATCAATACATAAGTGCCCTGCATACAGACTTGCATGTACAATGTGGATGGCTCGATTAATTAAAGAGGAAGGAAGAACTACCCGTGCACAAAATTCCCCTCCCCTCTTCTCGTAAGCACAATATAAAATATAATTTTCTATAAAAAAAACTCTCATGACGCATATTCAAGAATCATGGAAAACTCTCCGATTCCCTTTTAGTAACTGCTTGCACTCTTTCCATTCATTCCTCTTTTTTCTGTCCCTCTCGAACTTCTCTTACGTCCCAACTTCCCAAGTCAATCACACCTGCATTATCAGGGCATTCATTCTGGACACCCCTGGTCATGTCCTCGATCACCCACACACATTCCGCTTCGCCGCTTGTATCTCTCTCTCTCTCTCTCTCTCTCTCTCTCTCTCTCTCTCTCTCTCTCTCTCTCTCTCTCTCTCTCTCATCTTCTGCATGCTCATCGTTAGAATTCACATCCCGTTCTCTATTTTCTCTATTTTGATGGGGTTTTTTAATATTTTGGTTACGTTCCTCGTTCCTCTTTAGTGCGCCAGTTGTTATTACTATTACTGCACCTCTTAGAGAGAGCATAAGCTACCTTGTTAGCCTTACCTTCTAAGTGGTGAAAACCCTTTATATAAAACTCTAACAATCTCTCAATCCATCTTGCTTGTCGAGAGGTAAAATAATTTTTATAACACAAATCACGTAAAGGCCGATGATCATTTTGCAACTCAATCGACTGACCTAATAAAAAGAACCGATGCCTCTCTAGAACCCAAAAAATAGCCAAAGCCTCTCAATTGAATGTACTATCATTTTTTTCTGCCCCTTTTAATGCCCGGTAAGCAAAACCAATTGGTTGCACTCTACCTTTATCATCTCGTTGAGAAACTATGCCAGCAATAACTACGCTATTTGCGTCAGTTGTCACTAAAAACGGGCGATCAAATCTAGGATATGTGAGCAATTCATTGCTAGTTAAGGCAGCTTTCAAATGGTTAAAGGCCCTTTCTTCTTCCCCTCCCCAATTTATTATTTTTTTGTTTCTTTAAAGCATCTAAGGATCTCGCTATATCTCCAAAACCTCTTATCAATTTACGGTAATACCCAGCAAGCGGTAGGAACCAAGCTACTTCCTTGGAGTTACGTGTCCTGGGGAAATCTCTAATAGCCGCTACTTTACTGGGGGCAAGGTTGGATACCTTCTGGTGTTATTATGTGACCTAAAAATTCTACCTGTTTACAGAAAAATTTGCACTTTGACAAATTTATTTTAATACCATTACGTCGCAATGCTTCTAAAACAAATATTTTTATTATGTTCTTCGGCCGTTTTCCCTGTAATTATGATATCTAAACAAACAAGAACATTATAGCCGATTAAGGACAACAAAACTGCCAACATTACCCTAGAGAAATGCCTTGGAACATTTTTAACACAAAAAGGAAGAAAATTATACTGAAATAGTTGATCATTAGCTATAAATGCCGTTTTACATTTACTGTCTTCCTGAATGGGTATTTGATAGTATCCAGATTTTAATCGACAGTTGTAAAATATTTACTATCCCGTAATTTCACAAGTAATTCTTCGATCGACAGCAATGGAAATGCATCATCCTTAGTGAATGCATTCAACTTCCTATAATCAACGCACAATCTTACCGAGCCATCCTTTTTCATAACAGCTACAATTGAAGAAGCCCAGGGGGATTCGCTCTCTTCGATTATCCCTTGTTCCCTTAATTTATTAATTTCCCTTTCTCTCTCCCTGGAAATGATTGGGTACCTTATAAGGCCTTGACCTGATCGGCTCCACCTGCCCAGTTTCAATGCTTAAGGGAAATCGACCAATCCTCCCGGGTGGCTCATCTCCAATTGCAATTACATCGGAATGAACAATGTCACTAACTACATGTTGATATTCTGACGGACATAATTTTCGCGCTTGAATAATTAAATTATAAGTGCGTTCGTCTGTGCGGCCTGGAGTTGTGGCTCCCCTCATCCCATTGTAAGCAATTTCACATAACTAATTCACACACAGAATCACTTCCTAACACAACATATTTCTCCTTTTCATATTCCTGTAACCGTGAATGTACTGTATTATTGTGTAATCAATAGCTTGCACTCTTCATGAAAACTGTATGTACACTATAAGAAGAAATCTAATATTTGGAATGTTATTTCATGCAACCTTTACCTTTAACATTCACAACCACTAAATGAATTTTGATAGTGCACAGCTTCAGAAGGGAGGGAAGAAATGAAAACTGAAATATTTCATCTTGTTTTTCAGTTTACCATTTTGTTATTTTCCTATAGAAATGTCAAAGTATTTGGAAAAAAACATATGAAAGGAAGCCTGTAGAAGAAAATGAAAATTTTTTTGAAATTTCCTTATTCTAAAACGTTCTTGGGGAGAAACAATGTCGTATTTTTAGACAAATACAATGTTGTTCGTCCTAGTCAATCATGTTATTTGACAATCCTTATCAACATGAAATTAGTTGGGAGGTAATTCACTTTTCTGAAGTGAATTGAGTGATAATAGTGAATGGTATTTTATTAAGAGATGATGATAAAATTAATGCCACTATCGAAGTAAAGTAGGAAAAAAAAAAATAAGTGTACCAAGATTTCGCAAAAACCTGGAGCGACATATAAATCAATCTCGATTACAGTGATCATAATGATAAAATAAATTCCAAAGTTAAAAAATTGTATAAGAAAACAGAACTAACAGATCCCATTACCGGGATGTTCATGGAAAAAAAAACAATTAGGATTAAAAGTACCTTGAATTAAACCAATGCAAAAGACCTGCCTTCCTTCGAGTTAATAACGGTATAAGGATAGGGGAACATCGAAGCTAGAAAGGAATTACAGAGCTCTCAGTGAGAGGCTATGATGCAAGACAGACCATCGCAGGAAGTAATGAGAAAGTAAGTTTCTTTGGGAAGTCATTGGAAATAATAGGATAATGAGTCGAAGAAAAATTTCAGTGAAAAATTACCAAGACTTACATTTAGTAACTATGTAAAGTTACCATCTCCTCAATTTCAGAATCAGAATGGATAAAAGCAATCTTTGTTGGTAAAATTATAGCCTGCATTAGGCCACCGCTGTCATGGTAACAACAACAACAACAACAACAACAACAACAACAACAACAACAACGTGATATAAAAGTCATTATCCCATGATCTTACTCAAAGAAAACTCAAGTCTGATACATCATAATTTCGATGTCGTAGATTTACTAAAATGATGAAAATATTTCCAGTTGATAATATAACTTCATTAGAAGAAACCTGAACAAAAAGCCGCTTTTATTGATTTATCTAATGGTTCCATCTTTGATGTTAGCTGGTGCATCAATTTGATCTCGAAGAACTAGATTTGTAATAAATCTGCCACCTTACTATTATTTCTAATTGGCCCCGTTTAACTTGGTTAATCAGTTGTTTGGAAATATGTCAATCTAATTATTATATAGTTCATACTTACTTATCGAAATTCAAAAAAAAGGAATTTCTGTTTTGCAATATTGGAAGACGTGCCACTAATAAAGATTCTAACAATTCTTAAACTGGCAAGTAAAATCTCCTAAAAAGAGGATGAACCTGAATGTCTTCCACTTCGTGATTTAGACAATTCCAACTCTCCGTTTCTGATCTTTATAAAACCTTCCAGGTTATCATGTCTCTTACTTGCACTTATTTGAAGACAATCAGAACACAATGATTTTCTTTAAGAGAAAAGGTGAATGAGAAGGGTGACCTTTGTATATTTTAACCCAAGGCCAAAGAAAACAAAGGGAAATTGATAAATAAAGAAGAATGGTGCAGATGAACAATGGAGGGAGAGGTAAATCTATCCCTTGAAAGAACAAGGGTCGAGAGAGAGAGAGAGAGAGAGAGAGAGAGAGAGAGAGAGAGAGAGAGAGAGAGAGAGAGAGAGAGAGAGAGAGAGGCATATAAATTTTCTTAAGCAGACGACGTATGAATTATTTTTTTTTTTTTTTGTATTATTTTACGAGTTCATAAGTGATACCAAATGCATAAAAATATAATACTTATTCTAGAAGCTTCATATTTTCTTTGCCTCCATCTTTGTGATGTATAGTTTTAACATTTCCTCTTTAGACTTGATACATCATTCCTGTTATTTCTAAGGATATTTCCCAACTGCCTCTTGGACAAGAAAACGACTATTATTTGGTCCGTCAAAATAAGAGGCATAAAAAGAGAATTGCTGTTCTTCAGAAAATCAAAACGTTCTAATATACATTCACATTTGATAAGCGCCTTTCTAGAGTCCTACCTGAGCGTCTTGAATCGTGTACTTGAAGTAACAACATCGAACACGTACAAATTTAGCATCGCTTCACATTAGCGGATTGATGCCGCGCGTTCGGTCAGCGTGGATTAGAAATCAATGAAGATCAAAGAGGCCGTTCAAACGCTATCCGCTCGGAAGAATTTCTGAGCAGCGGTGATTTACTGGCCACGTGAAAAGCTAACCCGTGTGGTTCCAGAGTACCGGCTTTTAGAAACCAGGATAGACAATGCCAGGCTGATCGAGGGGGAAAATGCTCTCGTGTGAAGACAAGTCTCCTAACTAGCGGAAATATTTCGGTATGGAAAAAAAACGTCCGCGCCCGTGAAGCGAGCTATAGCGTAACGCAACTTGTTTGAAAGTCCACATAATGCAATCCTTTGATGTCATCCCCAACCTCAAATATTCTCGATATTTCTTAGGCGTCAAAGAACTCTCAAACTGACACCGATTCGAACGTTATCATTTTTGTCATCAAAGTACAAAATGGATAAGGCATTAAAGGAGACGCTGTTATTGACAACTCGTCGGCTTTCCACCTGTCACGCACAGACAACAAAGCAAACAAACGCCCTATATGAGTATTACCTGCCACAAACAACCTGCAAAAAAATAATGAACTAATAACAACAGTGGAATTAACGAGATCAGCAAATGAAGGCTTTGCGATAGTGTTATTTGACATAGCTTTCTACCAAACAGCGCTCTCTGTTGAGACACACAGACAATATATATATATATATATATATATATATATATATATATATATATATATATATACGCAAGGTGGGTTCCTAAATGATGTAGGATGTGTATATAAAACCGTGTATTTTTGTGGAATGTACAACGAACTTTAAAGCTTTCGTTCATCATCTGTGGACTTGGTCACTAAAATGTTAAAAAAAAAATACAAGTCAGGTACTGATGTAAGAAAAAATACAAAAATATAGACAATTCAAATACATAGCCATACAGTTAAAAACAGATTAAATCTAATTACAAAACAGTTCCAGGCTCTTGGGACCTTGTCCTTTCCAAATTTCTCTGAGATCGTCAGATGGTCACCATCCAACTCGATGATACGGTAGTTCTGGTTGTTGGTCACTCGAACTGTCTGTCGGGGATGCATCCGAGATGGAGGGACAGGGGAGGAGGCATCTCTTATCTTGGCACATTTATTTCTATAATGACAGATTTTGCTTCGTCTAGATATTTCCTCACCGATGTTGGCATCTTCTATCATTCCCTTGTTATCCTCAAAAGTCTTTATATATATGTATATATGTGTATTACTCCAGGAGCCAAGGGGTGTTCGCATGCTAAAAAGGGCCCCTAGGTTACTCACTATTTTCTGAAAGGACATCACCTGGGGCATCATTTTAGCGAGGGTAGACATTCTGAAACCCGGCAGTAATCTTGCTAGGGATGGTTTTGTAGCTATTGACCATACTAAAATTTTCCGCAAAAATTTGGGGTAGGGGAAATTCAAATCTTAATAACTCAGTAAGGAAATAAGCTATTTGCATGAAATACCCATCAAAATGTAGCTTATAGGGCATGCTACAAGATGAAAGTAAGAAATATTAGAATAGGTTGAGTTCAAGGTCACCAGAGCTCAAGCAATGACATAATTTGACACTTGCTCAAAATCTGGGCCTCTAAAAACTTAAAATTAAACCAGAACCCAGTTGTAAACTAATTTATTCCTTTATTTGTAGATTCTAGTAGAGTACTACATAGGAAAGTTTTTAGAAATTATTTGAAGAAAAAAACACACACTTTAACCCTTTTATTTTCAAGTCAAAATATCGAAAAAAAAAGCCAAAAAATGCGATTTTTCAAAATTTTATGCTAGTTATGTTGGCTGTTTGAAAGCGTATCAAAAGAGATTAAAGCAGCCCCAAATCTTTAAAAAGCACATGATTAAATAGTAAGAAACCTATCATAATGTCATAATGTCTAAAACCTGTCTTTTAACCCTCTCAGGCCCAAGACGAAAATATTTGAAAATCGGAAAAATGCCATTTTTAAACTAAACAATTTGATATGATGAATCGTTCAAATAATCAAAGGAAATTAGTTGCCGGTGACACATGGTTATCATGCAGAACCCTTAGGGATAAAACCAAACTATTAAAAACATCCTCATTGCAAACACTGACGTTTCGCAACCCAGGAAAATTCTTTTATGAAAGTGGAGCTGACATCCAAACCACCATTCAATGTGATTAAATCTATTCTGTATGATGATCTATCCTACATTCTTGCACCCCTTCCCTGAAGCTTGGCATTGACAGTAAGGGCAGCACCTGATGCCACGCTTCCTGCAGGAACAACGTTTCATTGCACATTAAGTGCATGTGCATGGCATAGGAAAGTCAGGTGGCATCAAAATTTGATCCCGCACTGGACGCAATAGGCCATCCTGCTCAAAGGAACCAAAGTCTATGGGATCAAGATGTGGATTATCCAAACAGTGTGTCTGCATATATGACCCATAGACAGCCCTTTGGATATGGCCTCTGATCAATCTGCTGGTTGGTGGAAGGTCTAGGATTGTTTTGGAACTGTGGTAAAATACATGGTATCTGAGGTGGGCCATTGTTTGACAATCACCTGGAGCTTTCAATGGATACACCTGCACCAGAAATATTTCCACTAAGGTGAAATCTGTATCATATGGATTCCTGGCAAAGTTCTGGAGAAATTTCTCAGGCTTGGCCTTCAAAGCCGCTGTTTTCGTTCCGAATTTACTTGATGAGGCACATCCAGTCAGCTGATGAAGCGGGATGATAACTTTGCACTTCTCAGGGCCCATTCTAGTTGCCAACGTATGGAGGGGAATATATCTTGTGGTGGTTGCAACGCCAGCCTTTATCCACAGTTCCTTTAAACCATGTGCCTTCATAATACTCCAGTGATGCAATCCAAGAACTACCATATCTGTGTCATCAGAAAGGAGAACAACTCGTTCTGCCCCGCAGTTGGTAGCATCAAGTGCATGTGGGATTGTTCTCACATTGGCTTCTTCAATGTCCAGGTCCAACGCTGGTACAGGGGTTGGGTCACTGCCATTGAAAATGCCCTGACATGGGTCAATATTGGGTGAGAATCCAATTCCACTCAAAACAATATCTGTCATTGGCCTTGGGTGTGCTAGTACATAGTTTCTCAAGAGTCCCTGGAGCTTTGACTTGTTTGTAGAAAATGCCCAGAAAGCGTCCATAGAAACTAGCAGTGGTGTCTTTTCACAAATGACATTCAAATCAATTGGACCCCAACTTAGTCTTCTCTGACGTTCACTCTTTTATGGAAAAAAGTAAAATCTGCTAGCATCGTTGATGTGATGTGTTGTTTGTGCCAAATGAAGACATCATTTTTGAAGACGTTTGGAGATCTTTGTGTACGGTTCCTACAGATGGCATATGGACTGAGTAAAGATTCTAATCGTATTGACTTTGTCTTCGATACATACGTGGAAGGCTCCATAAAAGAGAGTGAACGTCAGAGAAGACTAAGTTGCGGTCCAATTGATTTGAATGTCATTTGTGAAGAGACACCACTGCTAGTTTCTATGGACGCTTTCTGGGCATTTTCTACAAACAAGTCAAAGCTCCAGGGACTCTTGAGAAACTATGTACTAGCACACCCAAGGCCAATGACAGATATTGTTTTGAGTGGAATTGGATTCTCACCCAATATTGAGCCATGTCAGGGCATTTTCAATGGCAGTGACCCAACCCCTGTACCAGCGTTGGACCTGGACATTGAAGAAGCCAATGTGAGAACAATCCCACATGCACTTGATGCTACCAACTGCGGGGCAGAACGAGTTGTTCTCCTTTCTAATGACACAGATATGGTAGTTCTTGGATTGCATCACTGGAGTATTATGAAGGCACATGGTTTAAAGGAACTGTGGATAAAGGCTGGCGTTGCAACCACCACAAGATATATTCCCCTCCATACGTTGGCAACTAGAATGGGCCCTGAGAAGTGCAAAGTTATCATCCCGCTTCATCAGATTACTGGATGTGACTCAACAAGTAAATTCGGAACGAAAACAGCGGCTTTGAAGGCCAAGCCTGAGAAATTTCTCCAGAACTTTGCCAGGAATCCATATGATACAGATTTCACCTTAGTGGAAATATTTCTGGTGCAGGTGTATCCATTGAAAGCTCCAGGTGATTGTCAAACAATGGCCCACCTCAGATACCATGTATTTTACCACAGTTCCAAAACAATCCTAGACCTTCCACCAACCAGCAGATTGATCAGAGGCCATATCCAAAGGGCTGTCTATGGGTCATACATGCAGACACACTGTTTGGATAATCCACATCTTGATCCCATAGACTTTGGTTTCTTTGAGCAGGATGGCCTATTGCGTCCAGTGCGGGATCAAATTTTGATGCCACCTGACTTTCCTATGCCATGCATATGCACTTCATGTGCAACGAAACGTTGTTCCTGCGGGAAGCGTGGCATCAGGTGCTGCTTACTGTCAATGCCAAGCTTCAGGGAAGGGGTGCAAGAATGTAGGATAGATCATCATACAGAATAGATTTAATCACATTGAATGGTGGTTTGGATGTCAGCTCCACTTTCATAAAAGAATTTTCCTGAGTTGCGAAACGTCAGTGTTTGCAATGAGGATGTTTTTAATAGTTTGGTTTTACCCCTAAGGGTTCTGCATGATAACCATGTGTCACCGGCAACTAATTTCCTTTGATTATTTGAACGATTCATCATATCAAATTGTTTAGTTTAAAAATGGTATTTTTCCGATTTTCAAATATTTTCGTCTTGGGCCTGAGAGGGTTAAAAGACAGGTTTTAGACATTATGACATTATGATAGGTTTCTTACTATTTAATCATGTGCTGTTTAAAGATTTGGGGCTGCTTTAATCTCTTTTGATACGCTTTCAAACAGCCAACATAACTAGCATAAAATTTTGAAAAATCGCATTTTTTGGCTTTTTTTTCGATATTTTGACTTGAAAATAAAAGGGTTAAAGTGTGTGTTTTTTTCTTCAAATAATTTCTAAAAACTTTCCTATGTAGTACTCTACTAGAATCTACAAATAAAGGAATAAATTAGTTTACAACTGGGTTCTGGTTTAATTTTAAGTTTTTAGAGGCCCAGATTTTGAGCAAGTGTCAAATTATGTCATTGCTTGAGCTCTGGTGACCTTGAACTCAACCTATTCTAATATTTCTTACTTTCATCTTGTAGCATGCCCTATAAGCTACATTTTGATGGGTATTTCATGCAAATAGCTTATTTCCTTACTGAGTTATTAAGATTTGAATTTCCCCTACCCCAAATTTTTGCGGAAAATTTTAGTATGGTCAATAGCTACAAAACCATCCCTAGCAAGATTACTGCCGGGTTTCAGAATGTCTACCCTCGCTAAAATGATGCCCCAGGTGATGTCCTTTCAGAAAATAGTGAGTAACCTAGGGGCCCTTTTTAGCATGCGAACACCCCTTGGCTCCGGAGTATATATATATATATATATATATATATATATATATATATATATATATATATACTGTACGTATGTATGTATGTATGTATGTATGTATGTATGTATGTATGTATGGGCAATATGGGGCGCTGTGAAACTTACCGAGGACACTATGAGTTTTGCGACCTAATCAGAGTTTTATTTTTCACGCGATATTTTTGACTGACATCCATCAGTGGATTAGGGAGAGTTGATTTGGCTAAACTTTTTTTCAGACTAGAAACAGGATTCCAATTTCATGACCGAATAATAAATTTACTTCTGATATTTACGAGCACAATAGGACTTTCTACAAGAACTGCGCATAACAATATTTTTATTTGACTGAAATAGGATAACTATTCATAGTATTGCTTTACGAAATCCTTGCTTTTAAGAAAAGGGAGAGAACGTTTTTTTTACAATTCTTTTGAACTTTTTTTTTAACAATAATAAAAGTCTAAACTTCCTTGGCTGTTGCTTTTAGCATCGGCTTCATCTTTCAAGAATAACATCGCCTGTTTACAGTACACCGCATAAATATATGGAGGTCGAAGAGAAGATTTTCCCATATACGCTGCGTCAACACTCGAATAGAAGACCTTTTTCAGACTTTTATTTTCTTTTTTATTTTGAGGAAATATTTTCGATGAATATATATATATATATATATATATATATATATATATATATATATATATATTTTATATATATATATATATATATATATATATATATATATATATATATATATAACAACATATTCATACATGGAAACACTTTTTAAAGGAATATGTGTATGTGTTCGTGTGCAATTAACGAAACTAAATACTCTTTTATCTGAACAGGTTTTTGATGTTGAGCAAGAACTAAGAAAAAAAAGGAATTATTGTATCTGAATACAACTTCCTTATATGTCTACATAAACTTCGAAAATGAGAATTATCATCTCTGTCTATCTCTTATGCTCCTCTAATATCAAAACAAGGCTGACTCACTAGGAATTAGGTTATTACTGTTCTGTTATTTTCTATCTTCAGGTTACCGATTCCAAATATATGTCATAATATATTCTAACGGGTTTCCTATAAAAGTAATGATAATTGATTAAGTAAACAGGGAAATATCACATAAGATTACCGATGCCAACAGACATTCGATATAACTCCTATATTCTAGAGATAAAATTACCATATAGAGTACTTATTCGACTTATTCATTTTGATCTATAAACAAATGCAAAGCAATGTCATAATTAAATGCAAAAATTATCATTGCCTTCAATAAAACGAAATATACTTTTTTTTTTCTTGCAATGTCCTGTAGAGCGATTTTTTCTTTGAAAAGGTAAAGAGAAAACTAAGTGAAGTATCTATCAGTATTATGGATCCAACCCCCACCCCTCTTCAAACAATACACTTGTTAAACACTAAGCGGCAACGAAATTGAAGTAAAACATTGTTCCGTTTAATACCGGGAATACGATCATTTCCTTTTTGTTCCTCCCCTAAAAAAAATTTGAATAGAAAAATAAGTCATTTTTCCATCACTAGGAACATCAAGTTATGGTTTCCAAAGCAAATATCTTCTTTTTTTCCTATTCAGATCAAATAATGACTATAATCTAACAGAGCGAAATTCAATCCCACGCAAAGGCCTTTTTAGGTCTTCCAGCCTTTGATCCTGCACAACAGATGTAATTCCCTTTCAATTCAATTATTCGATTTATTTCAGGAATGCATTGGCATCCCTAAATACCATTATACATACACACACATATAACAACAAAAATAATTTTTATATTTATATTTATATACACATGATGGAAAAGGTATCCGGAAAGCTTAACAATAGACATGTATAACAGAACTCTAGTACTCTTATTCATATGGATATATATATATATATATATATATATATATATATATATATATATATATATATATATATATATATTATATATATTATATTATATATATTATTATTATTATTATTATTATTATTACTTGCTAAGCGATTTCCCTTGTTGAAAAGCAGGATGCTGTATGCCGAAAGGCTCCAACAGGGAAAATAGCCCAGTGAGGAAAGGAAAAATGGAAATAAATAAACTCCAAGAGAAGTAATTACCAATTTAAATAAAATATTTGAAGAACTGCAACAGCCTTTGAATAAATCTTTTATATATAAATATACAAACTTTAAAAAAAAAAACGGAAGAGAAATATGATAATAGTGTGCATTAGTGTACTCTCAAGCAAGAAAAATCTACTACAAAACAGTGGAAGACCATGGTACAAAGGTAATGGCATTAACCAAGCATAGAACAATGGTTTGATTTTGGAGTGTCCTTCTCCTAGAAGAGCTGCTTACCATAGACAGTCTCTCTCTTCTACCCTTCGCAAGAGGAATGTAGCCACTGAACAATTACAATCCAGTAGTTAACCCTTTTGGCGGAGAAGAATTGTTTGGTCATCTCAGTTTTGTCATGTGCATAAGGACAGAGAAGAATGTGGAAAGAATAAGCCAGACTATTCGGTGTATTTGCAGGCAACGGCAAATAAGCCGCAATCAGAGTGATGGATCCAATTTAGTACTGTCTGGTCAGTCAAATGGCAACTCTCTAGCGGTAGTATCTCAACGGGTGGCTGGTGCCCGGGCCAACCTGCTACCTATCATTGCTCGAATTTAACAGATTTCAGTAAAATCAAAAGGCAATAAAACCAACTATTTTAAAAATCATCATTTTTCCCAACACTGCTTCAATCATGATCAGTTTATATTTTTGTGAAATAAATCTCCAAAAGACCATTATGTTGTTGTTAGCATTAAGTCTGTAACAGATATATAATTCAACAGTCTCAGGAGATAGAAGTGGAAGGCCTGGAAAGTGAAGGACAAACAAAGTGAGAAAGGCTTATCAGAAAGGAGAGGCAAGGTTTCCAGGAAGAACAAGGCTACAGGTAATATACAGTAAGGGCAAAGGGAGAAGTATGTACAGCCGAGTCTTTTTCGCAGATGTACAGTGTTGTTGAAAATATTGCCCAAAGAGTTCTTTTTCGATCTTTTTTTTTAATTACAACCACTCTTGTTAGGATAAAAGGCTTAACATATTAGAGAGAGAGAGAGAGAGAGAGAGAGAGAGAGAGAGAGAGAGAGAGAGAGAGAGAGAGAGAGATCCAAGCACCTATATTGGCCAATCTACTGATCTGATGTCAATAATCTTTTTCAGAGCCGTAATTACAGAAGTTACTTTAAGCATGCTGAAATTTAAAAGCAATAAAGTCGAAGGAAACAGTAGAATAAAATCAAATAACCTCACAAACTATCAGCAAAACGTTAAAAGATACTTCTCGAACATAGGTCCAGAAATTTACAATTTATGCAATTTGATATGCACAGCTAATTTTAGGGTCGCCATAATAGGCTTTAAGTGTAAATTCAAATTATCCACTATCAATAATATCCCAGAATATATAGTTTTAGATTAAAAATTTGAAAAACTTTCAATATCTTCCTATAAGTTATTTTGATCTCTCTCTCTCTCTCTCTCTCTCTCTCTCTCTCTCTCTCTCTCTCTCTCTCTCTCTCTCTCTCTCTCTCTCTCTCTCTCATATGTAAAATCCCTATGAAGATTCAATGAGAGAGAGAGAGAGAGAGAGAGAGAGAGAGAGAGAGAGAGAGAGAGAGAGAGAGAGAGAAAGAGAGAGAGATCTACTAATATTAAAGCATCTATTTTCTCCGAATTGTGTACAAAATAGATCATAAAGCATAACAGCTCCCCCTCAAACTCGTGATAGCACTTTGCAATTGATAACAAGGCAACATAAAATGTACATAAATTTGACAAGTATTTCATCGATAATTTCTGCCGCATCATATCAAAGCTTTACGCAAAATATTGTGTATTTTGATCATTTTGCATTAGCATCGTAGAAAATAATTTCGCAGCATTAAAATGATAATGGAAAACGCATCATTATGTTTTATGCGTCCTTATAATTTTACCTTCTCAATAAAAATGCCAATAGAAAAGTAATTCCAACGATTTAAACGATTTCAAAATTGATGACGAATAATCAATAGAAAACGGGACAAGGTAACGTATGACAAGCCTCTTGAAAGACAGCAGGGTATGAGAAGGAATGCCGGGCCAAGGATCGAAGTACAATTGAGAACAAAACGTTTCGAAACCCCCTGGACAGGCAGTTATAATCATATTCATTTTCAATTCAACATTTCTGATTTCTCTTTTCAAACCTTCTATCATCTACGATTTCTCCATAACTCACTAAGCGGAACTATATCATCTGCAAATCTTAAATTGTTAAGGTATTTCCTACTAATATTAATTCCTACAATTTGCCAATGTAAATTTTTTAAAAACTTCTTTTAGGGATGCTGAGAATAATGTAAGTGAGATGGGGACTCCAAGTCTCTCACTCTTCAAGTGCTCTAACATAACATTCATCTATTCCTTGTCTTTGAGGTGATTTCATTACTACTGAAGTTTTGACAGAATCAAAAGCTTTCTCATAGTCTACAAATGGCATACATTGTGGTTTTCATACACTGTTGAAGTTCCACTAGGTGGTCAATTACTTGAATATCCAGGAAGAGCATGCCATAGTAAGTTAAGACTCACAAGATATAGAAGTGGAGACTTTGGAGAGAAAAAAAAAGACGGGGCTTAGGTACTTTGGAGGGTTTATTGCAAGAAATATTTTTCCGTACCATTCGTTAAGAAAATTATCTTTTATATGCAAGAACCTGGATAGAAGAGATTTCTGAATCACAAGGAACCCTTGTTTATCCCGATGAGGAATTCCTTAATTATCATTATCAAATGGGGAGGTCAAGAAGCCCAATGAGTCAAATTAGACTCTAACCGAGCTAGCCTGATAAAAAAATAAAATATTTTTTTTTATTAATGTTAAATAAATGAGTAAAATAAAATATTTTTTTTTATTAATGTTAAATAAATGAGTAAAATAAAATATATATTAAATATAATAAGACAAAAATATATACTAAATACAGTAGACAAAAATATATATTGAATATAATGAATAAAAAGTAAATATACTATGAGGTAAAAAGCTCTGATGTATAAAAATCCAATTTTGTCTATAAAACTAATGTTTCCTAAAGTTAAAATCCTAAAAAACAGAAATTCTCAGTCTAATAAAACTTTTCTTACCAAACCATAAGTTTTTCTCTTTTAAAAACGTTAACATTTATAAAAATATGTTTTAAGGATAAAATACAGACACTCATTGCACCTGGGTACCCCTTCACGAGGTGTGGACATCAAATAACCCTGTGTAAGTTGTGTGTGACCTATGTGCAATCCTTAAACAATTGGAACTGATGGACAGGTTGTTAAAGTGCCACCATGATGAGATTGTGTTAAAGCCTGGTATAGAACGTCAGTGTCCTTATATTGTATTATCTATTATCATGTATATACCTTATATCTGAAGTTTTCCAATATTTTGTAATTTCCTTTTAAATGAATATCTGGTCTCTTTAATCCAAAAGCTCTAATAATTATTGTAAATTATTTTGGTTAAATATTTTTCTGTTGGACATTTCTTTATTTTCTTAGATAAAACTAAAACACAATCCGAAACATTCATTTTCAAGATTAAAGAGTAAATAATGAAGTCTCTCTCTCTCTCTCTCTCTCTCTCTCTCTCTCTCTCTCTCTCTCTCTCTCTCTCTCTCTCTCTCTCTATCTCATTTACACACACAAGTAAAATAAAACTGAGTTAGAGAGAAAGGATCGAGATATAATATGTATAAAATGTATTCGCACCTATTTGTGAAACCATTAAATGCCGAGACAGATCAAGAAGAGATTTCCCATGAAGGTTTGGAAAAACAGGAGACGGGTATGGAATTATAGAATTTCACAGGATCTTTTGATGACCTTTCCTCTCTTACAGACTTGCTAAGTCGTTTATTATATGCCAAGGAAAGAAATATTATCCACGAAGGGCAGGAAAACCAAATCTGTACAAAGTAATTCCATTGTATTACACAGGAGAAAAAATAGAGTTTGAGTACCTAATTCCCATAAACATTAATGAAGGCCCGCACCAAGAATACCGCCAGCCGGAGAGCTACCAAACAGGAAGTGTGGAGATAGATAGAATAGGTGGTGGTCGGGGCTACATAGAGAAACTCCCCAGCAGTAAGCGTGTGGTTGGGTACATGTATCCAACTGTACGTTCATGCTATTCAAAAGAAACATCTTTCTTCTTTGTGAAGTTTATCATGAGTTATGAGTTATTCAACAGTAAAGCTGAACTAGGATGTACACCATCCAGAAAATCCATTGAGATTCCGCTGCCATAACCAAAACCTATTTGTGTTCTCAACGACTTCCCGCCCGGCGCAACAATCCCCGATCACCTTGGTCGCGCCGACCCCTTTAAGGGATTTGCGTCGGAGAAAGAAAATGGACTAATAAAATCGTCGAATGCTCCTTGGCCGCGAAGAATGGCGTCTGACTTTCTGACTTTTCAAGTTTCCCAATGGAACATTACGCTATGAAAACCAGCAATAAACGTGTTGATATATGTATCTGCGAATTACAGCTATATTCTTTGACGCTTAAACGTACGTACATATGGGTTTTTCAAAAACCAGTACAGAACGAGGGGGGGGGGAGTGCGCGCGTCATACACACACACACACACACACACACACATATATATATATATATATATATATATATATATATATATATATATATATATATATATATACAGTAAATATATTCGAAATTCCCTTGCCCTTAAGCATGGTAATATCTCTCTTTATGACTCCCTGCTTGCTGTCCCAATGGCTTGCGTAGGACGTAATACGGCGAAAGCTGATCACCCACTCTAAAGCAAAATTCGTACATTTGTAAACTCATTTGATGGATTGAAGAAGGTCTTACGTATGTCTCAGCTTAGGCTATAATGGGTTGCTTTAAAGGGGGCAGGCACAAACGGTGGCAACTACCAATTTCTATTTTCGATATCGCTGAAACGACCTAGTTGTGCACAAACCCTTGACAGTAAATTCGGAGGAGCCTTTCATTTCTTCATTTGAACTTTTCTATAATTGTGTACGCAGCTCATTTAAACGATATAAGAGCATAAGTTGTTAAGAGTTCTCTTTCCAAATGATGTAAAGTATCGGGAATTACATATCAACGAGGTCGAATAGATTAAAACTATATGAAAAGGCCAAACCATTGAAGAAAGGTGACAATAGAATAAATTTGCAAAAATAACTCATTAATTGGTCTTCAATATAGAGAATCTAAAAAGAATCACCTTAATGCTTTTTTATAATAGCATTAAGGGTTTAAAAATAATAATAATTTTTGCTAAGGATTTGGATGACAACGTAATCAATTTGTTGCAAGAGATGATCACAGAAAGCGATATATTCTAATTTCCATTCTGATGAGAAATTTCCCTATTCCATATTGCAATCGGCGGCAAGTCACTCGAGTGTCTAGAATCCTGAATCAGTTGATCTCATTTTTTATTTTCATTTTGGGATATTGGGCCATATGGCCTCCCACTTGAGTTGGGGAGAGAAATCAAAACATAGGTGCAACGGGGGAGGGGGAAATGCACTGTTGCACTTTGAATAAATGACTGAAATGTGGGTGCAACTCGGGGACGAAGGGACGCATCAGATAGCTCAGTAATGCTACAGTGCTCTTAATAGTAATGGCAATTGTTTGAAATCTATCCAGAACATGGCAGTCTAGGGTTTTTTTTCCAGGGTATCTTTTCAAAAGAAAGAAATCTTCAACCAGCTATGAAATAGACCCCTGATATAAGTAAATATAGAGAAAATGCAACAGAAAATAATTGCAGCCATCTCAAATGTTCAGATAGAACATCTTCTCTTAATATTTAGCAAAGAGATGGGGTGATAAAAATTGCAGTGCATTTCTATAAAATGCCATACATTAGTGATAGAAGAAATAACTTTGTTAATAAAAATAACAAAACAACAGAGCCAGTACCAAAAGTAACAGTAGAAGTAAAGAAAGCATTAAAAGGAATAAAAACTTGTATGATGAAATATCTCATTAAGTTGTTACTAACAATAACATTGTTCCCTTTTCCAATAATTGTAACTAGAAGAGATTCAGGATTCTAAGTGAGACTTCCCAGAAAAGATAAAATGATACGGGCAACAGACACACACTGCAGATCTATTTTATGGTTTATAGTAATTTTTTCTACCAAAAAAATCTTGTTAGCTGTTAACTTCTCAGTGTTAGTTCATAATATTGCATTTCAAATAACTCTAATCTTGCATTCCATCAGTCAGCCAATATCCTTTGACCATGTTAAGTTTTTAAACAAAAGAAGTTAGTTGAATACGTATGTTGTGGCAACCATTCTTAAGTCATGAATTATCTCTCTCTCTCTCTCTCTCTCTCTCTCTCTCTCTCTCTCTCTCTCTCTCTCTCTCTCTCTCTCTCTCTCTCTCTATATATATATATATATACACACATACATATATATATGCATCCATATATATATATATATATATATATATATATATATATATATATATATATATATATATATATATATATATATATATACACAGGGTGATTCACATAGAATGACCCTACTTCATGAATGAATATTTTATGAAGGAAAAATATAAAAAAAAAATAAAGCTTATAATACAAGTATTCCACTAACAGTCAAGTTTTATTTCATATGTTACAAGTGCTCAATATGCAACCCCCCCCCCCCCCCCTGGCAGCACGAGCAACATCAATACGATAAGAGAATTTTTATTTCACATATTACAAGTGCTCAATATGGGTCCCCCTTGCAGCAGAAACATCATTACGATATGAGAATTCTTACCAAACACGTTGCAGCACATCAGGATCAATTGAATTGATCGCTGTTGCTATTCAATGTTTTAAGTTTTCCAGGTCAGTTGGTCATGGTGGAACAAAGACTTTACCTTTTACAAACCCCCAGAGAAAAAATTCACAAACTGTAGTCATTTTTTTGCTGTCGCTGCCAGACGCATGGGTCTGTTAGCGTCACATGACGATTAAAAAAAAAAACTTGGAAATCTGATCTTTCAAATCCCCATTCTCTCATCCTGATTCATACATTTACTTACGAAATATTTGATCACAAAATAGGGTCATTCTATTTTAATCACCCTGTACATGTGTGAGTATATATATATATATATATATATATATATATATATATATATATATATATATATATATATATATATATATATATATATATATAATGTGTGTGTGCTCTTTGGTGTACAAGTTTTGAGACTGGAATCTGGCACATTACCACATACCCAGACTCCACAGATCTGAAAGAAGTTAAACAGTTTAAATTATTTTTATTGTACATGATAAAAGCCAACTTCTTCACTCGCACATGAAAACACCCTATTCAGTCAAAATACCTACTCATCTTTCTTCTTTTGGTTCTGACAGATATTGCATAAACAATCGAAGTTACTTTTCATAGCTGTGCAATGTATTATGCGAGAGACGATTACAAGGCAGATGAAGTTTATCTTTAATTTTGCAATTTCCTATAACACGCATATATTAATTTTGTCACTTACATCCCCACATTTTCTGTGTTCAGTATAAAACACACGTACCGGAAATATATCATAAAAAAGAAATAACGGGGAAAACTATATCTTCTCTTCGCCAGAACAGCTTAATTCACTATAATTTCCATTTGGAGCCCAATTCTTCACGACGAAAAAAATATTTTTTAAACGCATGCTAAGTAATAATAGAGAACAACAACAATAACACTTTATAAAAATCAGAGTACAAAAAGAAACTATCAACAAATAAAAACAACAATAATAATAGTAATAAATTTTCTCCCTTCTCAGCCTTGTCCCATTTAAAATAATATATATGAACAAGGAGAATCTCCTGTTAATATATATCTAATCCAAGGAACGGAACGAGTTAACAAGTGCAATGTAGCACCCCATCTCAAATGTAATGTAATTTCAGCATTATAACTATTTCAATTCAGCCACACCAAGGCTCGAGAGTTCATCTTGACTATTACGGCTCCCCTGAGCTTTTAACTCGAGAATGTAGTAAATTTAAATTTGAAACCCATCCAATTACTAAAGATCACAGCGATTTACCGTTCTTTAACTCTAAGCTTGCAAATATCATTGCAAATTAAATGTCTGACAATGAGGTGAATTGCCAGTTCAATTGCATCGACAAGAAATCAGACATGGATATAGAATAAACCGAAAAATAATCCGAGAAGGAGAATCCCTCGTCATCTCCTCCCCTTGTGGGTAAAGTGTGCCCGGCCCCGGATGAACGCTTCCTTGGCGAGAGCAATTACTAGCTTCCTCCTTTGGGATGTCGAGTGGTGAATTTAACGTTTTGATACACTTGGCAAACAATCGTGGCAGTAAATTATTTATTGTTATCAAGATTTAATCTGGAAACACACAGGGTACTTCATACACAAAGGCGTCGGAGTATCGCATATTATTCAAGCTTTTAGAAAAGATATAAAGAATAATAATAAAACGATGCTTACCTTGCTCATTAGGTGAACTGAAAGTTGTACCAATTGTGAAATTTGTATTCAGCTAATCCTTTTGCGTTCATTTGAATGCACTCAACATCTGTTCTTTACAAATCATGAGAGATGCACATTTTGTCTGGACTCTTTTATATTTTTTCATTCACATGAAAGATTTTATTATATGCATGACAAAGCCGTCAGCATCAGCCAGTTTTCTTATATTTCGAATTTCTGCATCAAGAGAGAGAGAGAGAGAGAGAGAGAGAGAGAGAGAGAGAGAGAGAGAGAGAGAGAGAGAGAGAGAGAGAGAGATCCACAATTGTCTGTCTGCCCACAGTCATATACTCACGACACATGTAAACAAACACACACACATATATCTGTCACAAATTGTAGTGTGCGATCACTGAACTCTGTTATATGTGACGTATACAAAGTCTCATAAGGTAATGTGTTGAAAGCCTATTGGTGACAGTATATTTCATCACAGTGGAGAATTCCACAAAATCTAACAATTCAGCATATTGACAGAGACATTGCATCTTACTTGCCGAGGGTTAAGCAGTACCATTCGAGTGATCATAAGGGCAAGTGGGTACTCGTCTGAGAGTATCGGGCTGTGTAAAGTGTATTCACAAACCTTTTTGTAATAAAGTGAAAAAACCCATGTTCTGATGTCTCATTATCCATTGGCATGGGACATAATTGGTGCCAGGTGTATAAATACTCTATTTGTGTATGTTGTGAGCGAAGTTGTTCTTTAAGCCATTAAAATAAAACTTCAAGATACCTAGACACGCGAGAACTAACATAGCAGACACTGTTACTGTGGGAGATGATAAGGAAGGAGCAGTTGATTTTAGTGATGTCAATGAAGAATATAGACGAGAACAAAGAATGCAGGACTTGCAAAATAGGTTAGATAACCTAGCCGAGTTAATGAACAGATTGTTAGTTGAACAAGAAGAGGAGCGGCGAGCAATCACAGCATATCTAACGTACATAAACGAAGTTCAAATGCACACAAGTGGAAGCACACATGCACAGCCAAGTGAAGATAGGGTAAACATTGTAGTTCGAAATTTGCCAGAACTCCAGGCAAATGTTAGGCCTTTTGATGACTAGTGGCCTAATGACGGGTTTCAATCGATCGAAGTGTTCTTGAGAGACTTTGAAGTAGGCATATATGGGTAGTTACAAAGAGAAAAAGCAATTCAAGTAATTAGGTTGCTGAAAGATGCTCCGGCAATAGAGGTAATGTGTTGGCCACAAGACAGTTCAAGAAGTTATACTGAAATAAAACGATGTTTAATTGAGAAATACGCCTTACCTGATGTGAGAAAAGGGGCCATGAAAGAAAATTACAAACCCAAAATTCGAAAAGGTGAATCAGTTCTGTTTTGCAACTCACATTTTTCGATTGTGATTAGTTTGCTACACGGAGTGCCAATCTCCCAGGAGGAGATAAAAAAGCAACTGCCCGTAAACATATTCGCAGATTATTAAACCCTTATTTGTGTGGTTATTTGTTCTATGACAATCGCTTGTTAGCTCGTTATGGCTATACAAAACATTCTAGACAGCTTACCAGAAGAAAAAATGACTGAGAATAATTGCTCCAATTCCAAAATGGTGGCAGCCATGAGGGGCACTCACCGGCCCCCAAAGCGGGAGAGGGGAGAACGTAGTCAGCAGGTGTTGGCAGTGTGGGGGAGAGGGGCACCAGCAAGTGGAGTGCCCCACCCAAGGATCCCCCCACTGTTACACTTGTCAGGCGTACGGTCACCTATTTCGAGAGTGCCCAGCATCCGCCGGGGGCGGACGGGCTCTGACACAGGCACATCCCCCCCCCGCCCAACATCCGAGGAAAAGGAAATAGAAGAAGGGGGAGACGAGGGAGATCGATACCCGGGCCCCACCCCCCCATCAAATCAGAAGCTGCAGCCGAGGTAGCGGTGAAAGTGACTACGAAGGACTTGATGGAGCAGGCAGTGTGACCTCCCTTGGTACCCACAACCTCACCGCCACAGCACTAGGGACAGGAGCAGGGGGCAGCGCTATTGCAAGTGAGGTCGTTAGCCCGTCCCCATATATCCTAATGGGCAGCTAGGAATGTTAGCAATCAGGATTGACCTACCAGACAGCTAGGAATGTTAGCAATCAGGATTGACCTACCAGATAAGTCCATTCGAGCGCTGATCGACACAGGAGCCAGCGTTTCACTTATTGAAAAAGAATTCTCCTCAAACCCACTACAGTCAGCGGCATTCATCATCCTCGAAACACCAGGAGGAAATAAACTACACGCAAGGCATACAGCGATCGTCAACGTTAAGGTGGAATCTGTGAAGTTTACACATGACTTTTTTATGTTGCCCTTCTTGAGAATTTCAGGAATCGCGGCTATATTAGGATTAGATTTTGTCATGGGTAATCAAATATAAATTTTTGGGGAAAAAGATAGAATAACAGTAAGAGCAGGAGGGTACATTTTGCCGATAAAAAGTCATGAGTAAGTGCTTGTGCGGGAAAGGAGGGACAATTAAGTAAGGTAACAACTGAGAAACGGTCTTTCACATTCATCATCTTGAACCACTCACTCATTGTCTGGGTGAGAATGATGGTGCCTTCGCTGATGCCCAATGAATCCTTGAAGGTCTTTAAGGCAGCGACAGTCTTGTCATTGAACACCTGACATACTAAGGGTACGCTCTGGCATTGAAGGGGTTTGGGGAAAACAGCGGTGTGCGTCAGCTTGGTTAAGCGAATAGGAGTAGCTCGGTCGATCTCATAAAGCTTCCGAATATTACTTCAGTAAGCTTTGTACTCATTGCCATGTACAAGAAATGAGAGTGTCTGGCCATCAACAGTAATCTAGTTGTTACGAACATTTTTGAAGATGTGCACGTAGTCGTACACTAAGAACATAGATTGCTCTTGAATGGATAGCACTTGACAACTTCCAGGTCCTCCAAGTTTCGAATAAACACTGCGATTGGTATTGCAATTGTCACATATCAAAGAAATCACAGTACCGCCAGCACCAACTACAGCTGAGGCAGCTTCAGTAAGAAGTTAACTCAGCTTATCGGCAGCTAGCTTTTTGCAGGGTAAAACGCGTAGAATATAGCGTGGACCACCAAAATGGCAGGCAACCATAGCATGTGAAGCAAGCATTTCATGGTCACTACCCGCTGCAACGTTTTGAGCATATCCTAGAACATGTCCTCCAGAAAATCGCAATGTCTCGATCAGCTTTACTTCATCAAACATTAGATTCACCAAACGCTGCTGCAGCTTAAGCTGGTCGAATAACGTTTTGAGGTTGGAGTCCTGCAGACTACTAGAAAGCACCTCTTTTATCTTTTTTGTTGATGGTAGAATGATTAAGCCAGATCGACGAATCATTTTGTATGCACTGGGTGATATGTTGTGAAGCTGCATTGCGAATATCAGAGTGTCGGTATGAAATCGACGACCATCAGGAGGTTTGAACACAAGCCGCAGCTGTGACAGAATGAAGGTTAAATGAGGAAGCTCGTGTGCCTCAGTCATTTTGCAGAGCTGGCTTATTATGTACTGAAGACTGAAGACTTTCCTGTCTTGTGTACTCATAGGTGTTTACCTGTTCAGTTATGGATCTAATCTGGGACCATTTTGAGAGCAAGCTGTTCTTTTGCAAAGGTAAAAGTCGTTTAGGCACCTCAATGCCATCTTTCTCAACTCTATTCAAGAATAGGAATCCAAAAGGTGAGTTGACTTGTTGTAGATGAAAGAACTGCTTGACAGTTTGTCCAGTAGCGTCAGTTCTTGATAGGTAGAGATCATTCTGGTCTTTTATGACGTTAAAACCAGGAAAATAGGAGCTAATTTTGGCGCGAAATTGGTCGAAATCTCGGATTTTGTCTGCAGCCTCAGCAGCTGCATGCACCTTTTTAGCCCTTGATTGTGATGTAGATGATGATGTTGGGCGTGGGGCTGAGGTAACCTGCTTCAAAGCTGATTTTGGTATTCCAGGAAATATTGATGGAGGTTGTTTGGGTCGCTTGCCACCCTTAACTGACACCCATTCACATTTGAAATGTGTCTCACAAATATATATCTCCTTCAAGCGTCTCAAGCTTTCTTTCTCATTTGGCATTGCCAATATCCATCTCTCCCTCTCCTCAGGATCTTTTGGGAAGGATATAACTTTTACATAAGGTGTCCCATCATAGTTCCCTTTACAACCAAAGCAGCTACAGTGACGTGGCATATTGTGAGATCACCAGCTGGACCATTTCTATAACAAAAACGGAAACAAAACACATTAGTCAGTGAGATTTGAACAGAAAATGGGATTTGAATTGAAAACGAGATAAAAACAGGAAAAGTTGGGGGAGCAAAATGATCTTAAAATTTGAAAATACATATGTCAATTTAAAAAAAAATCAGGCATGAAGTCTCTCAGACTCAAGTTAAAAACCCCGAGGTCCTGACGTTCCAGTCCTTCCTTAAAGGAGTCTATGATTCCACATGGAATTATCAATTAATATCTAACATATTCACTCAGAGGGGTAACTCTAAAGAAATGCTGTTCCTTAAATCAGGGTAGGTTGAGGGGAAACTCGTTGGAAGGTAAGGTGTGTAACCTTGTAAAGAACTTCCTCTAGAAATGTGAAGTTACATTACTCAACTTTTTGAGTCTCTCTTAGATCAATTGGTAGCGCCATTGTCGCTCATACGAGAATCAAGGGATCGATTCCCATGCGAGGCAGAAACTGTCTAAATCAAATCTGATTCATGGTACACTATGCAAAATTCTGCAGCCTATGGTTCTTTTCTATGGCCGGTAATCTTGAACGAAAAAGTAAACATTCTTGTATATCCCTTAGGGATATTTTCCACACCTGGTCAATGATGATAAAAAGAGAAAAAAAAAACACCTGGCTGATTGCAGTAATTACTGAGGCATCAGACTTATGTCAGTTGTCATGAAAATGTATAGTACACTTATTCTAAAGAGACTAGCGAGGATGATTTATGGAAAGCTGATATATGATCAAGAAGCATTTAGAAAAAGTAACAGTTGTACTGACCACATTTTCATTTAGACACATGTACAGCAGGGCGTAGAATATAAAAAACCACTCTTGATGGCATATGTAGAATATGAAATTGCCTTTGATAGTGTACACCGGCCAATTTTGTGGAGAGGCCTAAGTTATGGAATTCCTCTTAAATTTGTAAATTTGGTCAAGTCTGTTAATTAGTATAGCAAGTGCAAAGTTAATGTTAGTAGAGTCCTATCAAATGAATATGAAGTGAACAGCAGAGTATTAAAATGGAATGTGTTGTCACCTATGTTGTTTATCCTCATGGATTTTGTAATGTGTAGAACAGTTGGAGATTGTGGAGAGGGATTGACTGTATTGGTAATAGGGAATTAGCAAACCTAGAGTATGCTGATGACCCTGTCCTTATTAACAGAACACCACAGAATTTGCAATGTTTGCTTACCAGAATGCATGAAATATGACAGGGGGTTGGGCTCAAGATAAATAGAAGGCAGAGATGATGAGAACAGAATGTGCAATGGAAAATGAAATATCACTGGAAAAAGGATGGATTAATGGGGTAGAATCATTTAGGTATTTCAGAATTATGATCTGTAATACAGGTTTTTTTAGAATTGCAATTTAATGAAAGATTGAAAAAAAGTAAATCACACAAGGGCTAGATTAAGTAAAATTTGGAAATCAAATTGCCTGAAATTACATAAAAAAGTCAGGCTATATATCAGTTTAGAGAGATCTGTGATACATTAGGTTATGTAACCAGTGATAATCGAAACCATAACACTTTACACAAATTGAATGAACCTAATATGAAATCACGTTACGCTCTCCTGAAATTTATTGTGAAACAAATAAGCCGTGTAATGGTGGGTGTTTTATATTTAGATGGGCATTACAGGTCGACGAAATTCAGTCATTTTAGTTAATTCAAGATTCTCTCTCTCTCTCTCTCTCTCTCTCTCTCTCTCTCTCTCTCTCTCTCTCTCTCTCTCTCTCTCTCTCTCAATGGATAGGAATGATTCCTTCGGATTGTCTTGATGAGATTACAAATAAAAAAAATTACCTCTTTGTGTGTTTGCTTCTTCCTCATGTGAGGTATATCATTTTACGGTCTGAGTTTATAACTCTCGAAAATGTTGTCATTAGAGTTTTCTAAGATTACGAAATTACCATCATTCCTTCTCATTCAAAAACACGAATTGGCGGAGACGGTTTGTTCTATTAATGAGAACGAGGTATGAAACCATCTTGCAGAGGCCCGCCCATCAGCAAGACATCTGTAATACTGGAATTATGTAATTCTTGAAAGGAGCGAGAGATTTGTTGATTAGAATTACTATCTTTATTCTATTATTATCTGCGCTTTTTCATTATATGAATTATGATCTTCGTTTTCTTTATCTTCTCATCTTATGGTCTTCATTTTAAGTCCTCCGCCGTTCTCGATGATATTAATTATTAAATATTCCATCCATGAAAAAATGTAATATAAAATCATTATTCAGTGGAAACTCGTTCTCATCGGTTTTAGCTAGTACAGTGGAAACGTGTTTCCCTAACAGATCGATCTCAGCCCCAGTGGGTGGGATTGGGCTCTTCCGGCTGAAGTTCTGATAACCATCTATTTGATGAAACTGGAGCTGAATCCAAACACCGTTTATTTTTTTTTTTTTTTCAGACGAGCGCTCAATCGGAAATATCTCTGGAAAGAATAGCAAAAGGATTCACAACCTTCATTTAAGCCTTTTGGCTTTTGACTTGCCTTCGCCACATTTGTCCAAGGGATTTTCAATGCTCTGCTTCTCTCTTTTTTCAAGACCGGAAGAAACCCTTACTTACTTTTGCTCCATTTTACCCCATTTCTCTTCCTTTTGTTGCTCCTATTTTTACTACATTTCTAACCTTTTATTTTGTTCCATTTTTAGTCATAATATGACGATGTCAATTTTAATAACCAGAAAAATTTTCTTTCTTTTGATGATGAAATTACTAAAATCCTCAATTAACAAAGCAATATTCATTTGGCAAAATTATACTTACTTAAATGATGAATTACCTCGGCCGTTGTTATTCGTTAATTTTATACAGTTGTAAATGAAATCGGAAAATGTTAATCCATGTTTTCAAGTCTTTTGTTGGTGGCTACAACAAAACTCTCTTGGGGAATAAGAACGTTTATGAAGTTTAATTCTTATTTGGGATAATGGTGGATGTAGAAGATAAGAGGGAAGGCCCAGAAAAATAATTAGGGGGGAGAGGGGCAGTACCAGCGACCCAGACAGTGCCAAAGACAGAAGAGAATCTGACGTAGTAAATTCTAGAATTGCCTTACAACACTGGGTTAAAGAAGTTAATTAATTTTATAAAAATAGAAAAAGAACTTGTTGAATCTGCTGGAAACAATTCTGTAATACACTTGAATTAGACGAAACAAATGAGAGAGAGAGAGAGAGAGAGAGAGAGAGAGAGAGAGAGAGAGAGAGAGAGAGAGAGAGAGCCTTATTGCCTTATTCTATGTTTGGGTTCCCCCAGGTCCCTCAGTGTGAGACACCTCGTATATCCACCAGAGTTGCTTATGCATCTTCCGGGGTATTTTGCATCTTCCAGTCTTGGATGGTCTGGGATGCATCTTAGGTGTTTATCGAGCTTATTCTTATATACATCTACGCTCAATCCTGACATGTTTCTTGGATGAGCTGGCAACGCATTAAATAGTCGCTGCATTATCGATGGTGGTGCGTAGTGGGTTATGTCCTGTGTGCCTTCCTTATTTTAACCTGGTATAGTTTTGGGCACTATTAATCTACCTCGGCTTGCTCTTTCTGATATTTTTAGCTCCATGATGTATTTAGTAATTCCGTCGATTTGCTTCCATGCTTGTATTATCATGTAGCATTCTCTTCTCCTTTCTAGACTGTACAATTTTAAAAATTGTAGTCTTTCCCAGTAGTCAAGGTCCTTAACTTCTTCTTTTCTAGCAGTAAAGGACCTTTGTATACTCTCTATTTGTGCAATATCCTTTTGGTAGTGTGGGTACCATATCACATTGCAGTACTTGAGTGTACTACGTACATAAGTTTTGTACAGCATAATCATGTGTTCAGCTTTTCTTGTTTTAAAGTGTCTGAATAGCATTCCCATTTTTGCTTTACATTTAGCCAACAGTGTTGCTATTTGGTCGTTGCATAACATATTCCTGTTTAACAATACACCAAGGTCTTTAATTGCTTCCTTGTTTGTGATTGTCTCGTTATTAGGTCCCCTGTATGCATATACCATTCTTTCTCTATTTCCATAATTCATTGATTCGAATTTATCGGAGTTAAATACCATCCTATTTATCTCCGCCCATTCATATATTTTGTTTAGATCTCTTTGTAATGAGTTCCTATTTTCATCACAAGTAATTTCTCTACTTATTCTTGTGTCATCGGCGAAACTTCTCACTACAGAGTTTTTAACATTACAGTCTATGTCTGAGATCATAATAACAAACAGCAGTGCAGCTAATACCGTACCCTGTGGCACGCCAGATATTACCTGAGCTTCATCTGATTTCTCGTCATTTACAACCACTCTCTGTTTTCTGTTTTGTAGAAATTCTTTTATCCGTTTTCCTATCTTTCCCACAATATTATGCTTCCTCATTTTTTTCTCTAATATATTATGATCTACTTTGTCAAAGGCTTTTGCAAAATCTAGATAGACCACATCTGTGTCTTTTTCATTTATCATATTTTTATATATGTTTTCATAGTGTGCTATCAGTTGAGTTTGTGTACTTTTTCCGGGCACAAAACCGTGTTGACCTATATTAAATAAATTAGTTTTAACCAAATGATTCATTATTTTCTTTTTTATTACCCTTTCATACACTTTCATAATATGCGATGTTAGACTAACAGGTCTGTAATTGCTTGCCTCTAGTCTTGATCCACTTTTGAAAATAGGGGTTATATATGCTAATTTATGTTTAACATATATCTCGCTCATATCTACACTTTGTCTTTGCAGTATTGCAAGCGGCTTCGCGATAGTATGTTCAGTTTTTTTTTTTTTTTTCAACAAAATCGCTGTAACTCCATCTGGCCCCACCGCTGATCCGTTTTTAATTTCGCTTATTGCCTGCACAATATCTGCTTCATTAATATCTATATCCGTTAAATATTCAATATTTTCTTCTCTCATTTCTGTTTCATTATTCTCAATCGCAATTCTTGGCGTGAATTCACTCTTATATTTTTCTGCTAATATGTTGCATATTTCTTTTTTTTATTCGTTAACCGTCCTTCAATTCTTAGAGGGCCTATTTCTAATCTCCCTTTATTCATTGTTTTTGTATAGGAGTAAAGTGCTTTTGAGTTTTTCTGGATATTTTGAAGTGTCCTTTCTTCTAAGTCCTTTTTTTCATTTTCTTCGATTGTATAATTTTTTTTTCTGCATTTTATATCTTACTTTTTATTTCCATCATTTTCCATACATTTTTTTTCTTTTGCATGATTTTTCTTCCACTTTCTAATTTTTTTAAATAAGATCCTTCTGTCTCTTGGTATGCATGTCTGATGTTTATTTTTTTTTTTTTCGGTGCATATTTTTCAACAATTTTCTCCAGTATTTTCTACAGTATATCCGTATTTACCTGTATATTATCACTTACTAATACATTTGTCCAATCTTTGTTCAATTCTTCATTTATTTCTGACCATTTTATATTCTTACCATAAAAATTATATTTTCCATACCCTTCCCATCGTTTTGTGCTTTGTTTATCTCTGCGTTCACTTGCTTTGAAATAGACTCTTAATTCTATGACATTGTGGTCTGATATTCCCGTGTTATACACTATTATTTCTTTAACATAATTCACCTCATTCACAAATACTAAATCTAGGACATTTTCCTTTCTTGTTGGAATGTGGTTTATTTGTTGCATATTATGTTCTAATAACATATCTTGAAGCTTTTCAAACTGCCTCTTATCTTATGGGCTACTATTACTCTCTTTTTTGTATGTATATATACAACCACTTTCTCCTATCCGTTCTTTCCAATACACGAAAGGAAAGTTAAAATCTCCGGATAGGAGTATATTCCAGTCTTTATGGTTTCTAAATATATCATCTATTATTTTCTATCATTTTGTCAAACTCCTTAGTATTTGGGGGTCTGTAAACTACAATATTCACTAGTTTTTCAGATTCAAATTCTACCGCAATCAATTCACATTCTGTATTGCTGTATTTTTCACAGACTTTTCCTTGATTTATGTCTCTTCCAAATATTGCGATTCCCCCTTGATTTCTATTTGTTCTGTCTGATCTATATGTTTGAAAACCCTTTATCTGGTCATCACTGCCAGTCTCTTGGGAATACCATTTTTTCACTTATATTAAATATATATCTATTCTTTCAATTTGGGTTTGTTCTTCTAAGAACTCTATTTTCCTTTTAGAGTTACTCGCGACTAAACCTTGTGCATTCATCACTGCGATGGTTTTTGTTTTACCCCATTATCTAATATTGGTGATGAAATGGATTCTCCCATGTTTCCTTCCTGTTCTGATATGATGTTCTTTTCTTCATTTCCAGGGATTCTGCCATTAAAAAATCCAACTTTTCTATTATATTTTCTCTTGAGAGAGAGAGAGAGAGAGAGAGAGAGAGAGAGAGAGAGAGAGAGAGAGAGAGAGAGAGAGAGAGAGAGAGAGAGAGAACAAATGTTAGGTGGATTACCTTCCGTCAGTTTAACTTATTTATAAATTTCATTTAGACAACAAAACCGGGAAAATGTCTGCCACGCTATTAAAGCCCAACGCATTTTGTTCATTTTCCCTTTATCTGTGTAATGGCGATAAGACCCCTGAGATTCTACTTTCCAGTTTTGTTTTTATTTGATTTTAATTCAACTTTCATCAACGGACGCAAATACCCTTCGAGGCATCAGGAAGGAACTGAATAAAAATAATAATTTTCATCGGTGGGTCAGTCAGCCTTTCTCCATATTGCTCTTATTTTCCAAAGCCGATGTCTAATTGTGGAGGCTTTTAATTGATATAATTTTATGGAAGTGCTAAACAATAAAATAGTTCAGGAGATACGGATCCAGAATCGATAACATATCTCATTACAAGTAAAAGCAATCGGTCAATGTCAACCTTAAAATGAAATACCTTTGATATTTCCACAGCAGGAAAGTTCCCCTGAGATGACACACTCACTCGGCCCATTTATATCACCGATCAAAAGGTGCAGAATAAAATGGCGCATTAAAGAAAACCATCTGACTGATGTGTCAGTTTTCCATTCTTCTTGCACAGGCAATATGCAACAGAAGCACCGAAGCTATTATTAGCCAGAAATAATTGGCAAAAAGAAAAAACTTAACGAAAACACAAAGCCTTTGTGACAATGTTATTGTGCCTCTGCTATTTGCGAGGCATTGTTCTCTCTAGAGGTAATGTTGAATTAGGGTTTTCTTTTTTGACAGACGGCCAAATAGGATGTTGTGAAGCTTACAATGGGTAGCTATGATGATGTGACCTAATCGAAGCTACATTTCTATATGAAAACTTTGCAGATTATTTTATAGTTTTTATATATTGCAGGATTTGACTGGAGGTTGGCACTGCATAATAATCTGAATATTTCAATTACAACGACTTACACACACACACACACACACACACACACACACACGCTCTCTCTCTCTCTCTCTCTCTCTCTCTCTCTCTCTCTCTCTCTCTCTCTCTCTCTCTCTCTCTCTCTCTCAAGTAACATTACAATAATTTCCATAACTAATACGATCTTCCTCCTATAAGCTTCGCTAGGGCAAATATTCAGACTGTAACCATCCTCTGTAGAGCACCACATTGTTATTATGCTTTTATGTAGATGTTTATTTTAGGTTTATATCCCATTACTGATAAATCTTTGTTAATGAAATGTTAATTCTTATCTTTTCTCTGATTTTCAGTGTTGTCACAATACTCTGGGATTTCAGGTATTTGGGTAAGAGCTTTGATTTTGTTATTCATATTATGATTTATAATAATAACGATAATAACTTAAACAAAAATCGTAATAATATATAAATATAATGATAATAATTTAGCATTCTATGAATGGCTTTCCGCTTTGTACATTCAAAAGATTATTTGACTGTGAAGACTAGACCAGTACTAATTTGATAAGCAGTAGATTGTCATTATTAGTGATCAGAGTTCATTTTCACGGTATGAGCAAGACCATTCATTTAACCTGTAACCTATCAAGGAACGCAATAGGCTCACATGGAAATTTAAAATAACATTTCACACGAAATTTAAAATCTCAGTTCACACGAAAATCTAATTAAAAGTAGAAAGTAGAATATCACTCATTAATCAGGTAGAAAAAATGGAATACAGGTCGAAGCTTAAAGTCAAGTTATGAGTCAAAGAATGTGGAAGGTTATGGCATTAAGAGTTTGGATAGACGAACAGGGAATAATGAATACAAATTGAAAGACCAAGATATTGCAAAAACAAAACCAGTGATCGGATATGGTCTTGGATGCTTAAAGTTTACTATAACGAAATATTTGATTTTTTCATATTTTCTTTTTAAGACTTTTCGTTACGCTTAACAAGAAATATATTCCTTAAATTTTTCTGAAACCGCCATTAGCGAGATATTTTCCGAGATATATTTCCAACATTGATACCTGGGAAGGGGGAAATGGGAAAAGTGCAAAGCAACTTCCAATGTCTTTCCCAATTTGATCATTGGCAATTCTTTGAATTCAGGTCTTGTTTATCACGGTAGTACAGCTGGACACAGGAATATCTGGAACACTTGCCTTTGAGGAATTACACCCGGTCACACCCTTTCTACATGTCAGGTTCCCGATTGTAGCCCCTCCTACCACCTCTGCCATCTCCCCCTATAAAAGCTGTTTTTGGTTACTTATCGTGCAGTAAGGGTCTGACAAGGAGTACTTCCTCAGTCAGGTTTGCCATGAACTCCTGTGTCCAACTGTAGCTTACATATGCAAGTTATAATTTTCATTAAAGGAAAACAATACAATATATATTTTTTTTCGTGATATTCGATGTGATATGGCATATCAGGTAAGGCTATGGCCATTAGAGGAAACGTCTCCTGTCAAGGTTAGAATCCGGCACCGGAATTAGATTAAGTTGGGGAGGTTAAGGAGGTCAGAATACATACTTGAACTTCACTTGTTTTTTGGCTCCCCCTTTCCAGATGGACACTATTCCTTAAACTACTGATTTCTATTAAAATTGAAGATCAGAATCGTTCGAAACTCAAACCAAAACATCAGCAATCCACACTTTTCAACAGGGAAACACAATCAATAACCACCAAAAACACGAATGATTATTAAAACATAATTAATTGTAAACACTTACCCTTCTGCCTAACTTCAGAACCAACTTCTGTTTCTGTTAAAAGATAAAACACAAATAACATGATATTACTATCGTCAATAAAATGGTAAATTATTGTTAATTTTATCACATGGTAAACTTATGTCATCAGCCAATCGAGTGAAAACCTAAGGATAGAGATCCTTCAAGCATTTAATAGAATAATAAAGTAATCACAAGTTTCAAAGACCAATATGGGTGGGACCCATTCCTTGTGTATTTCACAGTGACGAGAGGATTGAAGTAGAGAACGCCCTTCAATTCACAAGAGGGAATGAAACTGAATGAAGGTTTTAGGGAAAACCGTTTCACGCCAGTTTTCTATTCAATGTTGAAAATACCAGGGTTTGCTCTCCTTCTGTTGCTATCGGTGATAGAAAGAAATGATCGCATGAGAAAGGCAGAGATAGGTGAAAGTAGAAATAGGTTGGCAGAGGTTACATATCTTGTTGATGCATATGGTAAGAATGATCGGCAGTTGATAAGTGAGAGCTAAGAGTGCATAGATCAACAATGGTCGGAGGAAGTTGGAGACGAATGCTTCAGAAAAGTTGGATAAATGGAGTGAAAAAAGTATTGGAAAGGAGGGGTTTCGGAAGTCAGTATTCGCAATTTCATTAATCCTGGGAATAATCCTGGATTTTTATCTACCCTCAAAAACCAGAAATTTTAGTATTTCTTCGACGAAATAATCGGCGTGTATCTTAACTGAGACACCAAAGAAGGTTTCTCTATCTACTATTGGTATAGAAGCAGTAAAGACTATTTCATTACGGCTATTTATTGCTATCTTAGCTACTGTATTATAGAGATTCTATTTTTCATAATTAGCATCATTAAATTTTGCGTAAAAGGGAGAAGGAAGATGAACCCAAAGTAAACGGTATGAATTACCAAAATTGCATCTAGGTTGGTTTAATTTTAACTGGCATTAGATGAACTTAACCGGACGAAATGTTAAGAGAATTATCGCAATCGCAAAAGATCCTTTAACCTAGAAAAAAAAAATTATACAATAACTAAAAATGCCATAATATAAAGCTTTGGGTCACTGGAGGGCATCCTCAAATACTTGATACAGGTGAACCGATATATAATTTGATATTCTAAGAAATGAAATCACACACACACACACACACACACACACACACAAAACATTTTCGCATATGAAACTAAAATTCCAACCTTATTTTACTAACTTAAAAATGTTTTTAAATAGGTAAAGAAATGATATGGTGGAATATCTTAAATCTTTGAGTACATAATCTATATATATTCTAAAAACAATCAGCTTAACTATGACAGTAACTAAAAACGAAGCTATCTTACAAGCAATGATTAATTACACATAATTTCGGTAAACATTATTATTTTCTCGCTAAAATCATTACAATAATAAGTTATACAAAAACCTATTAAGTTTATCAAAATATAATCGGCGAAGAAACCTTACAAACTAACTTTTAAATAAATCCTGAATCCAAATTTTTACTTGCAATACTTTCTTTCCAAGTCGATTCTTTTGTCATTTGATTATAAAGGATTTGTAATCAAGAATAAAGATGTAATGAATATGTTTATGCAGATTCACAAAAAGAGAAAAGACCTTTCCTATTGTTGGAACTTGAATACTGTCTTCACCAACCTGAGCAATAGTCACCAAAAACCTTTTTATAGAGTTTCAAGTCACTCTTACAATACCTGAGAATTCTTTCATCTTTTTTCGGGAAAAAAGTTATGATTTCCTCTAACTCCAAAATATTGCTGGAGCAAGAATATGGCCGAACACTTAAAAGTTTAAGAGACCACTTTAGCTCCTGTGGATGTCTAAAAAAAAAAAAAAAAAAATAACCACGATAAATTCTATAACAAAATATTTCCGAGTTAGTCTCGAAAGACTGACTTTTTACATAATCTATAATTAATATATCTCTTTGAACACTTTTTTTTTATCTACACGCTTTCCTGATAGATTGATTAATAAGTTTTATAAGTAATGGGATTTACAACTTTCATATACAAGGACAAAAAATTCAAGGTTGGGTCACCAATTCTTTGTTCGACATTTGCTGTGTTGTTTTCATAGTAAAGGGAACGGGCAGGGGAAATAAAAGTCAATAACTGAAAGATAATGGAAAATAAAACGATACTGAAAAAAGGGGCATAGCCCCGCAAAAACATCGCTCGTACCACAACATATCTTTGTTTGGATTTTTCAAGAACTTTCAATCACTGAAAACAAATCGCCGTTGATTATGAAACTAAATGTTATCTTAAAGGATTATCCTTGCCGTCTGAAGTGGATTAAACATGAATAAATACATAGGAAAATATCGATCGTCTTATTTATTCACTTTCGTTTCAAAAAGACATTTTCCATTCGCATGTATACAATTCATGGCAGCAATCTCAAGGACTGCAAGCAGCAGTCATACTTTAATTTTATTAGATAATTCTATTCTTTAGATGACTGTTATATGGATAATTGGCCAAACGTGAATTAATTATCAGTTTTCCATTTAATCTCCTTAAATTTCTTGTTGCTGGAGGTTAAATATCTTTCTTAATCACCCTTTTAGTTTGCTTTTGTTCTAGTATTCACGAATTTATTCATTAGCTGCCTCTTATTCATAATGAGTTTGGTTTCCGTTAATTGCTCTTTTCCTCATTATTATCTTTTTTTGGGGGGGAGGGGGAATTTGCAATAACTCAAGTTCAGTTCCGATATGAACGATTCAACAGATTCTCCTTTATGTTGTACTTTCCTATTTCTAGTACTTAGCTATTTTAATTCAATTTAAGTTTCAATTGTCCTAAAGGATATTCACACTGAAATTTTTTTTGACGTAATTACTTGGTTGAGATTACTGCTATTATTATTAGTGGCTGAGTTACAACATGAATTGGAAAAGCAAGATACTATAAGGCATGGGCTCTAACAGGGAAAAATATCTCATTGAGGAAAGGATTAAGGACATGAATAAACTACTAGAGAAGTGATGAACAATTGAAATTAAATATATTAAAAACAGTAACAACATTAAAATAGATCCGTCATATTATATAAAATATAAAGACACTGTAGTTGAATAGTAAAATGTTCTGTTTCATAAAGTACTTCAATTCATCTACTGTATGCATAAATTCTATTCAAAAGTATATGATTTAACAATAGGAGAAGATCAAAGGGAATCCATCAAAACAATGACCCATATTACTTTTTATGGCTAAATCAATCTTTAACAATAACCTTCATTAGGCCTGTCTGAAATATATAGAATGTCATTCTATGGATCTTCAACTTCATCCAAATGATGTTAACATACCTCACGAGTTTCACACACGCTCGTACACTGTTAACAGTATTTTTTCATTGTATATCTCGCTCTAAACTTCTGTTAACAGATCCTATGTCCGGAATTATTTTGTTTGAGTTTTTGTGACCTTCTTCCTCTGAAACTCTGGTAGCTGTCAGTGGAAATAAAGTTAGTTGTACTCACCTTGCCTCTCAGTTATAACCGCACGGCTCGCTCCAACATTGGTGACCATCGAAGTGACCAGCCTTCCACCTCACTGAGGTGATTTGCTGTTTGAAGATGCCGTCCTTCGAACCCGACTCTCCTATCAACACCACTCCACTCTCATGAAACTCCCAGCTTTCATCAATGTTCTCACGGTGATCCTCGAGGACACTTTCCCAGAAATCACTGATTTGCTTTATGAGCAACGAGACATCCCATGATTGTAAGATGCCCTCAAAACATACATACTGGAGAAGTACTTGTCATCGCCAGCCGCCTTTATAGCCAAACATTTTTAGCTATCTCAACAACCATTGGGGTACCAAAATGCTTCGCTCGCCCTCAGGGAAATGACCAGTATCTCTCGCCTGCAACCTGATGCAGACAGCTCTCCTTATGAGGTTCGAGGCTCAACTGAACCTGTACAAGCTGCCACACCCACTGTAGATATTTTATACATGAGAGACCTGATGACCAAAGTCAATGCCCTTATGGACAGACATTACACCACCTTCAAGACATCCATCAATGTTGCCACTCCTGGCAAAGAGGACAACTATTTAACACCGACCAAAGCAGACGTGAATGCAACAGGGCACAGATGCCTACCCCGTGACATGCCAGAATGGCGACAAAGCCACCCACCGCTTGCTCACCTCCCAACCAACAACCTCTAAAGCCATTTACTGATGCCCATTGACCACAGTTATGCTACTACCACTCCAGATTCGGGGTTGCTGCATAGAAATGTGCAAAAAGTTGTCAGTGGCCAAAAATCATGTAAGTAAGCCATCGCTTGTGGTTTTGGCCTCCCTGTTACTAATCTTTTCTTTTAAATTATGCAGGTACGGGCGTGCAGTTTTTGGTAGACACAAGTGCTAGCCATTCTCTTCTGCTAAGGCCACTCTCCAGGACACAAAGTAATCTAAGTCTGCTGACATCCACCTGGTAGCTGCCAACATATTTGTGATACCAACCTACGGTTACGAAACCTTCACATTATCGTTTGGATGTGCCGAATATAATATGGAACTTTCTTATTGTTGACGACACATTGCCAATCCTCGGTGCGGATTTCCTCTCGTATTTCAACCTTCTAATTGATAACATCCACTTACTCGTTGACACCTCAGACCTCGCTCTTCACATCAGCGCACCAACGGATGCTTACACCCACCTTCTCACGTCGTACCCAGAAGTTTTCTATTATGAACTTTGCAAAACCCCTACGGTTCCTTCCAAACACGGTATTTATCACCATATCATGATGACGCGGTCCCGAAATTACTCCAGATTCAGGCGTCTGGCACTGGAAATGTTTGGCAGCTGCTAAACAGAGGTTCGCCGAAGTGGAAGAAATTGGCCTTCAACAAAAGGCATCAAGCACATGGTTATTACGCTTATACATTATCCTGAAGAAAGATAGCTCTCTGCATCCGTGTGGAAATTACAAGTGCTTGAACATACAGAGAACTGGATCAGTATGTCCTCCCAAACATCGTTGACATGACCTCCTACTTGTACACAGTGAATGGGTTCTCAATGCTTAACCTCCTGAAGGGGTATTATCAGGTGCCAATTAAGCAAGAAGACTTTTCATTGCATCCTTAAAGCAGCTTTGATGTCCCACTGCAAGGACTCCAACTGGTTTACTAAGCATCCCTAGATTCTCCTAAAACTAAGGACCACTCCTAAAGATACACTGGATGTCTCAGCAGCTAAAATGGTTGGTCGTCCATGCCAAATTTTTTTCCGTCTGCAATCTCCTCCGACAATCTGTAGCAAATACGTCATGTTGTGGGAAAATGAGCTGCATGCTGCCAGACTTCCAAGGCCCTACCTAAGCCATACATACTAACATATTTACACTCTTCAACGCACGATTTTCTGCGCAAAGACACTAGCAACCCATTACTAATGCCCCCTTACACGGACCCTTTCCTATTGATCCATCCCAATTTGAAAGCTTTCATAATCAACATTTGTGGCAAAGAAGATTGGGTCTACAGTGATCGCCTCAAACCAGCATATCTCTTGCAAAATGACCCGCATAGAGTAACCCCCTTTAGTGCAGAGTGCCCCATTTTACATGCATGACTTTTTTTCACACATGCTCGTACACTGTAACGGTATTTCCTTTTTTATTGTATATCTTGCTCTATACCTGACTGTTAACAGAACCTATTTAAGCCTGTCTTTCCAGGAATTATTTTATTTAAATTTTTGTGACCTTCTGGCTCTGAAACCCTTGTATATAGGCTCGCTGTCTGTGGATAAAAAGTTAGCTACATTTAACTTGCCTCACAGTTTCAATCTCAATTTCACATTACCTTTCAATTAAAATGATCTCATTATCTGCATCTTATCTTTCCATGTGGCTTGTCCACCTTAAAAGTATTGTTACGTTAATTTTGGTTTTTTTTTCGATTCTCTCTCTCTCTCTCTCTCTCTCCTCCTCTCTCTCTCTCTCTCTCTCTCTCTCTCTCTCTCTCTCTCTCTCTCTCTATATATATATATATATATATATATATATATATATATAGAAACTATCCCAAAATATCTGTGATGATCGTTTATATGTAATGAACGACTTCCTGATTAATTTTGTTGTTCTAAAAAGAAAATGAAAATTTTATATAATTTTACTGAAATTTTGACTTATATACAGACAATAGAAATGATTGTCTTCCTATTTATATCGTATTTCCGACATAAATTTAGCTGGAATAGTTTGTTTCTATAAACTTTCAAACTATAAGTTTTGACTTTACGTTTAAATCTGGAATGATTATTGATTTTAGTATATGTTACTGCTTTATATATATATATATATATATATATATATATATATATATATATATATATATATATATATATATGAAAGAGTGAAATTCGGTTTATTTTTAAATAGCCATCTTACCTTCCTGTGTTGATCTTTTCCCCAAACAGTTCAGTAATAATGTTATTCAAAATAAATATCACCATTTATATAAACGTGGCCTGTTGGTCTAGGGGTATGATTCCTGCTTTGGGTGCAGGAGGTCCCGGGTTCAAATCCCGGACAGGCCCGAAATAGTTTTGTTGCAGAGAACGTGGAATTCTGACACCTTTGCAGACTGACAGGGAAGATAGGATGAAGGTGAGATTGGGTGAGCGAGGAAAGGTAGGGTTAATGTTGGAGGAGAGAAGTGATTATTTCTTGCTTTAGAACATTATCTGCTTTGCCATCTCTCAAACGCTTAATGATTTGGTAACAACAAATCAAAAGCATTCCACTCGAACTACCATATGATCGCAAGCTCATGTTCACAGCCTTCACTCATTATATATGGTGTTACTTCGATATTGTAAATTTTCTATGGAGATTTCTTTTGTATGTCACTAATCATTCAGCATGCGAAATAATCATACGCCACTTGTGCCTCCTAGACTTCTCACTTGTGATGATACTTTCACTTCACTATCATGCATATTGAATATCGTAATAATATTTTACATTCGAACTTCTATCTGCAATCAATCTTCTGACGTCCCCTTCTTGTAAAGAGTATCGCCGATGCTGCGATGCGGGATGGCCACTGAATTCGGTACCAAGGTGGAATATAGAACAGTTTCTCTCATAATAGAAAAAAAAAGCATTCACAGATAAAGAAGTTTTTAAAAAATGATTAACATACTTTACAGATTTAAACACTTGTGCATTAGAGAGAGAGAGAGAGAGAGAGAGAGAGAGAGAGAGAGAGAGAGAGAGAGAGAGAGAGAGCGAGAGAGAGAGCGAGAGCGAGAGAGAGAGAGAGAGAGCGAGAGAGAGAGAGAGAGAGAGAGAGAGAGAGAGAGCGAGAGAGAGAGCGAGAGCGAGAGAGAGAGAGAGAGAGAGAGCGAGAGCGAGAGAGAGAGAGAGAGAGAGAGCGAGAGCGAGAGAGAGAGAGAGAGAGAGCGAGAGAGAGCGAGAGAGAGAGAGAGAGAGAGAGAGAGAGAGAGAGAGAGTTTTAGTAATACGTTTAAACCAAAGGAAGTCTCCCACCTTTTCCTTTAAAAAAGGCAATGGAGGAATAACAACGAGGGTTGACCCTCAACTTTCTCTTAACATGAAAATCCAAGGAAAGAGTCGAATGACATAGTTGACTTCTTATTCATCATATCAACAACCCTTTCCTCCGGAACATTTTAACCTTTTCAAGGTCATTTTTTTTATAACAAAACATTTCGAAAAAGTTTCTGGTTTAATCGTAGAGACTTGAGAAAACGTACTGACTTTGGTTGTTAGCGTTCAAAGACCCGAGCCAAAGGTACTCCAGCTCTTTCGATTTAAAAATCATATAGTTATAAAGAAAGACCCAAAGGCAGAATCAACTAAACAAAGTCAAATAAAAAATATGTTCATCGAAAAGAGAATGGAATGGGTTTTCGCGGAGAAATTTGATCGCTTTCAGAGACTTTCTTTATTACCAATATATCATTAAGGATGCAATAGAATGTAATATCCACTTCATTCTTATAAACGTGTCAGTCGCAGTTATGAAATAACTTCATGTCTTCATTTGCTGCATATTTTTCGTCTCGTTATATTAGTGGATGTTTGAGAAATTATTTGAATTAACATTATGTGTTACACTGAATTTTACCTTTCCTAAAATAAGAGCCCAGGTGATTCACAACAAAAAGAAAAAGGAAAAACGAGTTTTCATAAGCTTTAAAGCAACGTTTACTCAAGTAACAGAGTTCGGAAGGTACGAGTTTGTACAATTAGTATTACAAGCAGCTTCAGTAAATTTTGTGAAGAGGTATTTTATACTTCTTGTGGAGAGAGAGAGAGAGAGAGAGAGAGAGAGAGAGAGAGAGAGAGAGAGAGAGAGAGAGAGAGAGAGAGAGAGAGAGATTTCAATAGGTAAATTCTGATTTATCATTAGTGAAAGAAACACTGTACATTGTCTGAAAAAAAATTGAAAAAATAACCAGAGTAGATACAATATATCACGGTATCAAAATAAGTTTATGTGCATTAATAATAATAATAATAATAATAATAATAATAATAATAATAATAATAATAATAATAACAATAATAATAATAATAATAATAATAATAATAATAATAATAATAATAATCATAATAATAATAATAACACCTGCTTCAAGAGGATCCACATAAATTGATATCATGATCACCATGAACGATCTTATGTCTGAATTTCCCTTCACAAAGCCATACTGTATATTTAAACTCTCCATATCTGGTCATAAGAACTTTCTTTCTGAATCCTTATATTGTCTAAATCTCCGTCTATGTCTTTTTCCCTTTGATTTTATAGCCTGTCCTAATAGCCTTCGTCTAGCTAGCTTCAAATAAACTATTTCCTAACTAACTGGTCCTTTCAGTGTCTCATCATCTATACACACCAACTCAGTCTCTAAGGATTATCAATCTTTCAGTCGCTAGGCGTTCATTGCATTATCAACTAGTAGTCAAACTTTTTCAAAGTTTATCCTTCCGGAATCCACGTAAAAAGGCCCGATATATAAGGTCTCTCACCAATAATGGAGGGATAATAACCGTCAGGTGTACAAACGGGCTAAAAAAACCTCTGGTAAAAAGTAAAATATTCAGAGGATCGATTATCTCATAATTCAAAAGAGTTTATAAAGATATTTCATGGCCAAACCATAAAACCGAAATTTCCAAAGCATTTCATGAACAATAATATAAATAAAACTCAACTAATTTCTCCTTCCTTTGATTACCAACATTGGCTTTACTCTATCAACTCCTTCATTATACAACTTGCTTCAGACCCATCTGAAATCTGCTGCTATTTTCATCCATGTTTATTTTTTCTAGCACTCCAATCTCCTATTATGTAATGATACATTCGTAAGTGAGGAATGAGACCTAATGTTTTTATCTAGCTGAAAGATAAAACAGAACTACGAACATGTCGTTATGAAACTGAGAAGGGAATTGTCTTTCCTACATATGTCTCCGAGAAATTCCGGCTTCCTTCATGTCGTCATATATATTAGCAAGAGGAAGGACAAACTCTCACAAGGGAAGACTGCTTCCTTTGTGTCTCTTTTTGGTATGTTTTATGGGGAATAGGATAATCGTGTATATATATATATATACACATGTGTGTATAACGTATAATATATATGTATACTTATACTGTATATATATATATATATATATATATATATATATATATATATTTATATATATACACATATATATATACATATATATATATACATACATATATGTATATATACAATAGATATACATACATATATGTATACATATATACTATATATATATATATATATATATATATATATATATATATATGCTGTTCTATAAGTATCTAAACTTTTCAATGAATATGTCAGTTCTGATTCATCATAACATAGACAATTTATAAATCGATGCCCTATGATGATCTCAAGTCAAAGGTCTAATACAAGTAATAATTTTTTACCCTTTTTAAAGATTCTTTCTACCTTCTCACGTAACAGTAATGACCTTACTTATAACTTCAAATTTACCTCGCACAATAGTAATGACGTCACTGATATCCCTAATCAATTATGAGAATGGGTCTGCCAGTTTGCTTCTTTCTTTACTGCGTTTCATTCAAGTGTCTGCGGCTAAGAATATTATATAGTTTCGATTATATCGACATCAAATTCATGAACGGTTTGATGACAGTTTCCCTTTTGCATTTGAAAAGAAAAGTAAATGTATGAACTTCAAAATGATTGTCTTTTGCCTTGATGCAAATGGATGCAAGTTCATCACTATAATCATAATCCTAACTATAACAAATAATTAAAAATTTAATTATAATTATAAATATCATAATTATTATTAATAAATTTTCTAGTGATATGATCATCAATTTGGTTGGCAGGAATTCAATCAAATCTCATCCCTCTTTCATAGTTAAAAGGACTAAACTCGCGTCAAAGAAATCAAAGAATTTAGCCGTTTTACCCTCGAGTTCGTAATATCTTTCCATCCCAGTCGCCCAAGTCTAAACTGGAGTCATCCGAGCGTATTATGAATATGGCTGTCCTGCCTTTGGTTCTCCTTTTGTTTCCTTTCCCTAAAACCTTCTTCTTTCAACTCTAAGGTGAGATGAAGACTCTCTTCTTGAATTATTATGCGCAGTTCTGACCATCTCTCAGAATGTCAACACTCCCGATATTTTCTCTCTGGATTTAAAGAGATGTCCGACTGCTTGGTTTTAGACTTGATTTCCCGATACCGAGTTATTTCAAATTGATCATATGTTTCTATCCTTTTATCTCTTATCGTGTTTCAAGCCCTTATTTTCAATAACACTTAGTCTAAAAGGGCAAATAAGGCTGTATTTCATATCTATCGTATCTTAGGAAAGACTTCCTGCACAATAAGGATGAAGTGTTTTGGTTCATTTCCAGCCGGGAAAACACGATCATTGTGCTCTGATCTAATGTTCACATAAGAGGCTTCAACGTTAATGACGTTAACTAACGTTATGCATAAAAAAAACCTAGGTATACATACAGTAAGCATATACTTACGTAGGCCTATATATACTCTTTTATGGCCTCTCGTGGCATGGTTGGTTTCGACCTGACCTTTCATTAGAAGGGGCTAGCGGTCGATCCCAAGTATGAGGTAAAGATTTATTTCTATTTGAACACGATGTTGTGTTGATATTTATCCATATTGACTCATTAGGGGTAATTTGAATGAATTACTATCAATTATGTCACGTGGTGGGCCGGGAAGTCGGGGAAAACTCGCTGCTAAGAGACTGATGTCTCGCCAGGTAAATCCTGAACTGCAGATTTGCAGTTAGGTCGACAGGTAAATCCTGAACTGCAAATTTGCAGTTAGGTTCCGACTTCTTTTATGGCCTCTCGTGGCATGGTTGGTTTCAACCTGGCCTTTCATTAGAAGGGGCCAGCGTTCGATCCCAAGTATGAGGTAGAAATTTATTTCTATTTGAACACGATGTTGTGTTGGTATTTATCCATATTGACTCATTAGCGGTAATTTGAATGAATTACTATCAATTGTGTCACGTGGTGGGCCGGGAAGTCGGGGAAAACTCGCTGCTAAGAGACTGATGTCTCGCCAGGTAAATCCTGAACTGCAGATTTGCAGCTAGGTTCCGACTTCTTTTATGGCCTCTCGTGGCATGGTTGTTTTCGAACTGGCCTTCCATTAGAAGGGGTCAGCGTTCGATCCCAAGTATGAGGTAGAAATTTATTTCTATTTGAACACGATGTTGTGTTTATATTTATCCATACTGATTCATTAGGAGTAATTTGAATGAATTACTATCAATTGTGTCACGTGGTGGGCCAGGAAGTCGAGGAAAACTCGCTGCTAAGAGACTGATGTCTCGCCAGGTAAATCCAGAACTGCAGATTTTTAGTTAGGTCGCCAGGTAAATCCTGAACTGCAGATGAACACGCTGTCGAAGGATAGGCAAGACCTGGATACGACAAGTGAAAAGAAAAATCCCAGAGGCTAAAAGAAAAGGTAGTAAGACAGTCACACGAACCAACTGAAAAAGATAAGTGAGCTCACCCTTCGCAAAGGGAATCTCCAAAAAATTGCGACTTCTTAGCCCTGAGAGAACTTAGATGCTCGTAGTGCGATGGCCAAGAGCCTATACGATCAGAGTACCAACCAACAAATGCCAATTGGAAAAAAAAAATCTCAGAAACTAGTATGACCGAGTAAAAAACCTCCCCGAGGAAAGAGACCACTGTCAACGAAACTGGAACTAAAGACCAAAAACGAAAACGGCGAGTCTGTCTCCAACTAAAACCTTACCGTCCCTAGGCTATGCTAGCCGAAAATGACACGAACTCAAAAAGACATAAAGAATAAAAATGTGATGTAAATGCTAACTTGAAACAGAGCACAAAGCATCGCAATGCTAAAAAACTACTAGCTGACGTGAAACTTACAAAATAAACAAGTAAACACGAAAAAGAAGCAATCAGGTACAAAACCTGACGCCATGGCTAGCTGGAGTTGAAGCGCTTAGGCTTCCTCTAACACAAAACCTAAAATTTAACTCCCCAAAGGGATCCAAAGCAATAACAGCTAAAATAAAAGGCAAAGAGAGGTAGGTACTCAACTTTGACAAAGAAGAGGAAGCCATCATACGAAGAAAATCTTCGAAAAAAAGTGAAAAGAGCGCACACGAAAATATGGAACAGTAGCAACAAGCTGCGGACAAAGGAATGGAGCGACAGGGTCGTATGGGAGCACTGAAAGGTGATAGGATATGTGACGGCTCCTCACTTATCCTTCCCCTTAGAGGATTAGACTGGGTAAGGTCTGTTTGGGGTGCATATATCTATGGTTATCTTAGGATACGTCCCTGATTATACACGATATCTTCCGATAGTCGTTCCGGGGGTTAGAACCACGTGATACCCGATGGTAATTCTCTTATAATATCAATCGCAGAAATATTCTATAGTAGGAAGCTGCCGGAGGGAACTTCCATCAGGACGACATGGCTTGAGCCCCAAAAAATATATTTATAAATGAGAGTTTTTTTAAGAATATGAAAATAGGAATGTAAAGAAACTATACTATACGGATATCACCTGCCATATTCCACTTACTCTACCGTGAGGAAAGAAAAATATGCACTACAAATTCTTACACGAATTTAATTGAGTTGGTATCAAAAGTAATAAATGTCTTCATGATGAAAACTAAACATAAGAAATGCCCTTTAATGGTATTTTTTTCCCCTTCAGTTTGAAATTCCCGATAGTTGTGCAATATTAGCAATCTGTTTTAGTCAGCAAAAAGTTGCATTACCCTCATAACCTCAATTATTCTACTTTAATTGTGATAAGTGAAGAGATATCTACGCTCCAAATATGTCCTTGAAACAACGCTCATACATTTCCTCCCACATATTTATTCTATGTGAAAAAATTTTAACTATATGAATCAAAGCACTACTGTATTTTAATCCTATTATTTTTTATGTCAAATGAACAAAATAAACATGAGTGATGACTTTTCCATAAAATAAATATGCGTCGAAAAAAAATAGGTGTCCACTCCCTCTTTCTCCACTAAACCTATCAACTCAAACATTATATACATACCAGAATGCGTTTCACTTGCTGATTTTAGCTAAATATTCAGTGATGAGGTTGGGAGTATCATTCCTGCATTAAAAGAACGTCTGTCTTGGTAGTCAACCGTTAATGTATATGACGTATGCATAATGGGTGTTGTGTGAGAGAAATAGCCGTGGCAATGTTTGAATGCAAATAAAAGCCTTTTGATTTCCATTATTTAATGAGAGTAAAAAAATTATTTTCTTTTGCCATACATTAAAAAATATAATGTATTCTCGCCGCTGACCAAGTTGAGAATTGTTGGGTAAGAATGTACCACACAGTTGAAAGGATATGACCTCCACAGAGTTCAGAGTCAGTCGAGAGAAATGTGTATTCTAAGTGTTGTAATTATAGTTCATGCCAAAACATTACAAAGTGCTTACATGAACGAGTATTCTGTTCATGCATACTGCTAAGGGGATTCATACCTAACTAAACATGAAATGAAAAGAAAGTCGAGGACAAAGACAGATACCAATGAAACCGAATGAATGGCGGACCGACGAGGAAAACAGTGGAATTACCTATGTCCATCTCACAGGTGCGTAAAGAATATCCATAATCACGTTCTACAGTAACAATAGAAGATAATCCCATGATCTGCACTGTTATTGGGTATAATGACGAAAAAAAGACTAACTTCCCTTAATTATAAAGGTAAGTGACAGATTTCGACGACACCCAGCTGCAAAAAAGGTTTCCACCTACTGAGACAGTAAAAACTAGTGTGTATCCTGTACAGTGGAATGAGATCCTTCTAATTGTACAACGAGTTTTATATATATATCTCTTTAAATAACAGTTTAGAGTTTACCTATATACTATCGAAAACGTTGGCGTGTATTTTGGGTAATCTTAATGCTGCAGGTCTCTTAAGAGGACTGACGATAGGTACCAAATATAGACATCTTGAGTGTGTCACGAATAAACAATATCTTTAAGATCTGATTGATAATGGAAGTTGTGCCATACTCGTCAAGTTCTGAAAGCAATCATCTCACAATATTTGTTAAGGTGTTATTAAACCACTTACAGTATGTTCTTAATTAGATATTTCTGTTGTTAGTAAGCCTAAACATCTAACACCCACATCCCAAAACAATTTAGCCCAGATGTCTTCCTTAATAACCCCACTGACCTTCAAAAGCACAAACCTTAATTTACCCTCTCACTGCTCTCTTTTTGAAAAATGATGAACGCTGGGCGTGAATGAACTAGTGATATGCAGATGTGATGCCGTTGTGATTTAATGAATTAAAATTTCCTAAGAATATCTGAAAATAAATACGTTGAAATTGACGATAAATCGTTAGTTCGTGATGAATTATTCTTTATTTGTTCGATAATCTAATTTCCGAACAGAATAAGCATTCATGCATGTATGCCAAATATTTTGAGATAAATTAGTTCAAATAAAGGGAATTACATGACAAGTTTAAAAGAGATAATAAAGGAAAAACGATTGCATATATGTCAAACAATTGGCAGATATTAAGTTGGCCAAAAGAATATTAGATTTAGATCAAAGGTAATTCCCTATTATAAACAACATAGCATTCATAGCAAAGACAGCTCCCCATATGTCATGTCTCTGTACTTCTCTCCACCCAAACGATTAAATCACAAACCCTATATAATATTTTACGAAAGTCGAAGCTTTAGTCAATTTTCAAAAGGAATTATTATGATCTCATCTACCGCGGCTCATTAGTATGTAAATTGCACCCGAAAGGACGTGTATACTATAATAGGTTTTAACAGTTTCAAGTATAATCTCTCTCTCTCTTTCTCTCTCTCTTTCTCTCTCTCTCTCTCTCTCTCTCTCTCTCTCTCTCTCTCTCTCTCTCTCTCTCTCTCTCTCTCTCTCTCTCTCTCTCCGTTGTTGCAGTAATGCACGAGGCTCTTCTTAAGAACATGGGCGATATCTCCCTAGTTAACCTAGATTACTACCAAAGGTAGGAAGAATCAGGGTCAGTACCCTATCCTAGCTTCAAGTGATCCTCTTCACAAACAGGGGACGTCATAATGATTGATTACATATGGAAGTTCCAATGGAAAACATTGCTCTGTACAATATCTATGAAGATGAAGTGAATTACTGTCAAAAGAGAGAAGTCTGGGAGGGACTGTTGACGTATGATTAATTTGCAAGATGAGTAATGAGTGACGTACAAAAAAATTCTGAATAGAAAAATTACGTAAACGAGTTAACACCAAATACAAATGAGTGAAGGCTATATATATATATATATATATATATATATATATATATATATATATATATATATATATATATATATATATATATATATATATATATATATATATATATATATATATATATATATATATGAGATTGCATTTAGAGCGAAAACCCTTAATTTGGTTACCAAATGTTAGAACGATAGGGAGATGGTGAAGGAAGTTTTTAGCTTAACCATACCACAATATCAAGCAATAAACAACATTCTCCCACCAACATTAATCCCTTCCATCACTCGCCCAATCTCACCTTCATCTAATCTCCCCTGTCAGTCTGCACAACTGTCAGAATTCCACGTCCTCTAAAACTATTTCGGGCCTGTGCAGGATTTGAACCCGGGACCTCCTGCACCCAAAGCAGGAATCATACTCCTAGACCAACAGGCCAGGATATACTCCACAGGTTTTCTCCAACTAATAATTGTTTAATTTCTCAGTCTTGTATTTTATCGATAGCTTTAACTTTTGTATTTCCCCGGAATTCCGATAAATAACAATGGATTTGAAAAGATGAGCCATAAAATCACCAACATCCAAAATATGTCTCCTCTCAAAATCACCAATATACAAGATATGTCTGCTCTCAAATGTCATTTGTTTCGAAGTTACAAATAATTGACGGCCTTTCGCAACACAAAAATCAGTGAACGATATATTGAGTTTTAAAGGATGGATGCAAGTTTGGTGGGAAAGTGCGCCTTGTTAATGTCTTGTCACTAAATTGTAATGGGTCTTGGCGCTGTCAACAAAAGATCTAGTATGACACGAAAAGAAGTATCTAAAGTTATCTTCTTTCCTGATATATTTAGTGGGAATAAACACGCATATGTTACATATATACATATAAATACAGTTTATATATATACATATATATATATATATATATATATATATATATATATATATATATATATATATATATATATATATAAGCGTTAAAATCAGAGGAAAACGTGATGCTCAGATGCAGAAGAACCACAGGGGAAATGAAAATACGAAATATACGCTTAAGTCCTGACTAGTTTCGTGATACTAGTTTCGTGGAAGACCAGGGTATAGAGGTTATGGCACTACCCAAGACCAGAGAGCTGATTACCATAGCTAAAGAGTCTCTTCTATCCTTACCAAGAGGAAAGTGACCACTGAATAATTACAGTGCAGTAGTTAACCCCTTGGGTAAAGAATTGTTTGGTAAACTCAAGGTTGTCAGATGTATGAAGACAGGAGAGAATCTGTAACGAAGATCCCAGACTATTCGGTGTATGTGTAAGCAAAGGGAAAGTGAACTGTACCCAGAGAGAAGTATCAAATGAATACTGTCTGGCCAGTCAAAGGATTCCATAACTCTCTAGAACGGGGTCATTAAACTAAATATTTCCTATATATACTATTCAAAACTTTAACAAAACAAGAGGAGGAGAAATTAAATAGAATAGTGTGCCCGAATGTAACCTCAAGCAAGAGAACTCTAACCCAAGAGAGGGGAAGACCATTGTACAGAGTCTATGGCACTACCCAAGACTAGAGAACAACGGTTTGATTTTGGAGTGTCCTTCTCCTAGAAGAGCTGCTTACTATAGCTATAGAGTCTCTTCTACCCTTACCAAAAGGAAAGTGGCCACTGAATAATTACAGTGCAGTATTTAACCCCTTGAGTAAAGAAGAATTGTTTGGTAAACTCAGTGTTGTCAGATGTGTGAAGACAGGAGAGAATCTGTAAAGAAGATCCAAGACTATTCAGTGTATGTGTAGGCAAAGGGAAAGTTAACCGTAACCAGAGAGAAGGATCCAATGAATACTGTCTGGCCAGTCGAAGGACCCCATACCTCTCTAGCGGTAGTATCCCAGCGGATGGCTGATGCCCTGGCTAACCTGCTACCTACAATATATATAAAATCTTTCTTGTCACGCTCAGCAGCATTTGTGGGAGTGCGCAGTTTCCGTTTGTGTGTACTTCTCAGGGTACCCCCTTTAACCAGGATATGACTACTCCCTCTACTCTGAACGTCCCAAGAAAGATATATATATATATATATATATATATATATATATATATATATATATATATATATATATACATATATATATATATATATATATATATATAATAGATATATATACATATATATAATGTGCGTATAGTGTAATTAGACACTTGCTTGGTTTTATATAGAGGAGATTGAAGTATTGTTCAAATGAAGGAAATCAAAAACATAAAGTCAATCTCTGAAATTGGAATCTGGCCATTGTTCTAATTGCGTTATAATCTTGTAAAAAGGACGATAGAAAACGCAGCAAAACCATTGTTAACGATACACCCCAATGTGTGTTGATGGATTTTCCATTACGATTGGGGAGTTGATACGATAATCGCCATTGGGTTTAATTGTGCCTGATGGAGCCGCAATAAGTCTTAGAGGGCGAGTCTGAAGTGAGACGCCCTTATGATTATACGGTGAACATTATGATTATGTTCAGGTAAATAATTCATTATTAATGTTATGACCGTGGTCTGGCATAGCGTTACTGTAGCGAGGAGACAATCTCATTTTCAATTTAAGAAATAAAAATGACTGTAGGTGGACTGAATCTTATTACATTTGGTCTATTCCTTTCGTTGTGGAGAGATGAGAAGGATTACAGGTGGTCTCTTAACTAGACCTTTCAAAAGAAACCAAAACACCACAGCAATAACTGGCGATCGGTTCGTATCTTACCGTTTAGAAAATAAGAAAATGTTAATGAAAATTAGGGTTTCGACTGTTGAAGATGAGGATCTCGCATTTGCAGAATTTGTGCTATATAGCCTAAATACAGTGAGGTGAAAATATAGGTGGATGCGAAACAAACAAGAATAAAATCTATAGTCAATATTATTTCTCACCAACTACATTAGGATTACAGATCAACTAAAAAAAACAAAAACAAATGAAAACCTCAAATCTACTCTTGCTCCCTGATTCTAAGTGGATACAAAAGAGATTCATTTGTTACTCTTATTTGTCTTGAAAGTTTCTTATTTTATAAGCTTATTTATGTATTGTATCCAATATCATATTTTGATACCACTCCAATATCAACTCCGTCGCTCCGATTTCCCCCTTTTCTGAACGCCCTTAAAACAATGCCATACAGATACACGATCAACGATTGTTACATTAGATAAAATCAAACACAATATTTCTCCCTTTAAACTCTGCCAGGAGACATATGCTATTGCCTCTGTCTATTGTATACCCTATGGGTAACGACCCTTGGGTCTGGCAGTCGACCAAAAAGATTGAACGAGGCGGGTTGCTCTTGCATGGATATTGGATGGGAAATTGGAAAATGAAGCAGACACCTTCCCCCCGAAACTAACGAAGAAAATGCTGGAGGGGAGGGGAGGGCGTAACGACATTTCGATTGGTGGTCCTATTGGGAGTTCCTAAAATAGAAGTGGCATTGCTTGGGCATGCTTTCACGAAGTAGGTAAGGTGGAGCAGGTGTAGCTGATATTACACATACCTATATTATAAGCAATGTGTGACGAAAAATTAGTTTTTGTCTTTTTTTAAATATATAAGACGCAAGATGAATAACAACGAAAATTTGAAACTTTTCTAAAACAGCTATGGAAAGGTTCCTCTAACCAGGTGTGTGAAGTGGAGGATCTCTGAAAAGGAGACGAATAAATATGACAGCCTGATTCATGTCTGTTTTGAGCTGTGGGAAGAAGCACGTGTTTATGAGGGAAATGATGCGAGTAATCACACTCTGGTCAAGGTAGAAGCAAATGGCGAATTTTCTCAGAGGGAGAAAAAACAAGAATAATGGGAGGGGGAGGGGAGAATGGCAAAATGGAGAGATGAAAAGAAAAAAAAAGGTTTTAGAAAGAGGAATTGCAAGGAATGGAGAGGGGAGCGCACCAATGAACTAAATATGAATACGGGTTTGTTTTCGTAATATATGAAGAGGAACATAATTATGTAGGCGATCTTATATCTGGTAAAAATACAAAATTCTCTAAGAAAATATAAAAGTAGACGAATATCGGTTATGGTTCAGCAAACATTTAAAAAGTACAAGTACAAATTACCATCAATTTCTATATTATTCCTAATGTAACACACACACACACACACACACACACATATATATATATATATATATATATATATACATATGAAAAAAAACATGCAAATCGTAATGAATCATTCATAAAGAAAAAAAAAAGGGTAACAGAAAGGAAGTTTAGTATTTCAAAAGAAAAGTGAAAAGACTAATGAATGAAAAAACTTAATTAAATATCATGAAATTTTACAAATAAATCCATCAGTAATATCATTCATGAAAAATAGAATTTTATATTATAGAAAATCAACAAATAGTTGCAATAAAAATAAAAAAGACAAGGAAAGACAAGAGTGGACTATTAGCTATTTAATGAAAACAAAACAACTATCCAACCCAGATGCTATTATTTATGTTACCTATAATTTTCTCAAGAAAATATATCAGTGCACATGATGTACACCATCTTACTCCTCTGGACAATATCTTGCACACAACTCTTTTCCTGTTCTGGATCGCTGTAAGGCTTCAGAAGGATAAAAGAAAGAGAGACCCCTTTGCAATAACAAAGACTTATAATAGGATTATGTGATTATATCAGGAGGTTGGGAGACAAGAAGTCCGAATTATATATATATATATATATATATATATATATATATATATATATATATATATATATATATATATATATATATATAAAGGCACTTCCCCAATTTTGGATGGTAGCCGACGTCAAAAAAAATTTAAAAATGGGACCTTTCCTCTCTACGCTCCTCCCAGCCTGACGAGGGTGCTACGGCACCCCCCTCCCCCGTTATCCACCACAGATGAAGCTTAATAACGCTGAATCCCCAACTGCTGTTACCTCCGCTACCTAAATAAATAAATAAATAAATAAACAAATAAATAAATAAATAAATAAATAATATATATACAGTATATATATAGTGTGTATATATATATATATATATATATATATATATATATATATATATATATATATACACGCCACTGCTAGTGACTTAAGTCCTTTATCTGGCCGGACAATACTAAACTGGATCCCTCTCTCCGGTTACGGCTCATTTTGTCTTTGCCTACACAAACACCGAATAGTCTGTGAGGACCATCTGATTAAATACTTCCATTTAGAGAAAGTGGTATTTTACATTTCATAATGTAATTCTATTTACCAAGAGCTCTTCACCCCATGCTTATCCCTTTTTTAAATTTTGGTAGCAAGTCCTGGGGATACACTTACTGTTTGGCATTAACGATATACATTTGACCATAACCCTTATATATAAACTAAATGTTATTTTTCCCATTTGAAGCCAGTGCATTAATGTTACTTCTTTTGATCTGGATTAAATTTTGGACCCATTCATTACCGCCTCAAATGCTGGGCCTCGAGCTGCAATAAAACCAATTGCCTTACAAACAAGAGCCTAGTTCTCTACCACCGAGCTAGCAAGTTTCTACGAGCATATGAAGACTTCTTCTTGTGAACATTTGCGTTAATAAGCTGTAGAAAAGCCACATTTTTTTATGCATATTCGAATTTAAATATACATTTCAAGTAAAAAAACTGGATAGGAAAATGACAGAACACAAAAGCTTTAGAAAAATGTCAGATGGAAAAATAATACCAAGTAAAGATAAAAATGCTGACTAAACCTGTTTTTATAACGATTCCAATTCGAGGCATAAAAAAAATAGTGTTATTGACAATGTTCAGGTCATTCTTTATGTTTTGAAATATAATGACCGATTCTCAGGGCGTTGTTTGTAATAAAGGTCGAATGTCACGGGAGCACCAACAAAAATCTCTTATGTAAATTCATAGAATAAAGGAAAATTGCCTAAAGGGAAATACGGACTATTCCAGCAATGCATTCGGTATTAGCAAGCCAACGAAAGAGTTCTTGACCAGAAGCATATATATCGAAATGAAGTCAGCGCCTTTCAAAATGGCGGTCTCGTGAGCTCTATAAAATCAGGCATCTTCCAGTGGTTGCCTTTCTCGAGCGCGTCTTTGCCTCTCTTTCACTCCATTACATCCGTTAAATGTCGTTATACACTTTACACCTAATATATATACACAATATATATACAGTAAATACACAAACACGAATATATATATATATACAGTATATATATATATATATATATATATATATATATATATATATATATATATATATCTACCATACATATACACACATATACATTTGGTGTTAACCGAATCGTTAAAGGGTATACTAACTGGACCTGCGATAGTTTTTCTTTGCCAAATAATTTTGAATAATACTTGTTAGTGGAGTCCTATCAAATGTATATCTAGTGAACAGCAGAGTACTCCCAGGAAATGTGTTGCCACCTATGTTGTTTACCCTCCTCGTGGATTTTGTAATGTCTAGAACAGTTGGAGATGGTGGAAAAGGATTGGAGTGGATTATTAATAGGAAATAGATAACCTAGAGTATGCTGATGACACTGTCCTTATTAACAGAAAACCACGGGATTTGCCATGTTTGCTTACCAGAATGCATGAAATATCACACGAGTTTGGGCTCAAGATAAATTGAAGACAGAGATGATGTTAACGGAGTATGCAATGAAAAATTAAATGTAATTGGAAGAGTGATGGATTAATGGGGTAGAATCATTTAAGTATTTAGAAACTATGATCTCTAATACAGGGTTTTTAGAATTGGAATTTAATGAAAGACTGAAAAAAAAAAATCAGAGAAGGGTTACGTTAAGCAAAATTTGGAAATAGCTTGAAATTACATAAGAAAATCAGGCTATATATCAATGGTGAGATCTGTGTTACTGTCTGGACACGAGTCAAGGTATGACAATGAAACAATCTCCAACAGATCTAGTAGATTTGCAAACAAAGTACTAAGAAGAATTTTGGAAGAGAGAGATTACTCGAGTGCCATATGTGGATGAGATCATGATGGTAGATAGAAATGCTTTGAGTATGCTCTTCGCACTCCCCAAGAGAGATTGTCACCAAACTTTCAAATGGGCTCAACAAGGCACTAGAAAATTTGGAAGACCCAGGCCTACATGACTTAGGATTATGAAGCGTGAAGCAGGAGATGATGAATGGAGAAGTTGGGATTAAAAGCTCAAAGTAGAGACGACTGGAGAAATCTAATCGAAGCCCTTGCGTTAATAGGCGTAGAAGGAGATGATGATGAGGCATAGACCATGTACCCTGGCCAAAACGTCAAACACGTTTCCACAAACTTGAAATCCCATAAATTCCCGATTTATTTCGATTATGAATCTTCTCACCCATAGTCTTAATATCCTAAATGCTCACATAGAAATAATTCTCAATCTGCAAAGAGATTGAAATCATCATCACTTTAAAGTCATTCAACATGACTGAGTAACTCCTCTAGGTTTTAATGTGGCCCGAACAAAGGATTGCTTCTTGAAGGAGATATGAAAATTAGAGCAAAATATTAGAGGTTTGACAGCCAAGAGAGAAGAGACTAAAGGTACTGGAATAACGAAACCCAGAAAGCAATGGTTCCGAGCAAAAGGATGATAATAAAAATCGTTGTCAACAGCGTAGAGTAGATCGTGAAGCAAATCACTAGACTGTAAACTCTTTAATTGATCTAGTGAAAAACAGGAGAGATATCTGTAACACAAAATGTTATATTTTACGACGAACGAACCTTCAGCGTCATGCAGCGAAAGAATGAAGCCATTCGCTCCTACTCACGGAATTCAATAACTTCTCCAGGGGCGCGAATGAAAGACAAATTATTTCTTTGCTCGGAGAACATGACAATCGCGAACGTTTCTAGATCTGTTGTGAAACTTTTCAAAGGAATGTATTATTAAACAGACATACGCACGCAAGGCGTAAATACGCGAATGGCGTTTTATATAAGGAAGTGTGATGGAATCATCATATGTGTATACTAGTTTGATGCAGCCTATAATGGCTCTTGATTTGGTAAGAAGAAATCTAGAATTCTAGTTAAGACGACATCCCCTGGGACTTGCGGTATTTATACTCGTTTTTTTTTTAATACTGAGGAGGAGGGATCCTGAATACTATGTCTTCAATACTATGGCAAGTAAAAAAATAAGAAAAGAAAGAAAAGAGATGGGCACTGGCATGCCCCTTCAAAAGGACTTAGACGTACCCGATTACTGGAACAAGAGAGAGAGAGAGAGAGAGAGAGAGAGAGAGAGAGAGAGAGAGAGAGAGAGAGAGAGAGAGAGAGAGAGAATTAAATGGAATTAATAGCAAAAAAAAAAAAAATCAGATGGCAGAGTAGTTTCGTGATATATTAGGTTAAATAACCGGTGATAGCGAAACCAGAACACTTGACCCACATTGAAAGAGACGAATATGAAATTATGTTACGCTTTTCTGAAAGTTATTGTAAAAGAAATAGGCCGGTTAATGGTGGGTGTTTTATATATAGATGGGCATTACAGGTGGATGAAGTCTCTCTCTCTCTCTCTCTCTCTCTCTCTCTCTCTCTCTCTCTCTCTCTCTCTCAATGGATAAGAACGATTCCCTTTGGATACTCTTGATAAAATTACAAATAACAAAAATTACCACATTGTTTGTTTGCCTCTTTCTCATCTGAGGTATAACATTTTACGGTTTGAGTTTCCAACTCTCGAAAGAAATGTTGTCATTAGAGTTTTCTAAGATTACGAAATTTCCATCATTCCTTCTCATTCAGAAACACGAATTGTTCAGTTAGTGATAACAAGATATTAAACAATCTTGCCGAGGCCCGCCCATCAGCATGACATCTGTAATACTGGAATTCAGTAATTCCCTTAAGGAGCGAAAGACTTGTTGTTTGGTATTACTGTCTTTATTCCATTATCATCTGCATTTTTTCATCTTATTAATTATGATATTCGTTTTCTTCATCTTATCATCTTATGGTCTTTATTTTAAGTCCTCCGCCTATCTCTGGAAATTCGTTCTCATCGGTTTTAGCTAGTACTGTGGAAACGAGTTTCCCTTGCAGATCGATCTCAGGCCGGTACCGTGAATTTAAGATGTTTACCGGGGAACCCACAGCTGTGGCTGTGGAAAACAGTGGGGGGTTGGGCTTGCCCGGCTGACGTTCTGGTAAGTATCTATTCTGATGAAACTGGAGCTGAAACCAAACACCTTTATCTATACCTTGACTTGCCTTCGCCACATTTATCACAGGGATTTGCACTGCTCTGTTTCTTTCCTTTTTTAGGACTGGAAGAAATCCTTACTTAATTTTGTCCTATTCTCTTCTTTTTGTTGCTCTTATTTTTATCCCATTTCTACCATTTTATTCATCTGATATTTTTTACCAATTTTATTTCTTTTTATAATAAAATGACGTTGTCAATTTTGATATTCTGGATAATTTTCTTTCATTTGATGATGAAATTACTAAAATCCTGAATTCACAAAGAATTATTCATTTTCCACAATTATACTTTCTTGAATGAGGAATTACCTCTCTTGCTTCAACCCTCGGACATTGGTATTCGTTAATTTTATACAGTTGAAAACGAAATCGAAAAATGTTGTGTTAATCTATTTGTTAAAGTCTTTTGTTGGTGGCTACAATAATACCTCTTATGAAATAAAAACGTCTATGAAGTTTAATCCTTATTTGAGATGGTGGATGGAGAAGATAAGAGGGAAGGCCCAGACAAATAATTAGGGGGGGGGGGAGAGGGGCAGTACCAGCCACCCAGATAGTGCCCAGACAGAAGGGAATTTGACGTAGTAACTTCTAGATAATGCTAATGTGAATTGTGTTACAACATTGTGTTAAAGAAGTTAATTACTTGAATAAAAAGAGAAAAAAACTTGCTAATCTACTGGAATTACTTCTGTAATACACTTGAATTAGACGAAACATATGAGAGAGAGAGAGAGAGAGAGAGAGAGAGAGAGAGAGAGAGAGAGAGAGAGAGAGAGAGAGAGAGAGATAACAAATGATAGGTGAATTACCTTCCGTCAGTTCAACTTCTAAATTTCGTTCAGACAACAAAACCTGGAAAATATCAGACGCTCTAAAAGCTCAACGCATTCTGTTCATTTCCTCTTTCTACCTTCCAGTTTCGTTTTTATTTTATTTTCATAATATTAGCTTTCATCCTCTGATGGAAATACCTTTCGAGGCTGAAAAAGCTGACTGAGCTGAATAAGAATAATGGCTTTCTTCTCTGGGTCAGTCAGCCCCTCTTCATACTGTTCTATTTTATAAAGGCAATGTCAAATTTTGGAGGCTTTTAATTGATATGATTTTATTGGAAATGCGAAACAATAACACAGTTCAGGAGATCATGATTCATAATCAACATATTTCATTACAAGTAAAAGCAATCAGTCAATGTCAACCTTGAAATAAAATATCTTTGATATTTCCACAGCCAGAAAGTTCCCCTGAGGTGACACACTCGCTCGGCCCATTTATGTCACTGATCAAAAGGTGCAGAATAAAATGGAGCATTAAAGGAAACCATCTGACTGATGTGTCAGTTTCCATTCTTCTTACACAGATATGCAACAGAAGCACCGAAGCAATTATCAGCCAAAAACAATTGGTAAAAAAGGAAAAGACAACAAGGAAATTAACGAAAACACAAAGGAAAGCCTTTGTGACGATGTTATTGTGCCACTGCTATTTGCGAGGCATTGTTCTCTCTAGAGGTAATGTAGAATTAGGGCTTTCTCTTTTGACAGACGGCCAAATAGGATGTTGTGAGGCTTACAAGGGATAGGTTGGATAACGTGACCTATTCGAAGATTAAAGATTTTTTTTTTTTAATGCTTTTCGACTGGTAGATTTGACTGGAGATTGGCACTGTATAATGATCTGTATATCTCCTTAAATACTACTTACATTATCTCTCTCTCTCTCTCTCTCTCTCTCTCTCTCTCTCTCTCTATATATATATATATATATATATATATATATATATATATATACACACACTTTTCTGTCACACTCAGGAAGACGACAGAGTAGTCATAACCTTGTGAGAGGGAGTAAAAATTTACAAACCAGCAGGTTGTAGTTAGTAAAGTTGGAGAGGGGAGAAGGGTTGAATCTGTGTGTGCGTGTGTGCATATCTATCTAGATATTTAGACATCATTTATGACGGCTCGGGTATTCTATGGAAGAAATAACTTAGTTATTTACTTTATGGAGAAATAAACGAACTTGAGAATTATTGGAAGAAAAATCGAAAAATATTACGGGAACATTAGACTTTTCTGTATCACATTTCTTTCATAAAAGTTATTCATGAAGCTGTCAGAATTTACGTTACACCACCCATGAAAATGGCAGCTGGAAAACAATATTAGAGTCTCTCGTCTAATAATGCCTTTCTTTAACCCTCTTCACTACCAAATGGAAGTCTCTTACAACATATATATATATATATATATATATATATATATATATATATATAATTACTTGCAAAGCCACAACCCTAGTTACAATAGCAGGATGCTATAATCCCAAGGGTCTCAACAGGGAAAATAGCCCAATAAAGAAAGGATACAAGGAAAAATAAAATATTTTAAGAACAGCAACAACACCTGAACAAAAATCTCCTATTTAAAATATAAAACTTTTAACAAATCAAGAGAAAGAGAAAATAGATCGAATAGTGTGCCCGAGTCTACCCTCAAGCAAGAGAACTCTAACCCAAGACAGTGGAAGACCAGGTACAGAGGCTATGGGACTATCCAAGACTAGAGAACAATGGTTTGATTTTGGAGTGTCCTCCTAAAAGAGCTGCTTACCATTGCTAGAAAGTCTCTCTTCTACCCTTACCAAGAGGAAAGTAGACACTGAACAATTAAAGTGCATTAGTTAACCCCTTGAGTGAAGAAGAATTGTTTGGTAATCTCAATGCTGTCAGGTATTTGAAGGCAGAGGAGAATGTGGAGAGAAGGCCAGACTATCGGTATATGTATAGGCAAAGACAAAACGAGCCGTAACCAGACAGAGGGATCCAATGTAGTAAAGTCAGGCCAGTCAAAGGACCCAATAAATCCAGCGGTAGTATCTCAATGGCTGACTGTTGCCCTGGCCAACCTACCACCTACAATGCCAGTTTATAACCGCAAATATTCTTGGTTCAATCCATCTTCATAACCCTTACATATAAATCAAAATTCCTTTTGAAGTTAGTACTTTCATTTTCTTTCTTTTGACTTAGGTTGAATTTTCGACCCATTCATTACAGCATTGAATTGTGGGCATCAGGCTGAAATTGAACCAATTGCCTTACAAACAAGAGCCTAGTTCTCTACCACCGAGATTGCAAGAGATTCTACGAGCTTGTAATGATGACTTCTTATGAACATTTGTCTTAGTTTGTTATATAAAATCCTATCATTTCTATATGCATATTCAAATTTAAATATGCATTTCGTCAAGTAAGAAAAATGGATAGGAAAATGACCGAACACAAAAGATTTAGAGAAATTCCAGCTGGGATTTTCTTGCCGGACGAATATGAAAAAAAAAGAAAAAGTGGAAGACCATTAATCGTCAGCAAACAAAAGTTCCCGTCTTAAAAATCCCAACAAAAATTCGATGGATAAAGAGTACCAAGTAAAGATAAAAATGCTGACTAAACCTGTTTTTATAACGATTCCAATTCGAGGCATAAAAAAAATAGTGTTATTGACAATGTTCAGGTCATTCTTTATGTTTTGAAATATAATGACCGATTCTCGGGCCGTTGTTTATAATAAAGGTCGAATGTCACGGGAGCACCAACAAAAATCTCTTATGTAAATTCATAGAATAAAGGAAAATTGCCTTAAGGGAAATATAGACTATTCCAGCAACGCATTCCTGCCCGCAAGTATAAATATCGAAATGAATTCAGCGCCTTTCAAAATAGCAGTCTCGTGATCTCTGAAAAATAAGGCGTCTTCCAATGGCTACATTTATCAAGCGCGTCTTTGCCTCTCTTCACTCTATTAAATCTGTGAAATGTTATTATACATTTTACACCCTAAAATCAAACACACGCTCGCACCTATAAAGGCAAATATTAAAATATATATATATATATATATATATATATATATATATATATATATATATATATATATATATGAGAGAAGAGAGAGAGAGAGAGAGAGAGAGAGAGAGAGAGAGAGAGAGAGAGAGAGAGAGAGAGAGAGAGAGAGAGAGATACACACGTAAATTTAACATACATATACACATATTTACATTCGATGTTATCCGAACCGTTATAGGGAACCGGTATTGGGACTTATATAAAGCGGTTGATAACTCTCTCTCTCTCTCTCTCTCTCTCTCTCTCTCTCTCTCTCTCTCTCTCTCTCTCTCTCTCAGTGCCCAAGTGCATCCGGGGTAAAACCACAAATGTTAGAAGTTAGACAGCAAGAAGGAAGAATGGAAGCGAGAAGAGAGGTGAAGTGCACTTCACGAAGGGCACTGACTGCATTTTCCCTACAGGGCAAAATAAAATGTATATCAGTAAAATGAAATTTCATGGAAGGACAACTGAGCACTCACAAATTCCAAAGTAAATAACTGCTATTAATAACCAGGTAAAACCATCAATTCTAAAACTCTTCTTATAACATCAAAGGGACCGTTTTGTTTTTTCAATATATAAGTTGCCCTTTTTAGCGAACCTTCCACGTAATGAGATCTATTAATAATCTTATTAAAAGGATTTTGCTTTGTTTACTATTGAACTATGAAATGATATTCCAAGTGATTATAGATGTCATCATAAGTAATTTAAGAGAATGTAACCTTGCATCAAAGCGCAATAATACTTTGTTTTGATGGATTCTGTTTGGATTTTTTTCGGCGAAACTATTTCCGCTGATTAGCTACATATCTATAGATATCTCTCACAAGCCTAAAATAATAATATGTTTTAGGGTCAAAGTTATATTACAAAGTTTTTTTTCTCGCGAAAACCATACAAACAACCCCGTCATCCTGGTTGTAGTAGCCTGAATGTTACGGGTCTGTCTATTCATAAACAGATTTCGGTAGGTACAAAGATTTCCCAGGCCTCAAATTTAGCTCTTCCGTCTATGCAATAAAGACAGGTAATAAATTCTTCATTGTCTAAAGCGGGGTTTACACGGGCGAGCATCTCGTCGAGCCTGGCTCGACAACCCTGTGTTTGAATTGATGTTCGAGTGTGTAAACGGGCTATTTGGTTGCCGAGCGCGCTCGTCGAGCGGCTCGATGAAAGTCAGGCTCATCTTGACTTTTGTGGGCGGAGCTACATTGTTTGACGAGCGGTGTGAACGTGTGAACAGGTGTCGAGAATCGAACCTCAGTTGTTATTCAAACCTGCTAGAGGAAACATCATCAAATAAATGAATAATGGCTGCCATTAATGAAAGCAAGAATGAGAAGGAAGTCGTACTTTGATTTCATACATACATATCGGGCTCATCCAGCTTTATGGAAAGTTAAATCAAAAGACTATTCCAATAAAGTAGCCAGAAACAAAGGAATAGCGGACACTCAGTCTTTCATGTGGAGTTATGGCCTTCCTCATAGTAATGAAAGGGCTGACACGATTCGGTAGATCAATGTACGTGTCTTCATCCATACGCAAATAATTGCGCCAGTCATCAGGCTCTAATTTTAAAGCAACAAGCAAGTTGGTATATGAAAATTTCTCTCTTTTGATCTTTTTTTTTTCCTTCTTAGTGCCACTGCTAAAGCAATGGCTATCAAATCGTCCTGGTCGAGAGACATGTTGACGTTGTTTTAGCACGAGGCACACTGAGGCTCGATGTACTGTCTGAAAGCTCTTCGAGCCGTTCTACAAGTAGGTTCGACAACCGGGCTCGACGAGCTGCTCGGCCGTGTAAACCCCGCTTAAGAGACAATTCATTAAACTAGGTTCGACCTCGACGTGATAAAATTTGTTTCTATTCCACATGGAATAATTTAGCATTCTATGAATGGCTTTCCGCTTTGTACATTCAAAAGATTATTTGACTGTGAAGACTAGACCAGTACTAATTTGATAAGCAGTAGATTGCCATTATTAGTTATCATAGTTCATTTTCACGGCACGAGCAAGACCATTCATTTAACCTGTAACCTATCAAGGAACGCAACAGTCTCACATGGAAATTTAAAATAAAATTTCACACGAAATCTAAAATCTCAGATCACACGAAAATATAATTAAGAGCAGAAAGTAGAATAAAACTCATTAATCAGGTAGAGAAAATGGAATACAGGTCGAAGCTTAAAGTCAAGTTATGAGTAAAAGACTGTGGAAAGCTATGGCATTAAGAGTTTGTATAGACAAACAGGGAATAATGAATACAAATTGAAACACCAAGATATTTCAAAAACAAAAACAGTGATCGGATATGGTCTTGAATGCCTAAAGTTTACTATAACAAATTATTTGATTTTTTCATATTTTCTTTTTAAGTCTTTTCGTTACGCTTAACAAGAAATATATTCCTTAAATTTTTCTGAAACCGCCATTAGCGAGATATTTTCCGATATATATTTCCAACTTCCCTTCCCATGGGAGGGGGGGGGGGGGCGACGTTAATACCTGGGAAGGGCGAAATGGGAAAAGTGATATGCAACTGTCAATGTTTTTCCCAATCTGGTCATTGGCAATTCCTTGAATTCAGGTCTTGATGATCACGATAGTACAGCTGGACACAAGAATATATGGAACACTTGCCTTTGAGGAATTACACCCGGTCACACCCTTTCTACATGTCAGGTTCCCCAGTGTAGCCCCTCCTACCACCTCTGCCATCTCCCCCTATAAAAGCTGTTTTGGTTACTTATCGTGCAGTAAGGGTGTGACAAGGAGTACTTCCTCAGTCAGGTTTGCCATGAACTCCTGTGTCCAACTGTAGCTTATATATGCAAGTTATAATTTTAATTAAAGCAAAACAATACAATATATATTTTTTTTCGTGATATTCCATGTGATATGGCATATCAGGTAAGGCTATGGCCATTGGAGGAAACGTCTCCTGTGAAGGTTAGAATCTGGCACCGGAATTAGATTAAGTTGGGGAGGTTAAGGAAGTCAGCATACATACTTGAACTTCACTTGTTTCATGTCTCCTACTTTCCCGATGGATCCTATTTCTTAAACTACTGATTTCCAATAAAACTGAAGATCAGAATCGTTAGATACTCAAACCAAAATATCAGCAATCCACACTTTTTTAACAACGAAATAGTTAATAACCAACAAAACGACGAATAATAATCAAAACATAATTAAGTGTAAACACTCACCCTTTGGCCGAACTTCTGAATCAGCTTCTGTTTCTGTTAAAAGATAAAAATCAAATATTATTATTTCACTTCTGCCAATAAAAGGGTAAATATCGTTAATCTTTTTTCACATGATAAACTTATGTTATCAGCCAGTCAAGTGAAAATCTAAAGATATAGATCCTTCATGCATTTATAAGAATATTTAGGAAATCACAAGTTTAAAAGACCAATATGGATGGGACCTATTCCATGTGTATTTAACATTGACGAGTGCAATGAAGTAGAGAACGCTCTTCACTTTAAAAGAGCTACAACTATCGTTTTTAAGAGGGAATGAAACTGAATCAAAGTTTTAGGGAAAACTGTTTCATGTCAGGTTGCTATTTAATGTTTTAACTCCTTGGGTTTGTTGTGTTTGCTGTCCATCTGTTACTATAGGTGATAGGAAGAAATGATCGTATGAGAAATGCAGAGATAGGTGGAAGTAGAAATAAGGTAGCAGAGGTTACATGTCTTGGTGGATTATAAGTGAGACAGATGGGTGGATCAGTATTCATCGGAGATAGGTGAAGATGAATCCTTCAGAAAGCTTGGATATATGGAGTGAAAAACATAGAAAAAAAGGGGTTTCGGAAGTCAGTATTCATCATTTCCTTAATCCTGGGAATAATTCTGGATTTTCATCTTCCCTGAAAATCCAGAAATTGTAGTATCTCTTCGACGTGATAGTCGGCGTGTATCTTAACTAAAACACCAAAGAATTTGTCTCCATCTACTATTGGCATAGAAGTAGTAAAGACTATTCAATTACGGCTATCTTTCCTGTTATATAGATCGTGTTTTTCCTATTTTGGTGCAAAAGGGAAAAGGAGGAAGAACCCAATGGAATTGCAACAACCAAAACTCGATTGATTTAATTTCAACTGGCATTAGAGGGATCCTTTAACCCCCCCCCCAAAAAAAAAAAATATAATAACTAAAGAGGCCATAGTATAAAGCTTCAGGTCGCTGGAGGGCATCCTCGTAAACTTGGTACAGTTGGATCGAAATACACTAATATTTTAAGAAATAAAATCCCCAGCCATATCCTCACAGAAATAATATATATTCGCAAAAAAAGGCTAAAATTCCAACCTTATTCCTTTGTTTGATGGAATGCAAAATCCTTGTATTCTCAACCCCCTACCTTGGGATTAACCCCCTTCTGCTACCAACGCACAGACAACATGATCACAACGAATGAGATTGATCAAGTAGTCAAGTAATCGTTTAGAAACCTGATAAAAAGCAACAGTGTCTGTACAACTTTTATTCAGGTTCATTCCCTCTGACTATGACGTTCTAAAGACCTATTAATTAATATTTCAATAGCCATGGTAAGGGTCTGTTTATTAGCATAATTATTGTTGATGTTTTTATAAAATAACACTTGCTCACAGGGTGAAAATATCAAAAAGGTAAAGAGAAAAGGTATAATGAAATGAAAATTAAAGCAAAGAATTTTAAGAATTGCATGTTGCTAAAGTAAATTCATATTGTCATCAAAGAATAATTAGTAAGCCTACAAATAATATCAATAATAATAATAATAATAATAATAATAATAATAATAATAATAATAATAATAATAATAACTACATCAACACCTACGACAACAATAATAATACTGATACTGTCACATTAAGATAGGTTAGGTATACACAGCAACCCAAATCCTTGATAATTAGCAATTTCGTCGATCTGAAGATCAGGACTTTTATGGAGAAATTTTTTTATAAATACGTAAAGTAATGATATGTTGGAATAACTTAAATATTTTAGTACATAATTTATTTATCCTCTAAAAAGAATCAGCTTAACCATGACAACCGAAAAAGGAATCCATCTTACAAGAAATGATTAGTTACACGTAATTTTGGAAAACTTTACTGGTCTTTAGCTAAAATATTAAAACAATAAGAAGTTAGATAAAAACCTATGAAGCTTATCAAAATATAATCGGGGAAAAAATCTTAAAAACTAACTTTAAAATAAATCCTGGATACAAATTTTTACTTGCAATACTTTCTTTCCAAGTCCATTCTTTTGTCATTTGATTTATAAAGGATTCTTAATCAAGGAAAAAAAGTAATGAATATGTTAATGTAGATTTGGACTCTTGGAATTCACTGAAGTTCGAAGATGAATACTGGAGTTTTAAGCCCATCTTACAATATCTGAGAATTCTTTTATTTTTTTTTTTTTTTTTGTGGAAAAAAGTTATGGTTTCCTCAATCTCCAAAATGTTGCTGAGGACAAGAAAATGGCTAAACGCTTAAAAGTTTAAAAGACCACTTTAGCTCCTGTGGATGTAGTGACGGGCCGAGAGAAGGTTGTGACACAAAGACAGGATGAAAGAAACTGAGGTGAGTTTATTAAAGAACATTCTCCTTTATATACAAAAGCTCAATGCAACAGGAAACTTCATGTTCAAAACCGACACCGTTAACGGTGAGAAAAACAGGCATGTTTATTCAGGTTCCTTTTAGTGCGAGGGAGGAGCGAAGATGCAAGCATAATATTGTAATGGAGTTAACGTATTCAATTCATTTTTTATTTTAGCTGGGCATTTGATTTCCCAGTTTAAAGTAGATTTTTGCTTGTTTTTGTCAAGTTTTGTTTATGTCTTTTGAAGGCTGGACTTGGGATCTTTTCCTCCCCTCAAAGGGTAGTTGTAGTTTTAAATTGGTACGTCACCCATGTAAGTGTTTTTATCTTTTCATGTTGATGGCCTTTTGGCTGTTCGTCACCTGTTTTGTTTTCGTCTCCGCTGGTGATGTGGGGCCCTATAGCGTGAAAAAACAACAGTTAGCAGCTCCTTATAGAGAGGTTTTCAGCTCCCATATTTCCTGACGGTTTGTGGCAAGTTTGATGAAATATTCTGAAGAAGTCCTTGATGTTTTTGCAGCTGGTGGCATCTTGGAGGTGTTCCTTGCCATCCCCTATGAACCGCATTTTGTGTAAGGGGCCGTGTGATGCCCTTCCTTGCATTTCATACTTTTGGATGCGAGCCTCATCCCTCGTTGCCCTTGCCCTCAGCTTGCTGAATCTCTGGAGTCGTTAAGGGTCCTCCCAGGAGCGGAGAAAAGGGTAAGATCCGAGACCCTGTGTGATTTGTCGTGACCATTCCTACCCATAGACGACTTATGTTTAGTGTTCCTACTTTGTGGCACTGTTGAAATTTACGGTTGGAGATGAAACTATGTGACGTGTTGCTAAGGGAATAGGATTTGTGGAAGAATAGTTAATTGATATTAGCTGGGTGATGTTTATTTTCAGTAATCACAATGTATGTTTATTGTCATTTAACTGTGTGAATTAATTAGGTATAAGGTTATTTTCTTACTTTGTCTCCTATCACAACGACCAGTGCATATGTGGTTTCTATCTCTACCTAGTAACTTTTTCTTTTACTTTAGTGTGCTAGTTAGCTAGGCGAATGTGTCTTTGTGTAATTGTAATAATCAGTTTATTTTTTTCCCTAAAGTACAGTCTTCAAGGGATTTCTTTGTAATTTCAAGTTAAGTGCAATAAATAATTAAGTGTTTGTTTAGTCTCTGTATCTTTCTCTTTGAGGAAATTCCTTGGATTGTTTTTGTTCTTGTACGAGTACTACTCAATATCATAGTGGTAAGGGCTTTATGGTAGATAAAGAATCTGTGAACTCGTCACCATCTATTGAGAGTTCATAACATAACTGGCGACTGTGACTGGATCTATTACCAGACATTAACATTCACAGGATTTTCTCTAGGAGGAGTGCAAAGAAAAGTGGGAGGATAGTTTTTCTTGATATGCTTTTAAGTGATAGGAGTATTTTCTGCCCCCCCCCCCCCCTTCTCTCTCGTCCTCATTCCTCTTTTAACTTAGAATATGCCTTATTTTGAGCTTCAAGTTGAGGAGGCTGCGGCCGAATTTCTCAGTAGCCCTGATTGGGAAGACAATATTTTTGATTTGAAACGAGAGTTGTGGTTCTTGTCTCAGTTTTAGCATTTGGAACTTCCATCAGAAATTCGTAAGAGGTAGTTACTTAAAGAAGTACTGAAAGCTGCTAAAGAGCACCAAAAGAGAGTAAGTGTTTCACATATGAACAAAGATGAAGAACAGGGCAAAGTCACTAACGATGGAAACCAGGAACTAGATAAAAGTAACATTCATCAGGTAAGTTAAGCGAAGATTAAAGAGTTAAGAGTTAAAAGTCATGCAGTTGCAAGTTGAAGAAAAAGCTATAGAAACGGAACACGGGATTATCTTGCAGAGAGTACGTAACAGTAATAATAATAGAAATGGTAGTTCTGGGGATAATTATAATGTAATATCAGCGTTGAAGTTGGTACCTTTGTTCAATGAGGAAGATATTCCTGAATTTTTCACTTCTTTCGAGAGGATAGCTAAAAGGTTGGTTTGGCCAAAGGACATGTGGACCACTATGATTCAGTGTCGATTGAAAGGGAAGCCTCAGTGTGTATATAACACGCTTAATGAAGATCTTTGTAACGATTATGACACAGTGAAAGCCATAATTCTTAAGGCCTATTATTTAGTTCCTGAGGCCTATAGGCAGAAATTTCGCAATTTTAAGAAAGAGTCCGGGATGACATTTGTGGAATTTGCGAAGTAGAAGGAGCAGTTTTGTGAGGACTGGTTGAAGTCAAAGGATATTGATAATTTTTCTAAATTAAAAGAATTAATTTTGGTAGAGGAATTTAAAAAGACTGTGGTTAGGGAGTTAAAAATACATTTGGACGAGTTGAAACTGGACTCCTTGCAGGAGATCGCTATTGCGTCGGACGAGTACTCCCTCACCCACAAGCACGAAAAGGTAACTAGGGAAGTATCTATAAACAATAGGAAATTTTTCAGTGGCAGTTGGAGAAGGAATAACCAGAACAGACAACAGGAGTCGGAGAAACCTGATTTTGACAGAAATACGAATAATTGGAATAGTGATAATGATAATAAAACTAGTAGTAGTTTAAATAATGGTAGTTCTCGCAGTTATGTTAATACTAGTAGGAATGTAGGTAACAGTAAGGCTTTGGAGTCAGGAATAATCTGTTTTTGGTGTAGTAGAAGAGGTCACGTCGAGTCTCGGTGTTTCTCGAGAAAGAAATATTTCGAAAGAAACCCGAAACTTGTCAGCGTTGTAACAGCAGCTAAACTGCCAAAGGAAGACAAACCTAGATGACTTAGATTTCGTAAGTACATAACTGACGGATCTATTTTCATGGATTGGGACAAATGTAAAGTATTGAGAGATAATGGGGCTGCTCAGCCATTAATTTTAGGAGGGTCTGTCCCGGATGGATATGTATATGTTACAGGCAAACTGTGTAACCAGGCATTTCACGAAATACCTAAAGATTTTAGGCATTTCGTGAAATGACTGATTCACTTAGGGATTTCGCGAAATGACTAAAATTTCCAGGCATTACGTGAAATGGCTGAAATTTAGTAGTTCTTATTACACAATTTGCCTGATAGAATTTAGGCAAACTGTGTAATTCTGGTATTTGTTGGAAAACACCACTTTCATGTGTTTTTAAGTATATATGGGTGCTGACACGGATTCTTATTCACTGAAAGTTGGTTTTGAATCTTTGTGTTATAATTAGTCTTTATGAATATCTGTTAAACATTTCCATATAATTTTCATATAAATTGCACCCAGAATTGTTTCAGGCACAGGTGTTCACTTTAAATTCAACTACCAGAGAAGTTAATTCAGTTTTGTTTGAAATGGCCTCTTTCTTTTATTTCTTTTAACAATGTGAGCAGGTAATTCACTCATTTTGATTTCTTTTAACCATAAGAGCACGTAATTCAACAAGCAAGTACCCTGATCAATATAAGCAGTTTTAGATTGAAGTTTGAAACAATTTCTAATGTAGTAACTAAATACTCTAAATATGCAAACATCACAAGGGAGGCTGTCGATCTGGTCAAGTCCTACTGTATTACCTGCCAGGAAAAGACAAAAAGAACCAAGAAAAAGGGAGTTGTGGTTCGCCCCATTTTAGTCAAGATTTCAATTCTAGCTTCCAAGTAGATTTAATTGACATGCAGTCATCTCCATAAGCCCAGCACAAGTGGATTATTGTGTACCAGTGCCATGTGACCAAGTTTGTCATCCTGCGCCCACTCACATCCAAGGGAGCAGCTGAGGTTACTTTTCAGCTTTTGGATATCATTTTATTGATTGGTGCTCCATTCATCATACAATCAGATAATGGATCTGAGTTCACTGCCCAGGTGGTTAGAGAGATGAAGGATCTCTGGCCGCGTCTTGTGCATGGCAAGCTCCCAGAGAGGCACCGAGTCAAGGTTCAGTCGAACAGGCAAACTTTAGACATCAAAGACATGCTGGCTGCTTGGCTCTCTGACAACAACACCCAAGATTGGTCCCTAGGTCTTCGTTTTTTTCAGAACCAGAAGAACTCATCATACCATTCCAGGATCAAGATAACCTCATATGCTGCTTTGCTTGGAGAGGATCCAAAGGTTGGACTCACTTCCACTAGCTTGCTTCAGGAGGTCACTGACCGCTTAGAGATAGAAGATGATCTTGCAGCACTAAGAGCCCAGTTTTCTACTGATCCAACTGACGAGCCACTCGAGGCCTCTGAGCCAGTCATCATCACTACCTAGCCACCCCAGTTCCTTGATGAGCCAGTCACCATCTTCACCTAGCCACCCTAGGTCCACTTAGTTCAGCACCACATATTGCACCATGACAACAAGAAATTTCCAAAAACTGCAAGAGCACCAGTTTGGCTCAAGTGTGCCAGGCAGAACACATGGTCAAACGTAGTAGGATCATCTTAAAGGCCGGCAAAATAGGCAACAATATTGCTGTGCCAGGTCCACATGTTGACAGGGGAAGGGAGGATCCAAGAATTCTTCTAGGAATCATCATGGAAGGAAATGAGAATGATTTACACAATATTGGGGTAAAGGCGGGTATACTAAGGACTAAACTCAAAAGTATTGAATTCAACTTGTGCCCCCAACGATTGTTGATGAAATCAACCAAGAACAGCAAGTATCTCTTCGTGAGGAACTGAAAAAAGGCTCTTCTGTCTAATTGTACATTTAATGAAAGAAGAAACCAGATTTGGTTTTAAGAAATATGTTGTTACAGAATTGTTGCTACTAAAATACCTTAGAGATATACAATATACCTGTAAATATATTCTATTTAACCTAAAATTCTGTCCCTGGAAATAAAATAAAAAAAAGCCATTGCTGCTAAAATCCCCTAAGCATATACAACATATCAGCAAATATACACTATTGACCTAAAATTCTCATGAACCAGGCATTTCTCGAAATCCCTGGGCTATAAAACCAGTCATTTTGCGAAATCCCTGGGCTATAAAACCAGTCATTTGGCGAAATCCCTGGGCTATAAAAACAGTTATTTCGCGTAATGCCTGAAAATTTTAGTCATTTTGTGAAATCCCTAAATGAATCAGTCATTTCACGAAATACTTAAAATACTTAGGCGAAATGCCTGGGAAATGCCTGGTTACACAGTTTGCCTGTAACATATATAAGAATGATGAGTATGTCGTATTGGGTGGTTCCCCGAACACAGTGGATTCATACCCATTAGAAACCTTTTTTCTTGATACTAATTATTTTTCAGGTGAGGTAAAGTTGACTATTGTTGATTGTTTGCCAATTCCCAAAATAGATGAAATTTTTGCTAACGATTTGTCCATTACAGATGAAATCTTGTATCTTTCCAATTCTGTCTGTGGTCGAAGTATGGGACGACCACTGTCCTATAAATGATATTTTAAAACCTATCTCTGTGATAACGAGGTCAAAGGCAAAAGAGGTTGACCTGGCCGAGGTTGAGTTGGATTTGGATGTGATTGATGGACATAAGACTGGCTTTGTGACAAATGGTGTACTTAATTTTCGAGATGTGGTATGGGATTCCCGGGCTTTTAGAAAAGCCCAGACTGTTGAATTTAATGAAGCAATTAGTAGTGATATTAGTGATTTATCTAAGCCAGTATTCTGTAAAGAGAAAGGGTTGCTTTACAGGGTTAGTAGGTCAGCTGTTGCACCTGTTGACCAGGTATAAGTTTCTCGTCAGTTGGTAGTTCCTGATGAGTATAGGAATAAAATTTTGTTCTTAGCTCATGAAAATAATCTTGCTGGGCATTTTGGGGTCAGAAAAACGTTTCAGAAGGTCGCACAACATTTTTATTGGCCCCGAATGCGCCCAGATATAAAGCACTATGAACTTTCTTGCAAAGTGTGTCAGTTGGTGGGGAAGCCAAACCAAAAGATACGTAAAGCCCCACTCATTCCCGTACCTTCAATTGGGGAGCCTTTTGGGGAGGTGGTGATCGATGTTGCTGGTCCTCTCCCGCGGACGCGCGGTGGTAATGAGTATTTATTAACAATTGTGGATCGGATGTCTCGCTTCCCGGAGGCTATTCCCCTGAGGAGTATTCGGACTGAAAAGATCGTTGATAATTTAATTGGCTTCTTTACTAAGTTTGGTATACCTAGCACTTTGCAATATGATTGTGCTACTAATTTCACAATTTTAAGATTAAAATATCTGAATTAGGGGTAAAACACATTACCTCTTCCATATATCACCCTGAGAGTTAAGGCCAGGAGGAACGGTTCATCCAGACCCTAAAGTCTATTTTGAGGAAATTTTGCATGGAGTCAGGAACAGAGTGGGATAAGGAGGTCCCATATGCCCTATTTGTCATTCGTTCCGTTCCTAATGAGTCTTTGGGATACTCTCCTTTCGAGCTTGTTTTCGGGCATTGTGTGCATGGGCCCTTGGAAGTTGTACGTGAACATTTGGAGGGGGAGACTCCCGAGATCAAAATTCTTGATTATTTGTCAGGACTTCAAGAGAAATTAAGAAATGCTTGGGAGTTTGCTAAAGAGAATTTAGCAGAAAGTCAGGTGGTGATGAAAAACAAATGCGATGTTGGGACTCAAAAAAGGGTGTTTAAACCTGGAGATAGTGTTTTAGTTTAGTTGCCCTTCCCAGGAAGTCCTTTAAGGGGACAGTTTTCAGGGCCCTGGAAGGTTCTGAAGAAATATAATGATGTGAATTATTTGATAGAGACCCCAGGTAAAAGGAAAAAAACTCGAGTATGTCATATTAATATGTTCAAACCTTATGTAAGTAGAGATGTAGAATTAGTTGGAAATGTAGACGTGGATCCCTTCACCTTAGTCAATGTAGAAGTAGACACAGAAGTAGATACAGTAGAGTCAGTAGTTAATAATAAATTATATGTTACACCTGATGCATTGAACAGCAATTCTGAAGTTTTGAATAATTTACAAATTAAATTTCAGAAATTGGGTCACGACAGGTCTGTATCATTAATTAGCCTGATTAATGAATACAGAGATATTTTTCAAGACACTCCAGGTAGGACTACGGTTCTAGAACATGATGTGGATGTGGGGGGATTCAAAACCGATTAAACAATGCCCCTACCGACTTAACACAGTAAAGAGAGACATACTGAGAGAGGAGGTGCAATATATGTTAGATAATGATTTCATTGTACCCAGCAGTAGTCCGTGGAGCTCGCCTGTGGTGTTAGTTGAAAAAGAAGGCGGACAACACCGTCTTTGCTTCGATTATAGAAAGATAAATGCTGTAACCAGAACAGATTCCTTTCCTCTACCCAGGGTGGAAGACTATATTGATCGTGTTGGGTCTGCCAAATTTTTGACAAAATTGGATCTTTTAAAAGGTTATTAGCAGGTCGGTCTTTCACCCCGGGCAAGACAGATTTCAGCCTTTGTGACAGGTGACGGTCTTTTCGAATGCAAGGTAATGCCATTCGGAATGAAAAATACGGCTGCTACCTTCCAAAGGTTGATGAATTACATAACACAGAATTTGGAGGGTTGCGTTGTCTACAAGATGACCTTATCATTTATAGTGATGATTGGAAGACTCACCTTAAAAGATTGAGAGCTTTGTTTCAGGTTTTGCGGAAGGCTGGCCTAGTGGTAAATCTGAAAAAAAGCCATTTTGCTCAGGCAAAGGTTATTTACCTCGGTCATGAGGTGGGCCTGGGTAAGGTCGTCCCTAAGAAGGCTAATGTGGAGGCGGTTGCAGATTTTCCGGTACCTCTTAATAAGAGGGGCGTTAGGCGTTTCCTAGGCATGGTCGGATACTACCGCAAATTCATTTGCAATTTTTCTGACATAGCTAACCCTCTCACAAACCTGTTAAAGAAAGGTGCTAAATTTAACTGGTCTGCTGATTGTCACGGGGCTTTCGAAAGACTGAAAGCCACCTTGATTAGTTACCCATTGCTATGCACCCCAGATTTTAAATTGCCTTTCAGATTAGGTACCGATGCTAGCAACTTGGGACTCGGTGCTGTTCTAATTACAAGAGGGTGATAAGGGAACACTACACCCTGTTGCTTACTTCTCCAAGAAATTGTCGACAAGAGAAAGAAAATATTCTACATTAGAAAAGGAGGCATTGTGTCTAATAAAGGCATTGCCCCATTTTGATGTTTATTTAAGTAATTCTAACTATCCTATTGTAGTTTATATGGACCAAAACCCCTTAGTCTTTATCCAACGTTTCACAGATAAAAATATGCAAATTCTTAGGTGGAGTTTGACTTTCCAAGAGTATGATCTCGAGATACGGCATATACCAGGCCGGGATAATGTAATTCCTGATGTTTTGTCCTTTACAATACAATGAATTGTCTGCAATAATAATCATTCTTTATTTTTTTTTTAGGCTTCCACATTTGTTTCTTACTGCGTAAAGTAATTTTATTTCGTAAGCACTTTGAATTTTTGAAAAAAAAAAATTCTTTTAAATAATTTTTTTTCTCTCTTTGGTGGGGAGGTGTAATGGAGTTAACATATTTAATTTATTTTTTATTTTTGCCGTGCATTTGATTTCCCACTTTAAAGTAGATTTTTGCTTGTTTTTGTCCAGTTTTGCATGTCTTTTGAAGGCTGGACTTGGGATCTTTTCCTCCCCTCAAAGGGTAGTTGTAGTTTTAAATTGGTACGTCACCCATGTAAGTGTTTTTATCTTTTCATGTTGATGGTCTTTCGGCAGTTAGCGGCTCCTTATAGAGAGGTTTTCAGCTCCCATATTTCCTGACGGCTTGTGGCAAGTTTGATGAAATATTCTGAAGACGTCCTTGATGTTTTTGCAGCTGGTGGCATCTTGGAGGTGTTCCTTGCCATCCCCTATGAACTGCATTTTGCTGACGTGTCTTCAGTTCGTGTAAGGGGCCGTGTGATGCCCTTCCTTGCATTTCATACTTTTGGATTCAAGCCTCATCCGTCGTTGCCCTTGCCCTCAGCTTGCTGAATCTCTGGAGTTGTTAAGGGACCTCCCAGGGGCGGAGAAAAGGGTAAGATCCGAGACCCTGTGTGATTTGTCGTGACCATTCCTTCCCATAGACGACTTATGTTGAGTGTTCCTACTTTGTGGCACTGTTGAAATTTACGGTTGGAGATGAAACTATGTGACGTGTTGCTAAGGGAATAGGATTTGTGGAAGAATAGTTCATTGATATTAGCTGGGTGATGTTTATTTTCAGTAACTCTCCATAATGCTCTAAGGTAGGGGGTTACTGTCAATGTTTTCAAAAGAATGTTAGCAGTAATGAATAAACCTGGACACTGGTTTCCAACAAGAGAAAGGATGAAGGATTTGTAAAAACACTTATTGTCTCAAATTTAACATATCAATTGAAATTATTCAACATTTTCTATGAACTTTTTGGATTGCCCTTGTATATTGATTTAGTTTTTCTATATCCTTCTAGGTCAGGAGTCAAGAAGCTTTGGAGCTAGCTCAGCAACGAATCAAACCTCGCTTGCCAGCAACTCACTCTGAGCAGCTCCGCCCATCTCCGTTCTCAAATATTAGAAAAAAAAATAAAATCTAACGTTGGGGTTTTCGAGAACCTTCCAAAACACGTGGCAAATATAAGAATTGCGTATTCTCTCACAAACATGACGCAATACCTCAGGAAAACATAAAAAATTACATAAGCCCTCATTCACACCTCTTAGGATCATATAGCACCCTTAAGCAGGTTACGTACGACTTTGTAACAAAATATGTGAAATAATAAGTTAATTCTTAAAAATAACGTAAATTTACATTTACTGAATTAACAACGAAAGTCTTACATAATTTACATACAAAACTTATACCTACGTGCGAGGAACTCGCCTTATGAGCTGGCTATGCACCTCTTAAATATTCATAAGAAATACATAAATAAGATAGCTTCCCCCTAAAAAAGATTATCTATTCTGTCCCTGAATCCATCGATTCAGCCCGAAATAAATAATCTGCAACCATGTTATCTTTACCTGATATATGCTTTACATTAATACAGTATGGTTGCAAACAAAATGACCACCTAGTTAACCTTTGATTACTATTTTTCATCTTACTAACAAAAGTTTAAGGATTATGATCCAAATGCACCGTAATCTCTTCATTCTGTAGTCGATTTACATAATTTCCAACCTTGCTTATCACTGTGAAAAAAGCTAGCACTTCCTTTTCAACTGTCGAGTGGACTCGTCGCTGCTTTTTCAGCTTCAACGACATAAAACAAACAGTGAAGAATTCCTTCCTTATCATCTTGCAGAAGACACAGCTCCAATCCCGTTATCCGACGCATCCACTTGGATAAGGAATTTCTTGTTGAAATCCGGTGCTTGAAGTATCAGTTTTAAAGTTAATATGGCCTTCCTTAGATTTTTCCTTTTTCCTTGTATCACGATAACGTAGGTCTGGCACCGCTCTTCTTCAAAATCTAGAATGGTTCTGGGAACTTGTTGCCGAGAGGGAATCTCCTTACCGGTAAGTAAACCAATACCTGTCCAACCGCAAACTGTATGTTTGAATTCTTCATGCAAAACTTTTACTTCATTTTTCCTTGACTCATCGATTTTATGCCTTCTAGGGAAAATTTCCTTATCTCGCTAATCCTTTTCCTGAAATTCTTGACATACTCTCCATCCATTTACTCTCGGTCCTTCCATTTTTCTGCTAACATTTTAATCGGTCCTCGTACTTCTCGTTCAAATACCATTTCATTTAGGCTACATCCCATGCTTTCTTGATAAGCATTATATACCTCAAATAACATCAACAGTATTCCGATGTAATATTCATTCCCAGTTTCCTTGCAGAACTTCGTTAACATATTTTTCAGAGTTTGATGAAACCTCTCTAATGCACCTTGGGTCTCCGGATGCTAAGCAGTTGATGGTTGCTTTTCACATCCAACAGTTTCATTAAGAGCTTTGGAGTCGGTATCGAAACATTTCGACTCCTACTCCGACTCCTCTGTTTTTGGTATCTACAACTCCAACTCCTTTATACAATATTTACTCCAAAATCAATTATACCCTGTTAATTGCTAGAAAACAAATATTTATTTTACTAGATGTTAGTATACTATCGACATGTCTGTGGCTAAGTAATTGTCTCTTTTTAATGATTGTCCATTGTGCAGTCCTAGTAAACTGAAACTGATGACACAGATTTAGGAAAAATAAACCTGCACTCATATCCAACAAACGTTGTATTATTAAGAAAGCCAGCTACACCTTTGTGAACATTTTCAATATTCAATATTAAATGAAAACTGAAATTTCAAATTAATTGTTTTACGTGGAATGAAGTCACTAAATAACTAAATAATTAATATCACACATATGAAAGAATGAAAATGAGAATATAACTGAACTCTTATGGAATTTGATAAGAGTTAAAACATTTGTTCTTAGGAACAAAATTACCTTTGTCAGCTCTTCCTTTATTGAAGTCTTTAGATCAGATCTTATTATTTTCAGTGCAGAAAAGTCTTTCAACACTAACTTGGGTGGGTGGCATTTTGTGAATACAGACCATAAAATTTTGGTATAACACGATATAGTTGATAATTTCGTAAGCTTTATAATCAAGCATCACAGAGCTAAAAAATATAAATTATTGTGCATCGGCAACTTGAATAAAACTCCAGTTAACTTCCATATGAAATTCAATTCAAAAGTAAACAAAATATGAGAGAAGTATTTCAAATAATACTATTAATATTAGTTTGCTAATTGGAAGATGATAGATCAAGAAATAATTGTTAATTTTAAGAAATATGAAATATCCTTCGGTAGATTGCCTTAATCAGCTGATTTGGAAAGTGTAGAGGAGTGACGATCAACTTAAAAATACAAGCGTTGTTAAAGATTATATAAACGTAAACAATGGGGAAGATTATAATTCGCTATGATTTTATTTATAAAATGTGGATATTACATGCATTATTATTAAATACAGTTAAGTATCACATCAGTTTGATCAAAATCTGGATTATTTGAAATATAGCAGTATGTTTTTACCAGAGTAAATGGAAATACAGTTTGAACAACGACGTAAGCTAGTCCAAGAGTGCATATGTTAATTTTATTTCTCGTGTATGATGCGACCCTCTTGAATTTAGCTTCAAAATTAGTCTTCAAAACTCGAATGTTACGCGAATATAAACGGTATTTGTGTTAAAAAGTAATTCAGATCCAGTCGGAATCGGAGTCAGAACAGTTTCAACGACTTCGACTCCGCTGATTCAAAATTGCTTTGACTACTCGACTCCGGCTCCGACTCCACAGCCCTGTAAATTACGTTCTGAAACATTTTGATGTGAAATTCGTTCCTCGGTCACTTTAAACGATTTCCGCAATAAAAAAACTTTGTAAAAAAAAGTCTAGTAACTTCTCGGCGATTATTTTGGCACTGATGTTCCTGACGGGTATGGCTTCTGGGTATCTCGTCACTGGACACATCCAGGTTATTAGTGACCTTTTATTGTCCTTGGTAAAGGTCCCACAATGTCGATCATTACCTTGCTGAAGGGTTCTCCTCGCACTTCTATCGGGTGTAAGGGAGCTTTCTTTATGTACTTGTTTGGCTTTCTGGCCATCTTGCATATGTGACAAGCACAGCAAAACTGGCCCACGTCCTTATGCATGCCAGTCCAGAAAAAGTGTTTCATAATCTTCTCTGTCATCTTCCTTATTCCCAGAAGTCCATTCTCGTGGGCTACGGCAATCACCTATCTTCTCAACGGTGCAGGAATCAATATCTGACGGAATATCGGTTGGTCATTGCTTCCTCATGAGCAACCCATAATTAAGATAATAAAATGTCGGAGACTGCTATGCTTCCGTCTCATCCAACACACGGTACAATAACTCTTTACGTTGCATTCTTCCGCTGCAATCCTATCAGCATTTTCCTACTCACTTGTCCTACTTCTAACGCTGAGTTTTCTATTTCTTCCAGGTCCATTTCTTCTTTGTCTTCTTTTCCACTCTGTCGTCCCTCTTCTCTCGGGCTTAATCAGGAGACCTCTTCTTAGGGAATCCTCCTCTTCGGAAAACAAATCCTCCAAGTTCATTGATCCTTCGGTCTCTTTATTTTCTTCAGCAGCCACTTTCTTCGTCATACTCCTAGTCGTCACACAACTAGGAAACAGATATGGGTATTTCTTCTCGTGTTCAGTCGTAGGGCTATACTTTAATGGTTTCTCCATTACAATGGGAAAAGGCACAAATGGCGCTCCACCAACCTCAGTGCCCAGCAGGACTCCCACTCCTTCGACAGCAAATGAATCTTTAACCCAAAATCAAAATTACCTGTCACCAACTCGCATAACAGTTTCAAATGTCAAATAGGAGTAATCTCTTCACCTCCTACTCCCTTCAAAATAACCGAGTCTCCTGTGAGAGAGACTTCCACCAATGGGTGTACTTCTCGTATCACCAAACTATGGTTGCAACCTGTGTCGTACAATATCCTGACCGGGGTTTGCTCACTCCCATCTATTGCTGCTAAGATAACTTCAAAAATATATGGTTTAAAGGTATATATGCTCTTTGGGTATGTCCTATTTGTCATGTAAACGTTGGCTGGTTTATTTTCCTCTTCGTCCTTTCCCTATTGTTTCTTCGTCTTCGCATTTTGTGAAGACGAATTGTCCTTAATCACTTGGGCAACTGCTTTCGGTTGGTTTGACCAACATTCCTTACTGATATGACCTCTGTTGCCCCACTTAAAACAGACAATATTAACCTTCTGCACGTCTTTCAAGATACTTAAAGAGGACGATTCAACGATTGTTGCTGTGGTATTATCGCTTTTGCTTTGCAACAGTACCCTTGCTATTGGACTTGTTCACATAGTTACTACTGTACTGGTTTCCATGGTTTGGCGAATACTTGACACTTGGTCGGAACAATGGTTGATACTTCATACCAGAGGAGGGTTTACGACTGATAATATTATTATTTTCACTCAGCGAAGTGGCTATATCAAATTTCTTCACCTCTCTCTATCACGTGCGTTCGAATATGTTCAAGAATTCCTCGTAAATATTGTTCTAGTACTACCAATTCTTCTAAATCAGTCATCTCCCTCAAGTTAGCAGCTTCTGTCCATCTCTTAAAACATCATCGTACCTTATAAGCATAATCCAGGAAAGTAATTTTCTCGTCCTTCCTCAAACTTTGGAACCTTTCATTATAATATTCAGGGGACATCTGATACACTTGGATCACGCTCCTCTTCCCATCATGATAATCCTTCCTCTGGTCCTAAGATAAGGATAGATAAGCACTGCGACCTTTCCCAAAGAGTACACTCTGCAATAACACAAGATCATTTATCTTCAGGACATTGCATTGTCAATGCGACCATTTCAAAATGATTGAAGAATTCATCAGGAGCCTCTTTTGTGAACTTTGGAATTAACCTCTGGGCGTTCGTCACATTAAACCTGGGATCGTGCATAGCAGGAGTCACATCTGTCTGTGTTGCCAACCGTGCACGAACATTCAACAGCTCCTACTCCCCTCGCATGTCCTGCAATCTCCCTGGCTTCCTCCGCTTCCGTTTCCCACACATGCAGTGCTTCTTTTCTCTCTTCTTCTTCTCACTCTGCCTCTCTTTCTTCCTATCTTGCTTCCATTTCCCTCACGTGACTTGCTTCTATATCTCTTTTTCTTCCTGTCTTGCCATCATCTTCAACTTAATCAAGTTCTCTTCCACTGCAATTCATCGAATCTCAGCTACTACATCCCTTTCTGGTTTAATGCCTTCAGTTTGTGGGTCAACTGGTTCTTGCTTCGCAACATATCTTTCTTCAGCCTCCTCCAACAGTTCACAAGCTACTACAATATCTTTTTCTGACAATTTCCCCCAATTTATCAATGCTTCTAAGGCTAAACACTTGATTTGAGCTTTGAGCATTCCACTCGTAGCATGGACAACACATGCCATTAAAATAGAGAGCCACTGAGCTTTAGTTACATTAGCTTCTGACAATTCCTGAAAATTTGGGTTTTTAAAAACTCTTGGGTATTAAACTGTGCCATATTGTACTTTTACAAAAACATTTTACCTCTCCAAAAATATATCCTAACAATGCACACAATCCTATCAACACTAAATTGTACAAACCTTTAATGAAAACACGGCCCTGTTATCACCAACATTTTAAAGAGACTCGCTCGATCCCTTAGGGTCTGGGAACCAAAAAATATATATAACAGTCCCATGTCTGGGAACCAAAAAATATATATCATATATTATGCCTGGCAAAATACACAATAACTTGAGTTCCAGCCTCACCTTTTTGTTTTTACATAAATCTGTTATATTTGAATAATACACGAACTCTGAGAAAATTATACAACTCCCAGATGACAATATATAAAAAACACTGTATATCCAGAGGTCTCTTAAGTACACTCAAAACAAAACTGGGTAATTATTATTAAGAAATATTCAAAACAACCTCTTACTTCGAGGATACGAGAGATTACTGTAGCAAACACTAGTGATCGAAATAATACACGCTTTACAAAAATAAATATATTCTGTAAAATCATTTTAATATAGTTTATTTCCTTAAGGGGATTCATCTTCATCTTGAATTTCTTCATAACTTCACCCTGTTTATCAATAATTCTCCCTTCAACGAAAAATTTCCATAACCTTCTGCGTCTGGAATACTCTTCACATCGTTTTATTCAAATGGCAATTCCTGTTTCTCTTAACAGTGATCACTTACTAATTTCACTTTTTAAATTACATGACAGCTACTTTTGTAAAGGAAACTAGGCACCAGAGAGCCTTTTATTTCTCTGCAAAGTGTAAATGTAATTCTAGATAAAACCTTGTCATTTATTTCCAGTCTCCTTTCAATGTGACATTTTCGATACTTTTCTATGAAGTCAAACGAAGCAATTATCAATATTAATTTCAGTAAAATTGAAGCATACATCAAAGACACTCTCCTCCATCAGCGAGTTTAGAAAATGATTTTTGGTAACTTAGTAATGAGCCTACAAAGAAAATGTTGGGAATAAAAACTTATAAATTATTTAAAGATAAAATACGACCTTTAACTAAATTTGAATTTCATTTGAAGCCTGTCAATATATTGATGCACAAAAGATCAATCAAAACTCATATTCCAATATGTCAGGAGGGAAATGTCTTACTGGAACAAAAGGCTAATTAAAATTAAAATAAGTAATAGGTCTAGAACGACTATGATATTGAATGTATATTAAAGGTATTCAGAGTGGAAAAGGTAGATAAAACTATAGAATAAAGAAATAAGAACAAAATCTACTTTATCTTTTAGTTTTTGCAAAACACAAGCACATATTTTTATAATCATCGATCCATTATTATCAGGAGAAAGGCCTCAGACATGTCCTTCCACTCGCGTCTGTTTATGGTTTTTCTATGCCAGTCTATACCCATACATTTTCTTAGCTCTTAAATCCCTCGTCTTCTTTTCTTCCACTGCTTCGTTTACAATACTAACCCATGCTGTCATTCTTTTTGTCCATCTATTATCTGTTATTCTCATTATAATTAATAACTATACACTCAAACGCGCACACACACGTACAGACGCATATTTATATATATAATATCATATATAGACATAAGGAAAAGGTTTATATTTTAATCATTAATTTTGCGACAGACTGATCAATAACCGCAACTCACAACCTATGGGCTTGGTACACTAAGTGCACACAACGTCACACGAATCATTAGTCTTCGATTTCTCGGAAATGACGCCGGCCATGATGAACAGTCTCGCCAAGCATCACTCTGGCAAAGGAAATCTCCATAACTTTATTGAATTTCCCTCAATTTCCGCATCCCCTCTGCGATACCAGGAAACACTGAGCGCACCTGTCTGACATTTAGGCGCCAGGATGGCCACGAGAATTGACTTTTGCGGTGGATATTCAGGAGAAATTTTCAGTCGATTTCGTTCTTTGCCAGGCGTGTTTCAAACCCTTAAGCTTACTTTACGGTTATTTCTCAATTACTTTATATTCATGGCTATTCTAATGTTTTTCTTAAATTTCATTGGTATTTTACTTAATTTCCTCACACTAACATTGTGTTGGAAGGTTGGTCAGACAGCAATGGTATTCTGGGTTTACTTCATATTGTTTGCATATTGGTGAGTACAACTACAACAACAACAACAACAACAATAATGGTGTTCATGATAATTCGTTAACTACCAATGCTAATCAAAAAGTGAATATTACTTATTTTAGTGCACTATTACTAAAGTAATCGAAAAATCATTTAATATTTTTTATCTTGTATGTGCACGTGTTTGAGTGACAGCACGGCTACTACTAGGACAAAAAAGAACAGGAAGCTTTCTCTTAGCAACTGTTCATATTAAAATAGTAGTTTTCTAAAGATTTGGAGAAATAAATCAAATCAATATCGTTCTATAACATCCTAACTTGGCCTTTGGAACATTACTTCATATCATTTTACTCAATGTAACGAAACACTAGAATGTTTTCTCTGCGTAAATAAACTGGTCTCCAATTTGTCCTTATCACTCAACACTAAAAATACTCATTGTGTAAAAAACCAAGTTTACAAAATCACTTTCTAATTTATCCAATATGAAAGAATTAATTTTCATAAGTGAAAACTAAAAATGGTAATAACGTCTTTAATTTATTGATATA
>NC_090746.1:24146530-24154030 GCF_036898095.1 Palaemon carinicauda
ATATATATATATTCATACACGGAAACACTTTTTAAAGGAATGTGTGTGTGTGATCGTGTGCAATTAACAAAACTAAGTACTCTTTTATCTGAACAGATTCCTGATGTTGAGCAAGAACTAAGAAAAAAAGGAATTATTGTATCAAAATACAACTTCCTTATATGTCTATACAAACTTCGAAAATGAGAATTATCATCTGTGTCTATCTGTTGCTCCTCTAATATAAAAAAAAAAAAAAAGGCTGATTTACTTGGAATTAGGTTATTACTGTTCTGTATTTTCTATCCTCAGCTTTCTGATTCCAAATATATGTCATAATATATTCTATCGGGTTTCCTACAAAAGTAATGATAATGCATTAAGTAAACAGGGAAATATCACATAAGATTACCGATGCCAACTGACATTAGATATAACTCCTATATTCTAGAGATAGAATTACCATACACAGTACTTATTCGACTTATTCATTTTTATCTATAAAAAATGCAAAGCAATGTCATAATTAAGAGCAAAATTTATCATTGCCTTCAATGAAACGAAATGTACTTTTTTTTCTTGCAATGTCCTGTAGAGCGGTTTTTCTTTGATAAAGAAATGAGAAAACTAAGTGAAGTAGTTATCAAGCATTATGGATTCAATCCCCACTCCACTTCAAACAATACACTTGTTAAACACTAAGCGGCAACGAAATTGAAGTAAAACATTGTTCCGTTTAATACCAGGAATAGGATCATTTCCTTTTTGTTCCTCCCCTAAAAAAAATTTGAATAGAAAAATAAGTAATTTTTCCATCGCTAGGAACATCAAGTTATGGTTTCCAAAGCAAATATCTTTTTTTTTTTTCTATTCAGATCAAATAATGACTATAATCTAACAGAAGCGAAATTCAATCCCACGCAAAGGCCTTTTTAGGTCTTCCAGCCTTTGATCCTTCACAACAGAAGTAATTCCCTTTCAATTCAATTATTCGATTTATTTCAGGAATGCATTGGCATCCCTAAATACCATTATACATACACACACATATAACAAAAAAAAAATAATTTATACTATATATATATATATATATATATATATATTATATATACACATACATATGGCTTCCATGATGGAAAAGGTATCCGGAAAGCTTAACAATAGACATGAATAACAGAACTCTGATACTCTTATTCATATGGATACATATATATATATATATATATATATATATATATATATATATATATATATATATATATTATATATATATATATTATTATCATTATCATTACTTGCTAAGCGATATCCCTAGTTGAAAAGCAGGATGCTGTAAGCCCAAGGGCTCCAACAAGGAAAATAGCCCAGTGAGGAAAGGAAATATGGAAATAAATAAACTCCAAGAGAAGTAATTAACAATTTAAATAAAATATTTGAAGAACAGCAACAACCTTTGAATAAATCTTTTATATATAAATATACAAACTTTAAAAAAACAAACGGAAGATAAATATGATAATAGTGTGCCCTAGTGTACTCTCAAGCAAGAAACTACTACAAAACAGTGGAAGACCATGGTACAAAGGCAATGGCATTACCAAGCATAGAACAATGGTTTGATTTTAGAGTGTCCTTCTAGAGGAGCTTCTACCCTTCGCAAGAGGAATGTAGCCACTGAACAATTACAATCCAGTAGTTAACCCTTTTGGCGGAGAAGAATTGTTTGGTCATCTCAGTTTTGTCATGTGCATAAGGACTGAGAAAGAATGTGGAAAGAATAAGCCAGACTATTCGGTGTATTTGCAGGCAACGGCAAATAAGCCGCAATCAGAGAGATGGATCCAATTTAGTACTGTCTGGTCAGTCAAATGGCATAATAACTATCTAGCGGTAGTATCTCAACGGGTGGCTGGTGCCCGGGCCAACCTACTACCTATCATTGCTCGAATTTAACAGATTTCAGTAAAATCAAAAGGCAATAAAACCAACTATTTTAAAAATCATCATTTTTCCTAACACTGCTTTAACCATGATCAGTTTATATTTTTGTGAAAATAAATCTCCAGAAGCCCATTATGTTGCTGTTAGCATTAAGTCTGTAACAGATGTATAATTCAACAGTCTCGGGAGATAGAAGTGGAAGGCCTGGAGAGTGAAGGACAAACACAGTGAGAAAGACTTATCAGAAAGGAGAGGCAAGGTTTCCAGGAAGAACAAGGCTACAGGTTAATATACAGTAAGGGCAAATTGAGAAGTATGTACAGCCGAGTCTTTTTCGCAGATGTACAGTGTTGTTGAAAATACTGCCCAAAGAGTTCTTTTTCGATCTTTTTTTTTTAAATTACAACCACTCTTGTTAGGGTAAAAGGCTTAACATATTTGAGAGAGAGAGAGAGAGAGAGAGAGAGAGAGAGAGAGAGAGAGAGAGAGAGAGAGAGAGAGATCCAAGCACCTATATTGGCCAATCTACTGATCTGATGTCAATAATCTTTTTCAGAGCCGTAATTACAGAAGTTACTATAGCATGCTGGAATTTAAAAGCAATAAAGTCGAAGGAAACAGTAGAATAAAATCAAATAACCTCACAAACTATCAGCAAAACGTTAAAAGATACTTCTCGAACATAGGTCCAGAAATTTACAATTTATGCAATTTGATACGCACAGCTAATTTTAGAGTCGCCATAATAGGCTTTAAGTGTAAATTCAAATTATCCACTATCAATAATATCCCAGAATATATAGTTTTAGATTAAAAATTTGAAAAACTTTCAATATCTTCCTATAAGTTATTTTGATCTCTCTCTCTCTCTCTCTCTCTCTCTCTCTCTCTCTCTCTCTCTCTCTCTCTCTCTCTCTATGTAAAATCCCTTTGAAGATTCAATGAGAGAGAGAGAGAGAGAGAGAGAGAGAGAGAGAGAGAGAGAGAGAGAGAGAGAGAGAGAGAGAGAGAGAGATCTACTAATATTAAAGCATCTATTTTCTCCGAATTGTATACAAAATAGATCATAAAGCATAACAGCTCCCCCTCAAACTCGTGATAGCACTTTGCAATTGATAACAAGGCAACATAAAATTTACATAAATTTTACAAGTATTTCATCGATAATTTCTGCCGCATCATATCAAAGGTTTACACAAAATATTGTGTATTTTGATCATTTTGCATTAGCATCATAGAAAATAATTTTGCAGCATTAAAATGATAATGGAAATCGCATGTTATGTTTTATGCGTCCTTATAATTTTACCTTCTAAATAAAAATGCCAATAGAAAAGTAATTCCAACGATTTAAAAGATTTCAAAATTGATGACGAATAATCAATAGAAAACGGGACAAGGTAACGACTGACAAGCGTCTTAAAAGACAGCAGGGTATGAAAAGGAATGGCGGGGATCGAAGTACAATTGAGAACAAAACGTTTCGAAACCCCCTGGACAGGCAGATATAATCATATTCATTTTCAATTCTACATTTCTAATTTCTCTATTCAAACCTTCTATCATCTAGGATTTCTCCATGATTCACTAAGCGGAACTATATCATCTTCAAATCTTAAGTTGTTAAGGTATTCCCCATTAATATTAATTCCTACAATTTGCCCATGTAAATTTTCTAAAAACTTCTTTTAGGGATGCAGTGAATAATGTGAGTGAGATGGGGACTCCAAGTCTCCCACTCTTCAAGAGCTCTAACATAACATTCATCTATTCATTGTCTTTGAGGTGATTTCATTACAACTGAAATTTTGACAGAATCAAAAGCTTTCTCATAGTCTACAAATGTCATACATTGTGGTTTGTCACACACTGTTGAGTTTCCACTAGTTGGTCAATTACATGGATATTCTATAATAAGTTAAGACTCACAAGATATAGCATTGGAGGAGACTTTGGAATAAAGAAAAAAAAAAAGGAGAGGGGCTTAGGTACTTTGGAGGGTTTATTGCAAGAAATATTTTTCCGTACCATTCGTTAAGAAAATTATCTATTTCATATGCAAGAACCTGGATAGAAGAGATTTCTGAATCACAAGGAACCCTTGTTCATCCCAATGAGGAATTCCTTAATCAAGAAGCCCAATGAGTCAAATTAGACTTACTGAGCTAGCCTGATAAAAAAAAAAATATTTTTTTCATTAACGTTAAATAAATGAATAAAATAAAATATATATTAAATATATTAAGACAAAAATATATACTAAATACAGTAGACAAAAATTTATATAAAATTTAATGAATACAAAGTAAATATACTATCAGGTAAAATGCTGTGATGAATAGAAATTAAATTTTGTCTATAAAACGAATGTTTCCTTAAGTTAAAATCCTAAAAACTGAGAAATTCTCAGTCTGATATAACTTTTCTTACCAAACATTAAGTTTTTCGCTTTTAAAAACGTTAACATTTATAAAAATATGTTTTAAGGATAAAATACAGACACTCATTGCACCTGGGTACCACTTCATGAAGTGTGGACATCAAATAACCCTGTGTAAGTTGTGAGTGACCTATGTGCAATCCTTAAACAATTGGAACAGATGGACAGGTTGTTAAAGTGCCACCATAATGATATTGTGTTAAAGCCTGGTATAGAACGTCAGTGTCCTTATATTGTATTAGCTATTGTCATGTATATACCTTATATCTGAAGTTTTTCAATATTTTGTAATTTCCTTTTAAATGAATATCTGCTCTCTTTCATCCAAAAGCTCTAATATTATTGTAAATGATTTTGGTTAAATATTTGTCAGTTGGACATTTCTTTATTTTCTTAGATAAAACTAAAACACAATCCTAAACCTTCACTTTCAAAAATAAAGAGTAAATAATGAAATCTCTCTCTCTCTCTCTCTCTCTCTCTCTCTCTCTCTCTCTCTCTCTCTCTCTCTCTCTCTCTCTCTCTTTTACACACACAAGTAAAATAAAACTGATTTAGAGAGAAAGGATCGAGATATAATCTGTATAAAATGTATTCGCACCTATTTGTGAAACCATTAAATGCCGAGACAGATCAAGAAGAGATTTCCCATGATGGTTTGGAAAAACAAGAGACGGGTATGGAATTATAGAATTTCACAGGATCTTTTGATGACCGTTCCTCTCTTACAGACTTGCTAAGTCGTTTATTATAGACGAGGAAAGAAACATTATCCACGAAGAGCAGGAAAACCAAATCTGTACGAAATAATTCCATTATATTACACAGGAGATAAAAATAGAGTTGAAGTATTTAATTCCCATAAACATTAATGGAGCCGCGCACCTGGAATACCGCCAGCCGGAGAGCTACCAAACAGGAAGTGTGGGGATAGATAGAATAGGTGGTGGTCGGGGCTACATAGAGGAACTCCCCAGCAGTAAGCGTGTGGTTGGGTACACTTCTTTAGAGCAAAGTGTACCGGAAATTCATGTATCCAACTGTACGTTCATGCTATTCAAAAGAAACATCTTTCTTCTTTGAGAATTTTTTCATGAGTTATGACTTATTCAACAGTAAAGCTGAACTAGGATGTACACCATCCAGAAAATCCATTAAGATTCCGCTGCCATAACCAAAACCTATTTGTGTTCTCAGCGACTTCCCGCCCGGCGCAACAATCCCCGATCACCTTGGTCGCGCCGACCCCTTTAAGGGATTTGCGTCGGAGAAAGAAAATGGACTAATAAAATCGTCGAATGTTCCTTGGCTGCGAAGAATGGCCTCTGACTTTCTGACTTTTCAGTTTTCCAATGGAACATTACGCTATAAAAACCAGCAATAAACGAGTTGATATATGTATCTGCGAATTACAGCTATATTCTTTGACGCTTATTCGTACGTACTTATAGGTTTTCCAAAAACCAATACAGACGAATGGGGGGGGGTGGCCGCACACACATTATATATACATACACATATAATATATATATATATATATATATATATATATATTTATATATATATATATATATATATATATATATATATATATATATATATATATATATATACACACACACACACACACACACATATATATATATATATATATATATATATATATATATATATATATATATATATATACAGTAAGTATATTCGAAATTTCCTTGCTCGTAAGCATGGTAATATCTCTCTTTATGACTCCCTGCTTGCTGTCCCAATGGCTTGCGTAGGAAGTAATACGGCGAAAGCTGATCACCCACTCTAAAGCAAAATTCGCACATTTGTAAACTCATCTGATGGATTGAAGAAGGTCTTACGTATGTCTCAGCTTAGGCTATAATGGGTTGCTTTAAAGGGGGCCGGTACAAACGGTGGCAACTACCAATTTCTATTTTCGATATCGCTGAAACGACCAAGTTGTGCACATACCATTGACTGTAAATTGGGAGGAGCCTTTCATTTCTTCATTTGAACTTTTCTATAATTGTGTACGCAGCTCATTTGAACTATATAAGAGCATAAGTTGTTAAGAGTTTTCTTTCCATATTATGTAAAGTATCGGGAATTACATACCAACGAGGTCGAATAGATTAAAACTATATGAAAAGGCCAAACCATTGGAGAAAGGTGACAATAGAATAAATTTACAAAAATAACTCATTAATTGGTCTTCAATCTAGAGAATCTAAAAAGAATCACCTTAATGCTTTTTTTATAATAGCATTAAGGGTGTATAAAAAATTGTAGTTTTTGCTAAGAAATTGGATGACAACGTAATCAATTTGTTGCAAGAGATGATCACGGAAAGCGATATATTCTAATTTCCATTCTGATGAGAAATTTGCTTATTCCATATTGCAATCGGCGGCAAGTCACTCGAGTGTCTAGAATCCTGAATCAGTTGATCTCATTTTTTATTTTTATTTTGGGATATTGGGCCATATGGCCTCGCACTTGAGTTGGGGAGAGAATTCAAAACATAGGTGCTACGGGGGAGGGGGAAATGCACTGTTACACTTTGAATAAATGACTGAAATGTGGGTGCAACTCGGGGACGAAGAGACGCACCAGATAGCTCAGTAATGCTACAGTGCTCTTGGTAGTAATGGCAATTGTTTGAAATCTATCCAGAACATGGCAGTCTAGGGTTTTTTTCCAGGGTATCTTTTCAAAAGAACGAAATCTTCAACCAGCTATGAAATAGACTCCTGATATAAGTAAATATAAAGAAAATGCAACAGAAAATAATTGCAGCCATCTCAAATGGAGTATCGAGACAGAAAGGATTTGTTTATTAGCAGATAAACAATTACGCTTTTCCTTTTTCAGATAGAACATTTTCTCTTAATATTTAGCAAAGAGATGGGGGTGATAAAAATTGCAGAGCATTTCTATACAATGCTATACATTAGCGATAGAAGAAATAACTTTGTTAATAGAAATGAAACAACAGAGCTAGTACCAAAAGTAACAGTAGAAGTAAAGAAAGCATTAAAAGGAATAAAAACTTGTATGATGAAATATCTCATTAAGTTGTTACTAACAATAACATTGTTTCCTTTTCCAATAATTGTAACTAGAAGAGATTCAGG
>NC_090746.1:24156530-24169030 GCF_036898095.1 Palaemon carinicauda
TCCCATGTTACAAGTGCTCAATATGCAACCCCCCCCCCCTCCTTGCAGCACGAACAACATCAATTCGACAGGAGAATTTTTATTTCCCATGTTACAAGTGCTCAATATGCAACCCCCCCCCCCTCCTTGCAGCACGAACAACATCAATTCGACAGGAGAATTTTTATTTCCCATGTTACAAGTGCTCAATATGCAACGCCCCCCCCCCTCCTTGCAGCACGAACAACATCAATTCGACAGGAGAATTTTTATTTCCCATGTTACAAGTGCTCAATATGCAACGCCCCCCCCCCCCTCCTTGCAGCACGAACAACATCAATTCGACAGGAGAATTTTTATTTCCCATGTTACAAGTGCTCAATATGCAACCCCCCCCCCCTCCTTGCAGCACGAACAACATCAATTCGACAGGAGAATTTTTATTTCCCATGTTACAAGTGCTCAATATGCAACCCCCCCCCCCCCCTCCTTGCAGCACGAACAACATCAATTCGACAGGAGAATTTTTATTTCCCATGTTACAAGTGCTCAATATGCAACCCCCCCCCCCCCCTCCTTGCAGCACGAACAACATCAATTCGACAGGAGAATTTTTATTTCCCATGTTACAAGTGCTCAATATGCAACCCCCCCCCTCCTTGCAGCACGAACAACATCAATTCGACAGGAGAATTTTTATTTCCCATGTTACAAGTGCTCAATATGCAACCCCGCCCCCTCCTTGCAGCACGAACAACATCAATTCGACAGGAGAATTTTTATTTCCCATGTTACAAGTGCTCAATATGCAACCCCCCCCCCCCCTCCTTGCAGCACGAACAACATCAATTCGACAGGAGAATTTTTATTTCCCATGTTACAAGTGCTCAATATGCAACCCCCCCCCCTCTCCTTGCAGCACGAACAACATCAATTCGACAGGAGAATTTTTATTTCCCATGTTACAAGTGCTCAATATGCAACCCCCCCCCCCTCCTTGCAGCACGAACAACATCAATTCGACAGGAGAATTTTTATTTCCCATGTTACAAGTGCTCAATATGCAACCCCCCCCCCTCCTTGCAGCACGAACAACATCAATTCGACAGGAGAATTTTTATTTCCCATGTTACAAGTGCTCAATATGCAACCCCCCCCCCCTCCTTGCAGCACGAACATCATCAATTCGACAGGAGAATTTTTATTTCCCATGTTACAAGTGCTCAATATGCAAACCCCCCCCCCCCCCTCCTTGCAGCACGAACAACATCAATTCGACAGGAGAATTTTTATTTCCCATGTTACAAGTGCTCAATATGCAACCCCCCCCCCCCTCTCCTTGCAGCACGAACAACATCAATTCGACAGGAGAATTTTTATTTCCCATGTTACAAGTGCTCAATATGCAACCCCCCCCCCTCCTTGCAGCACGAACAACATCAATTCGACAGGAGAATTTTTATTTCCCATGTTACAAGTGCTCAATATGCAACCCCCCCCCCCCCCTCCTTGCAGCACGAACAACATCAATTCGACAGGAGAATTTTTATTTCCCATGTTACAAGTGCTCAATATGGGTCACCCTTGCAGCACAAACAACATCAATACGATATGAGAATTCTTACCAAACACGTTGAAGCACATCAGGATCAATTAAATTGATCGCTGTTGTTATTCGATGTTTTAAGTTTTCCAGGTCAGTTGGTCATGGCGGAACAAACCCCCAGGGAAAAGATTCACAAACTGTGAGGTCTTTTTTTTTGCTGTTGCTGCCAGACGCATGAGTCATGGGTCTGTTAACGTCACGTGACGATTAAAAAAAAAAAAAACTGGGAAATCTGATCTTTCAAACACCCATTCCTGATTCATACATTTACTTACGAAATATTTGATCATAAAATAGAGTCATTCTATTTTAATCACCCTGTACATATGTGAATATATATATATATATATATATATATATATATATATATATATAAATATATATATATATATATATATATATATATATATATATATATATATATATATATATATATATATATATATATATATAATGTGTGTGTGCTCTTTGGTGTACAAGTTTTGAGACTGGAATCTGGCACACTACCACATACCCAGACTCCTCAGATCTGAAAGAAGTTAAACCGTTTAAATTATTTTGATTGTACATGATAAAAGCTAACTTCTTCGCCCACAAATGAAAACACCCTATTCAGTCAAGATACCTACTCATCTTTCTTCTTTTGGTTCTGACAGATATTGCATAAACAATCGAATTTACTTTTCATATCTGTGCAATATATTACGCGAGAGACTATATCAAGGCAGGTGAAGTTAATTTTTAATTTTGCAATTTCCTATAACGCGCATATATTAATTTTGTCACTTCCCTCCCCACATTTTCTGTGTTCAGTATAAAACACACGTACCGGAAATATATCATAAAAAGAAATAACGGGGAAAACTATATCTTCTCTTCGCCAGAACAGCTTAATTCACTATAATTACCATTTGGAGCCCAATTCTTCTCGACGAAAAAAATAATTTTTAAACGCATGCTAAGTAATAATAGAGGACAACAACAATAACAGTTTGTAAAAATCAGAGTACAAAAAGAAACTATCAACAAATAAAAACAACAACAATAATAATAGTAATAAATTTTCTCCAGGCCTTAGCCCTGTCCCATTTAGAATAATATATATATGAACAAGGAAAATCTCCTGTTAATATATATCTAATCCAAGGAAAGGAACGAGTTAACAAGTGCAATGCAGCACCCCATCTCAAAGTAATGTAATGTAATTTCAGCATTATAATTATTTTAAATTCAGCCACACCAAGACTCGAGAGTTCATCTTGACTATTACGGCTCCCCTGAGCTTTTAACTCGAGAATATAGCAAATTTAAATTTGAACCCCATCCAATTACTAAAGATCACAGCGATTTACAGTTCTTTAACTCTAAGCTTGCAAATATCATTGCAAATTAAATGTCTGACAATGAGGTAATTTGTCAGTTCAATTGCATCGATAAGAAATCAGACATGGAAATGGAATAAACCGAAAAATAACCCGAGAAGGAGAATCCCTCGTCATCTCCTCCCCTTGTGGGTAAAGTGTGGTCGGATGCCCGGATGAACGCTTCCTTGGCGAGAGCAATTACTAGCTTCCTCCTCTGGGATGTCGAGTGGTGAATTTAACGTTTTGATACACTTGGCAAACAATCGTGGCAGTAAATTATTTACTGTTATCAAGATTTAATCTGGAAACACACAGGGTACTTCATAAACAAAGGCGTCGGAGTATCGCATATTCTTCAAGCTTTTAGAAAAGATATAAAGAATCGTGATTAACGTTATTCATAATAATAAAACGATGCTTACCTTGCTCATTAGGTGAACTGAAAGTTGTACCAATTGTGAAATTTGTATTCAGCTAATCCTTTTGCGTTCATTTGAATGCACTCAACATCTGTTCTTTACAAATCATGAGAGATGCACATTTTGTCTGGACTCTTTTATATTTTTTCATTCACATGAAAGATTTTATTATATGCATGACAAAGCCGTCAGCATCAGGCAGTTTTCTTATAAATATTTCGAATTTCTGCATCAAGAGAGAGAGAGAGAGAGAGAGAGAATCTACAATTGTCTGTCTGCCCACAAAGTCATATACTCACGACACATGTAAACAAACACACACACACACATATATCTGTCACTGAACTCTGTTATATGTGACAAGGCTCATAAGGTAATGTGTTGAAAGTCTATTGGTGACAGTATATTCCATCACATGGAGAATTCCACAAAATCTAACAATTCATAAAGGCAAATGGGTACTCGTCTGAGAGTATCGGGTTGTGTGAAGTGTATTCACAAACCTTTTTGAAATAAAGTGAAAAAACCCATGTTCCGATGTCTCATTATCCATTGACATGGGACATAATTGGTGTCAGGTGTATAAATACGTCTGTTTGTGTATGCTATGAGAGAAGTTGTTCTTTAAGCTGGTAAAATAAAAGTTCAAGATACCTAGACACGCGAGGATAACATAGCAGACACTGTTGCTGCGGAAGATGATAAGGAAGGAGCAGTTGATTTTAGTGATGTCGATGAAGAATATAGACGAGAACAAAGAACGCAGGACTTGCAATATAGGTTAGATAACCTAGCCGAGTTAATGAACAGATTGTTAGCTGAACAAGAAGAGGAGCAGCAAGCAACCACAGCATATCTAACATACATAAACGAAGTTCAAATGCACACAAGTGGAAGCACACATGCACAGCCGATTGAAGATACACTAAACGTCGTAGTTCGAAATTTTCCAGAACTCCAGGCAAATGTTAAGCCTTTTGATGATCAGCGGACTAATGAAGGGTTTCAATCGATCGAAGTGTTCTTGAGATACTTTGAAGTAGCCACATATGGGTGGTCACAAAGAGAGAAAGCAATTCAAGTAATTAGGTTGCTGAAAGATGCTCGGTAATAGAGGTAATGTGTTGGCCACAAGACAGTTCAAGAAGTTATACTGAAATAAAACGACGTTTAATTGAGAAATACGCCTTACCTGATGTGAGAAAAGGGGACATGAAAGAAATACACCTCCCTCAAAGAACTATTGATACGCAGACAGGAAATATGCCTTACAGGTTAGCTTTTATCCGAGAAAACAGTACTGCTATCAAATAGCAACATAAATTTACTTACAATCATCATTATAACTATGATGGAGTGTCCAAGACGCACGTTAATGTAAACTTTAATAAACAAAAAAAAAAGTACAAACTTGCTGGGACGGAAAGCGAGAAAAATATAACAGTAAATTTAGTCTGCAGCGAAACTTAAAGCAAAGGGAAACTTCCAACGCTCCATTTCCTAATTTTTTTTTTTCTTTTTCCTTTCAAGTGCAGTCTGGCAACTCTTTTACTGCTTTCATTTTATAAACATTCTAATTCGATCTCCTTACACTTTTTTTATTTTGTTTGCAAAAAAGTGGAAAGTTTAACCACTGACTCCTAAATTACACGTCATATAATGCAAAAAAGGGAAAGTAACTCGATCTTAACTTTTAATAGTTTGCTCTCATTTAGAGGATGCAGGTAAAATCAATTACCCATCAGGTTAATAAAATAAAACATTTAATGACAACAGATACCTAGAACAGCAGTTTGCTGATTATTAACTGAAATTTCCACACATACTTCCGTTGTAAATTTTTCAATCGACAATAAATCAATTATTATTATCATTATTATTAATATCACAAGCTAAGCTACGACCCTAGTTAGAAAAGCAGGAAGCTATAAGCCCAAGAGCTCCAACAGGGAAAAATAGCCCAGTGAGGAATGGAAACACAGAAATAAACTACAAGAGAAGTAATGATCAATAAAAATAAAATATTTTAAGAATATTAACTACAGTAAATTAGACCTATAATATATTAACTAAAAAGACTTGAAAAAAGACGATAAGAAACAAGATAGACTAACGTGCCCGAGTGTACCCTAAAGCAAAAGAACTCTAACCCAAGACAGTAGAAGACCATGATACAGAGGCTATGGCACAACCCAAGACTAGAAGACAATAGTTTGATTTTTTAGTGTCCTCCTAGAAGATCTGCTTACAAAAGCTAAAGTCTCTTTCACCCTTACCTAGAGGAAGAAGCCACTGAACAATTACATTACAGTAGTTAACCCCTTGAGCGAAAAGGAATTGTTTGGTAATATCAGTGTTGTCAAGTGTATGGGGACAGAGGAGCACATGTGAAGAATAGGCCAGACTATTCGGTGTACGTGTCGGCAAAGAAAAAATAAGCCGTAACCAGAGAGAGGGATCCAGTACAGTACTGCCTGGCCAGTCAAAGGATCCAATAACTCTCTATCGGTAGTATCTCATGGCCTGGCCAACCTAATACCTTTGATTTTTCATTACCTTCCGTTATGTCTGTGTGTATTTGTATACCTATAAGAGTTTTATTTCCCTAATATTTTATCGCTATGTTCCAAGTCATAGTATTGAGGCTCCCTCTTTAAAGATTCATTTCGTTAGAAAATCTTGCCCAGGGAAAACGGAACAAATACGACGCTTCAGACTTTACCATTCTACTGCTTGTGATGCTTCATAATCACTAATCAACTACTCAATCAACCCACCAGAAGGGAGGGAGGACTACATGTTGCGAACTGTCTTCAATGTTTGAAGCTACTTTCTCTTGCAAACAACATTTACTTTATAGGTTTATCCATCCACCCTCATAACATCCATTTACACAGACTTACTCGAAAGGGATTTCTGTTTTTAGTTATTGTGTGATTTTATAGGAAGAATATGGGGTTCTCGTCGGTAGGGTTCATGATTACCACCACTAGGGCTTCTAGTTTCTGTAATGAGACTGGATTTATTTGACAGAATATGCTTGCCTCTCTCTCTCTTTCTCTCTCTCTCTCTCTCTCTCTCTCTCTCTCTCTCTCTCTCTCTCTCTCTCTCTGCAACCCACTATCACCCAATTCACAAAATGCATTAACAGAAACTCATTGGGTTTCAGGGACTGTGCCTCAATTACTTCTTGGCCGAGATTAGAATCGTTATCTCTCCCTAGTGAAAAGTCTAACGCGAAAATATCCCATTAAGGTTATCTCTGAAGGCCTTTAAATAAGAAATTTGAAGCAAAGATACTACCCGAGTGCACGGACAGTTAGAGGCAGAGAATCAAAATAATGTAATTATATCTACAAGAGGGAAAAATACTAAAGACAAGTTCGGTGCAATTCAGAAAAATACATAAGGCCTAAGTTGAAAAAAAAAGGGGGGGGGTCGTTATGAGCTAGTTGCTTTTTTAAGTTTATAAATAATAAAATATTTACCACGAATTATATTTTCATCAGAAAAAAATAAGTTTATAGAATTCTTTACACATTTCTTGGGAAATCAAAGTTAATTTTCCTAATTAAAACTTCTAACTACAAGCTAATCATATTTATCTAAAGAACGAAAAAATAGCTAATATTACCGTTATCCAATATTATCTTGTGTACTATAGATTTTAAGGCATTTGGAACAAAAGAAATGACAGAATTAGAAACGCTCAGAATAAATGGTTTCCATCCCAAACTGTAGCCTCATATTTGACTGTATTAAATAATAAAAAAATAATGTTCTGCATAGTTATGTAATGAAAGGAACACAGTTACAGGACCAACCACAAGAAAATTTCTAAAGGGAATAAAAAGAAAGAAAAAAAGATAAATTCTGAAGGTAAAACAAATGTTTCGCTGGAGATTTTGGGCCTGTCCAAAGAATTACTTTTTCCACATGGAAATTACATCGTCAGGATCAAATGCCATAACCGAAGGCAGGTGAGGATGATAAAGTTTGCCATGAGTAAGAGTGACAGGCCAGAATAAACTCTGTCAAAACTGCGTTGGACAGGAGGACATTTTTCCTGACTTTATAGTTTTGAAAAGTGAACTGTCAGATATGACAGGTAATGGGGATAGAGTCCAATATAACAATCAGCGCAGCTTCATCTTAATAATGAAAACAAAATTGACGGATTAAACATAAATTCCTATTCAATGATGTTATTCGAGAGTAACTAGATTTAAAAGTTATTTTCTCCTCCCCTGTTTTTGCGCCATCTAAAACTGATCACACACTCACTCTCTCTCTCTCTCTCTCTCTCTCTCTCTCTCTCTCTCTCTCTCTCTCTCTCTCTCTCTCTCTGTGTATATATATATATATATATATATATATATATATATATATATATATATATACACATTATATATATACATATATAGATATATATAGATATATATACATTATATATATATACACACACACACATATATATATATATATATATATATATATATATATATATGAAATAAATAACCTCTTCTCGGCTGTCCACCTTGTTTAGATACACTTATCATTACAAACCTATATCTAAGAGAAGAATGGATAAAATAGCTTTCACCCTCTGTGCAAAACCTCACACCAATGAACTAGATACTTGAATAATTCCATTTAGACTCGTAAATGCCAGTCACCCAATCTTAGAACCCTTCCAACATCCGGAACTACATTACATGTCCCGGTTATTCTCTCAAGGACACCATTCCTTGAACTAAACTTACAAAAAAATTAATTGGTCTTTGGGTATCATGTGCTTTACTTTTCTACTCTAGAACCAATTCCCTCTTGGATTGTCTTGTTTTGATCAGTGACAGCAATATTAGTTAAAATTACTGGGAAATTCATTGCATTTATAGTTTATACAGTTTATTATTATTGATTATTCGTATATGTTCTTTTGTATCTTGATTCTCACTCACTTGCACCTAAATCCATAATTTTCTCGCCTAGATTCTAATAAAGTTTATATTTTGCGCTGATGAAAATTTCTCGGAATGATCCAATTTGATTTTGAGTAATTTACTGATGCATAAACGCAAACATACACTCCGAATACACACAAGCGAAGGCGTGTGCACACAGGATATACAAAATGCATTAGTATTGATTTGAGCAACGATAGATAAATTCTTTCGTAAAAATCACCAAAAATGCGAGTCTCCTAAAATAATATTTTCACTTTCTTGATTGAAAGGATGCATACATTTCATGCATGAATTGCTGTATAGCGGCGGCCTAAGAAGTTATTCTGAACTAGTAACACCTCTCACCAGGGAATGGCTACTCACTCTTCCCCTACCCGATCGAGGGGGAGAGACCAAGTAGTCATACGCATGGACATGCCGCTCAGCGTGACCCGAAAGAATAAATGAATGGGTTGGTAATTATCTTGATGCCTTGATGCCCAAGGAATATATATATATATATATATATATATATATATATATATATATATATATATATATATATAATATATATATATATATATATTATATATATGTGTGTGTGTGTGTGTGTGTGTGTGTGTGTGTGTGTGTAGCTCTTTATTATAGAGGGGAGATATTTGTAACCGACATAAACCCAGCCATTAGCTCACTGGTGTAAGTTCAAGTACATACAAATAAGACTTGAATGCTTGTAATCCTTTTTTTTTAAGAGGGTAACCATAGCTATATTACGGCATGAGCACCATATTCGGATAAACGACCGCTGTTAAGGAAGGGCGGCAAGAAGGCAAGGCAGTTTGCCATATTTTTACTGGAAGAGAATCTCTTTAATATGGCTGTAAAGGCAGACATAGGAGAGCGCAGAAGACAAGAATTCAAGATGGTCTCAAACAACTAGAGTAAATTATCAATAAATTGATTTGGTTGCACATTATATAATCATGTTAAAAACAAAAATAATAATTATATTCCTTTCATTATTATCATTGGTACTCTTATTATTATCACCATTAGTATTCCAAAATGGATACCAAATAATTGTTAATTTAGGATAGGTACCAGGTTAGCCAGGGCACCATCCACCTGTTGAGATACTACCGCTAAAGAGTTATTGAGTCCTTTTACTGGCCAGACAGTACTACATTGGATCCATCTCCTGGTTACGGCTCATTTTTTCCTTTGCCTACACATACACCAAATAGTCTGGCCTATTCTATACACATTCTCCTCTGTCCTCATATACCTAACAACACTGGGAATACCAATAAACTTTTCTTTCTAAAAGGGTTGACTGCTGCACTGTAATAGTTCAGTGGCTACTTTCCTCTTGGTAAGGATAAAAGAGACTTTTTACCCAGTAAGCACCCCCTCTACGAGAACACTCCAACATCAAACCATTGTTCTCTGGTCTTGGATAGTGCCATAGCCTCTGTACCATGGTCTCCCAGTGTCTTCGGGTAGAGTTCTCTTGCTTCAGGGTACACTAGGGCACACTATCTTAGTTCTCTCCCTCTTGTTATTTTGAAGTTTTTATAAGTTACATATGAAAGATTTATTTTAATGTTATTATTCTTAAACATCTCTTGTAGTTCACTTCCTTATTTCCTTTCCTCACTGGGCTATTTTCCCTGTTGGAGCCCTTGGGCTTATAGCATCCTGCTTTCCCAACTATGGTTGTAGCTTAGCAAGTAATAATAATAATAATAATAATAATAATAATAATAATAAGCGTAAAGCAACTGAATATCAATTATGATTAGACTGCTCAAAAAATAGTGTTCGGAAACCATTGTTTAAAGAAGTATAGCAAGTGTCTGGCTATATATGTATGTATGTATGTATGTATGTATGTATGTATGTGTATATATATATATATATATATATATATATATATATATATATATATATATATATATATATATATATATATATATATATATATATATATATATTTCCTGTCACGCTGAATGGCATTGCCAAATGCCAAACGTATGACTACTCAGTCTCTCTCGTCCCTCGGGTAGGAGGGAAAGGAAGTATTCATTCCCCGAGAGGTACACTCGGACACCACAATCTCCAACACATTTCCGAACCAGAATGTTGTAGTTATGACGGGGGGAAGGGGTGGGATGGATTGAATGCTTGTGCAGGCATACCTATCTAAATATCTAGCCGTCATTATTGACAGGTCGGGTACACTAGTAGTTGGAATAAAGAGCTACACAAGGACTACATTGACGGAGAACGTTAGAACACCCCTGTTAATAAGATTATTTCTAATTGCTAATAAACAATATTTATAAGACCAAGTTTCTAACATAGTATTTCTCTATTGAAAAGCTATACGCAGACTAAGCTATTGGAGAAGGTTTAGAAAATGATGTTACTAACAATATAATTGGTCTATTCACGAACTATATGATTAAAACGATAATGGAGAACTGGGGAAAAATGGTCATAAAAAAGGTAATTTCTTGGGGGCAAATAGCCCTGTGATGAATACACTAATGGAGAATCCTCAGAATTTGTTTTTCTTTATTAGAGTAATGAACATTCATAGGCACATAATAGACGCAAGCATAATCCTCTGCTCACTTACTACTAACCTGCGACAATTAAGAAATAATAAGAGGAAAATGACAACAGAGATATGTGATATCCCCTCGCTGGCTGCGAGGTGAAAGCCCATTATGGCGGAACTACTGCACTTCAGAGGAGACTCTTATTAACTTTATTACAGCCGCTGACGCTCCGTAGGAGTCGCTGCTGGGGTTATTGGCAAAGTTATGCTTCTTGCACTCGCTCTTACTGTTGCTCTTGACGTTGTTGGTTTAATTGGTAGCTTTTTTTATCCTCATTGTGCTTTTCATTGATCACTGGATGATAAGAATATATTTTAGACCCACCATCAATCCCAATTAGTCAATAGTCGTAAAGATAAAAAGGAAAATTATCAAACGATTTCTGGAAAATTATTTTCCGTAGGGAAAACCGAATAATAAAATGTTCTCCCAATATTTAATACACAAAATCTTTGATGGCTTAGAGTACATATTGAATGTTTCCTTCACAACATTGGCATAACAAAATGTTTGACCCCTTTTAGTCTAGTATATTCATCAACCAAAATTAGCATTTGATATAACGATGTACAAGATATTCAAAATGCGTAATCCTGGGAACTTTAATCATCAGGCTAGAATATTTATACCTGACCTTAAGCCCAGACCAGGTCACAACCAAACATGCGTTCTTGGAGATCGTATGAGTTCTACGTTTTTGGATTTCAGAAAACACCGAGGAGTTCATAGGGTTTGAAAAACAATGCTTATCCTACAACTGTGTCAGACGTGTGCCGTTCTTACAGGTCATAGCGAGTCAGAATCGCGTCACACGTAAGGCAAAACGAAATTCGAAGTTTGAGTCTTAAGCACATGAAAAAAAAACTTTCATCTTATTCACTTTTCTTATTCAACGGTTTTCTTCTCACATTTTTCCCACAAACGCAGATTTGCCTTGGTAGTTGTGAACTTATGATGCAAAAGTTGTATCTCATGATCAACACTGGTGTACAGCGTTTACGGGTAGGCTAATCTACAGATTTTAAAAAGGCTAAGTGAGCATTTGCTTCCTCAACAAGTCAATGTTTTCTGGCTGTAGGCCAGAGGCAGGGTGGTGTACAGCTACTTACGATATAGAATTTGTTGATGTATGGTGTTACGGGCAGTCTGCAGGCTCTAAAAGGGGCAAAGAAGCATTTCAAACTCCCTTATGTCACATGGTCGTACACCAGGTGCAGAGTGGTGCACAGCCAGTAGTGACATACCATCTGTTGATCATGATCAACAGTCGCTGTAAAGGTGTTACAGACACTTTTCAAGCTCTAAAAATTGGATAGGAGCTCTTGTGTCCCCTGCATGTCACAAGGCATTTTTTAGCCGCAAACCAGGCACAGGATAGTACATGGCCAGTAGTGACATAATATTTGTTGCCCAAGATTAACAGACGCCATACAATGTTACAGACACTCTGCAGGCTCAAAAAAAATGGCAAGGAGTATTTGCAGCCCCACACATTGCATGGTGATTTTTGGCTGTAGAACAGGCACGGAGGTGCACGGCCTGTTCATATGTAGAATTTGTTG
>NC_090746.1:24174030-24189030 GCF_036898095.1 Palaemon carinicauda
AAGTCGAAGTTCATGAACAAGGGTTCGTTTATAGAGCTAGATTTACAAGCATTTTCACAAATTTCGGTTTTGTTTTGCATAAATTTTGACTCTTATGGGAAGGAAATTTCACCATTGCATTACTTTGAAAGAGTTGACTATATTTGGATGCCAATAACAAAAAACCAGAAGTGGCATCCTCATCAATAAAACGTATCAATTCCTCAGAATATCAATAGAAAAAATAAGAAGATGGCAGCCAACAAAAGGTATTCTTCTAAAAAAAAATCTTATGGAATTCAAGTTTCCGACAAATGACGACAACATAATACTTGATAAACCAGTTTTTAGAGGCAAGTAATCATTTACTACATGCAAGCACATGATTAGCCATATATATATATATATATATATATATATATATATATATATATATATACACATATATATATATATATATATATATATATAAAAACAGTATATATATAATATATATATACAGTATGTATATATATATTATATATATACATATATATATGTATGTATATATATGTATATATATGTTATATAGATGTGTGTATATATATATATATATATATATATATATATATATATAGGTATATATGTATGTATATATATGTACATATATGTATGTATGTATGTATATATATGTATATATATGTATGTATATATATATATATATATATATATATATATAGATGCATATATATATACATATATGCATATATGTATATATACATATATATATATATATATATATATATTACATGTGTATATATATACATATATATATATATATGTTATATAGATGTGTGTATATATATATATATATATATATATATATATATATATATATATATAGGTATGTATGTATGTATATATATGTACATATATGTATGTATGTATGTATATATATGTACATATATGTATATATGTATGTATATATATGTATATATATGTATGTATATATATATATATATATATATATATATATATTATATAGATGCATATATATATATACATATATGCATATATGTATATATACATATATATATATATATATATATATATATTACATGTGTATATATACATATATATATATATATATATATATATTATACTATATTATATTATACTATACTATATCAAATAGCAGTGTAGATCTGTTGTCCCTTTGAATGAGAATCTAGTCAACATAATTGATAGGCGTATCCCTTCTCCTGTGCTAAGGTAGCGAGTGAAGGACAAACCGTGGCTCAATGATGATTGTAGACGTGCTTATTTGAAGAAGCAGGAGGCCTATCATCTCGGGAAGGGTAACAGATCAGATTTGACCTGGAACAACTATACTCAGCTTCGAGTTTTTGCTCAGAGAGTGTATGCCTCAACTGAAATGGAGTACAATTTAACCATAAAAGAAACCCTTTCTGGTACAACTCAGGGACATAAATGGTGGTCTACCCTTAAATCTGCACTCTTTGGTGTAGATGCAACAGTTCCTCCTTTACTTAAAGCAGATGGCTCAGTCAATCACTGTCCAAAGGAAAAGGCAACCCTTTTGGCTGATGTTTTTGTCAGAAAACAGAGTAATGAAAAACTTGAACTTCCTCATTCCTGTTTTCCTGAGGCTAAACTAACTAGTTTAGCTTTTCGATCTCGTGAGATTAAAGCTCTGTTGATGGACCTTGATGCTTATGGAGGTGTAGACCCAAATGGTATTTTTCCTTTGTTTTTCATAAAGACAGCAGATTTCTTAGCTCCAAAGTTATGTTATTTTGCGCAAGTTAGCAAGAAGAGGAGCTTTTAGCACTTGTTGGAGAACTGGTAATGTTACTACTCTATGTAAATGTGCTTGTGGTAGCTCACGTGCCACTGATTACTCCCATATTAACTAAGGTTTTTGAATGTCTTCTGGCAAAACGTCTTAATAGATTTACTGAAAGTAATCATCTACTCCCTAGTTTGCAATTTGGTTTTCGTAAAGGCCTTGGAGCATGTGATGCCCTTCTTACCATCTCCAATGCTGTACAGAAATCCCTTGATTGTGGTCAGGAAGTTCGTATGATTGGCCTTGATTTTAGTGCTGCCTTTGACCGTATTAATCATGAGGCCCTTGTTTTCAAACTCAAACAGTTGGGAGTGGGTGGGTCGTTTCTTAGCATTATTATTGATTTTTTTAAGTAATTGATCTCAAAGAGTTGTTGATGAGCACCATAGAGAGTACAGGAATGTGATATCCGGTGTTCCACAGGGTAGTGTTCTTGGCCCATTACTTTTCCTACTATATACACATGACATGTGGTTTGGCCTAGAAAACAAGCTTGTTGCATATGCAGATGATGCTACTCTCTTTGCATCAATTCCATCCCCTGAACGTAGATCTTGGGTTGGTGAATCCCTTAATAGAGATTTAGGTAAAATTAGTGCATGGTGCAAATTATGGGGTATGAAGTTGAATCCTAATAAAACTCAAAGTATGATTGTAAGTAGGTCAAGGACGGTGGCTCCTCAATATCCGGATCTCAGTATTGATAATGTTTCTTTAAATTTGTATGACCTTTAAAATTTTCGGTGAGATTCTCGACCGCAAATTTACATTTAAGAAAAACATTAGATCTGTGTCTTCTTCAATTGCACAAAAAATTGACTTACTGAGAAAGTCTTACAAGATTTCCGGTGATCAATCTATTCTGAGGAAGTGTTTTAATTCTTTCATTCTACCTTGTTTTGAGTATTGTTCTCCTGTCTGGTGTTCAGCTGCTGATTCTCATCTTAATTTGTTGGACAGAAACTTACGGTCTATTAAATTTCTTATTCCCGATCTAGATATTAATCTTTGGCACCGTCGTTCAATTAGTTCATTATGCATGTTGCTTAAGATTTTTCATAACTCTGACCATCCTTTACATTCAGATCTCCCTGGACAATTCTATCCTGTTCGTAATACTAGGCAGGCAGTTAAGTCTAATAGCCAGGCCTTTTCCATGAAGAGGCTCAATACTACACAGTATTCTAGAAGTTTTATTCCAGCTGTTACCAAGTTGTGGAATGATCTTCCTAATCGGGTAGTTGAATCAGTAGAACTTCAAAAGTTCAAAGTTGGAGCAAGTGTTTTTATGTTGACCAGGCTGAGATGAGTCTTTTTAAAGTTTATATATGACATATCTGTTTTTGACGTTGTTAATAGTTTATATAGGACATATCTGCTTTGATGCTGTTATTGTTTTTAGAATGATATATTGTTAATTTATTCTCTTCATTTATTTATTTCCTTATTTCCTTTCCTCACTGGGCTATGTTTCCCTGTTGGAGCCCTTGGGCTTATAGCATCTTGCTTTTCCAACTAGGGTTGTAGCTTGGCTAGTAATAATAATAATATATATATGCATAGGTATGTATATATACATGTAAATTATTATATATTACAGCTGGCAAATTACATAACCTTCCAAGTTCCTAACTCACCTGTTTGTTTTTTACATAAATTTGTTGCACTTGAATGACACCCGAGCTCTGAGAAATTAGGCAACTCCCAGACGGCAATATAGAAAAAACTGAATAATTAAAGGTCTCTTAAATACACTTAAAGCAAAACTGAACTATTCAAAACAACCTCTTACTTCAATTCTTAGAGATTACGTGAAAGCTCTGTAAGAAATACCGGTGATCGAAATAATACACACTTTACAAAAATAAATATATTCTATAAAAAATTTACAACATTAATACCAAAAATTATTACCAAAATTATTCACTCAAAATATTAAATCTGAACAAAATCTTAGACTAAGACAAGATAATATTACTCTCTGAAAATTATGAAATCACTTGACTGGAAATTAAATTTTACACAAATATTTAATCTTGATAATTAATGAGAATAGTTAACACCTTAACACTCTAAAGAGTAAATACTAAATGAAATTTACATAAAAGTAATCAATAGACTTACCTGTTTTGACTAATCAATACACTTACCTGTTTTGACTCACAAGGTAATTGAACAGATACGCAGAATAAACACACTTCACTGTTTTGACTCACAAGGTAATTGAACAGATACGCAGAATAAACACACTTCACTGTTTTGCCCTAAACTCCCAGGGCCAGCTACAAGAATTTATATTAAACAAACATTTATATGAATACATAACTCTTGAAATACTTTTCAATTGCTTTACCAACATTTGAACACTCTACACACGATAAATGTTGGGTGAAAAATTATTCACTTTGGAGAGGGCACACACTCGAGGCACTTGCGATAGAGAGGGGAACTTTGGCTCTTACAAAGGAATAAGCTGGATCTCTTCTGCTGCTATTGCATTCCTGGGGTGTATATACAGTATATTAACTTAAAAATTTCTAAATGATTCTAGTAGATCATTCTCGTAGCTTGGGGACAAGGCCTAGCGGCATAAGGATTCCAACAAGACAAATATCAGACGAATACCAACTCAAAAGCAAGGCAATTCTCTTTAAGCTAACTCCGCTCACCTACCTCCTCGAAACAATAAGATAAAACTAACTCTGAGATTTTCAAGAACATTCCAACCACGTGGAAATATAACATGACGCAATGCCTCATAAAAAAATTACATAAGCTCACCTTCATACCTCGATGGTTCATACAGCACACTTGGCAGTTTACATAAGACTTCGTAACAAAATACGTGAAATAAAAAGTTAATTCTTGATAGCATAAATTTAGATATACTGACTTGAATGAAAAATACAATTACACGAACGACAAAAGTCTTACGTAATTTGAATAAAAATACTTAACCCTACAAGAATTGGAACTCACCTAACGAGCTGGCTATTTACCTCATTAAACACGCAAATGAAATACATAAATAAAATATTTACTCTACACTTTACCAGCTTCGTAAGATAGCTCCCCCAATAAATGATTATCTATTCCCGGCCTGAATCCATCGATTCAGCCCAAGATAAATAATCTGCAAATGTGTTATCTTTACCTGATATATGGTTTACATTAATACAATACGGTTGCAAACATAATGGCCACCTAGTTAACCTTTAATCATCATTCTTCATCTAATTTACAAAAGTTAATGCATTGTGGTATGAGTACACCGTAATCTCTTCATTCTGTGGTCTGTTCACTTAGACTTCGAATTTTCGTATCGCTGCGACCAGCGCCAGCAGTTCCTTTTCAACCCTCGAGTAGACGCGCTGATGCTTCTCCAGCTTCGATGACATAAAACAAACAGGGTGAAGAATTCCTTACTTATCTTCTTGTAATAAGACAGCTCCAATCTCATTATCTGATGCATCCACTTGAATAAGGAATTTCTAGTTGAAATCCGGTTTTGAAGTTAACATGGCCTTCCTTTGATTGTTCCTTTTTCTTGATATTTCAATAACGTAGGTCCGGTCACTGCTCTAATCCAAAATTCAGAATGGTTCTTGGAATTCGTTGGAGAGAGGGAATCTCTTTATTGGCGAATAAATTAACACCTGTCATCCTATCACAAACTGTCTGTTCGTGCTTTTCCTATCAAACCTTTTCTTCGTTTTACCTTGACTTCTCGTTTTCATGCTTTCAAGGGAAAATTTTCTCAATTCGCTGATCCTTTTCCTCAAATCCTTCACATTTTCTCCATAAGTTTCTTCTCAATCTTTCCCTTTTTTTGACAGCATTTTAATCGGTCCTTTGCTGAAGGGTTCTCCTCGTACTTCAATCGGAAGTAAGGGAGCTTTCTCGATGTACTTGTTGGGCTTTCCAGCCATCTGACAAACGTGACATGTACTGCAAACCTGTCTCACGTCATTATGGATGCCAGGCCATAAAAAGTGTTTAATAATCTTCTCTGTCGTGTTCCCTACTCCTATGTGTCCCGTCTCATGCGCTACAGTGATCACCTGTCTTCTCAATAGCGCGGGAATCAATATCCGATGGTATATCCCCCATTCGGCATTCCCACGGATATAGACTAGTCTATGCTTCCTCATAAGAAACCGATCTTTTAGATAACAACAGGTGGGAGACTGCTGCACCTCTCTCTCATTTACCATACAGTACAATAACTTTGTTAACTTCGCATCCTTCCGTTGCAATCCTATCAGCCTTTTCCTACTCACTTGTCCTACGTGTAACGCCAAGTTTTCTATTTCTTCCAAATCCATTGCTTCTTTTTCTTCTGTTTATTCGTCTGTCGTTCCCCTTCTCTCAGGCTTACTCGAGAGTTCTCCTCTTGCGTACTGTCAAGGGAATCCTCTTCTTTGGAAAACTAATCCTCCACATCCATCGCTCCTTCGGTTTCTTTTTCTAATTTAGCAGCCAATTTCTTTGCATACTCCTAGTCATCACAAACTAGAAAACAGATACGGGTAGTCCTTCTCGAGTTAAGTCGTAGGATTATACTTGAATGGTTTCTCTGATAAAATGGGACAAGGCACTAACGGCGCTCCATCAACCCCATTACCCAGCAGGATGTCTACTCCTTCGGCAGCCAATGAATCCTTTACCGCAAAATCAAAATGACCTGTCACCAACTCGTATGACAGTTCCAAACGGAAAATAGGGGTAACCTCCTCACCTCCTATTCCCTTCAAAATGATCGAGTCTCCTGTGAGAGAATGTTCCACCAACGCGTGTACACCTCGTGTCACCACACTATGGTTACAATCAGTGTTGCGCAATATCTTGACTAGGGTTTGCTCACTCCCATCTACTGCTGCTAACATACCTTCATAAATATATGGTTTAAAGACATCCACGCTGTTTGGGTTTGTCCTATTCATCATGTAAATGCCAGCTGGTTTATTTTCCTCTTCATCTTTTCCTGACTGTTTCTTAGTCTTCGCATTCTGTAAAGTTAAATCATCCTTGACCAATTAGGTGACTGCTTTCGGTTGGTTCGACAAACATTTTTTACTGATATGGCCTTCCTTGCTACACTTACAACAGACAATATTAACCTTCTGCAAGTCTTTCACGATACTTGAAGGAGGACAATTCGACGATTGTTGCTGTAGTACTATCACAGTCTGCTTTGGAACAGTACCAGTGCTACCTCCACTGTAACTATTAAACTTGTTCACATAGTTATTCCTGAACTGGTTTTCATGATTCGGCGAATACTCGACACTTGGTCGGAACGATGGTTGAAACTTCATACTCGACAAGGGTTTAAGACTGATGATATTATAACCTTCACTCAGCGAAGCGGCTTTATCAAGTTTCTCTCTCTCTCTCTCTCTCTCTCTCTCTCTCTCTCTCTCTCTCTCTCTCTCTCTCTCTCTCTCTCTCTCTCTCTCTCAAGTACATTCGAATATGTTCAGGAATTCCTCGTACATATTGTTCCAGCACTATCAGTTCTTCTAAATTAGCCATCTCTCTCACGTTAGCAGCCTTTATCCATATCTTAAAACATCGTCGTACCTTATAAGCATAACCCAAGAAAGTTATTTTCTCGTCCTTCGGCAAACTTTGGAATCTTTCATTATAACATTCAGGGGTCATCTGATACACTTGTAGCACGTTCCTCTTCACTTCTTGATACTCCTTCCTCTGGTCCTCAGACAATAAAAGATAAGCACTGCGTTTTTTCCTAATGAGAACACACTGCAATGACAGAGACTATTTGTCTTCTGGCCATTCCATCGTTGATGCAACCATTTCAAAATGATCGAAGAATTCATCGGAAGCACTTTCAGTGAACTTTGGAATTAACCTCTGAGCGTTCATCACATTAAACACGGGATCGTGCAAATCAGGGATCATCTCTGTCTGCAATGCCGACTTTGCACGGGCATTTAACAGCTCCAATTCCCTTGCGTATCTTGCTGCTTTTCTCTCTCTTCCTTTCTTCTCTTTTTTCTTCCTGTCTTGCTTCCATTTCCCTCGCATGTCTTGCGATCTCTCTGGCCTCTTCTGCCTCTCTTTCTTCCAGTTTTCTCCCTCTTTCTTCTCGTTCTGCCTCTCTTTCTTGCCATCTTCTCTCTCTTTCTTCTCATTCTGCCTCTTTTCCTTCACGTCTTCTCTCTCTTTCTTCTGGTTCTGCCATCCTCTTTAACATAATCAAATTCTCTTCCACTGCAATTCGTCGAATCTCAGCCTCTACATCCCTTTCTGCTTTCATCCTTTCAGTGTTTGGGTCAATTGGTCCTTGCTTCGCTACAAATTCTGCTTCAGCTTCCTCCAACAGTTCATGAGCTGTTACAATATTTTCTTCCGACAACTTTCACGAGTTTATCAACGCTTCTAAGGCTAGACACTTGATCCGAGCTTTAATCAGTCTGGGCACCATATGCCATCATCATAGAGAGCCACTGAGCTTTAGTTACAAAAAATTCTCACAATTCCTGAAAAATGTGGTTTTCCAGAACCTCTTGGATATTCAGCTGTGCATTCTTGTCCTTTTACAAAAAGTTTTAAACCTCTCCAAAAAAATATATCCTAACAATACACAGAATCCTATCAACACTAAATTGTTCAAATCTTTAATTGAAACATCTGTTATCACCAATATTTAAAAGACTTGCTCGATCCCAGGGACCTGGGCACCAAAAATATATCATATACTACAGCTGGCAAATTACATAACTTCCCGAGTTCCTAAATCCCCTGTTTGTTTTTACATGAATCTGTTACACTTGAATAATACCCAAGCTCTGAGAAATTATGCAACTGTAAGAAATACTGGTGATCGAAATAAACACACTTTACAAAAATAAATAAATATACATCATTATTACCAAAATGAATCACTCGAAATATTAAATCTGAACAAAACCTTAGACTAAGACAATAAAATATTACACTCTTGAAAATTATAAAATCACTTGTTTCAATGGAAATTAAATTTTACACAAATATTCAATCATGAAAATTAATGAAAATTGTTAAGACCTTAACACTCGAAAGCGTAAATACTAAATAAAATTTACATAAAAGTAATTAATACATTTACGTGTTTTGACTCGGGAGGTAATCGAGCAGATACGCAGAATAAATACACTTCACTGTTTTAACCTAAACTCATAGGGCAAGTTACAATGTTTTATATTACACACATTTATATTAATATATTACACTTGAAATATTATTCAATTGCTTTACCAAAGTTTGAACACACTACACACGATAAATGTTGGGTAAAAACGTATTCACTTTGGAGAGGGCACACACTCGAGGCACTTGAGACAGAGAGGCAAACTATGGCTCTTACAAAGGGATAGACTGGATCTCTTCTTCTGCTATTGCATTCTGGGGCGTATATATATTAACTTGAAAACTTCTAGATGATTTTAGTAGATTATTCTCGTACTTGGGGGCAAGACCAAGCGGCGTAAGGTTGCCAACGAGACAAGTATCAGAGTAATACCAACTCACAAGCATGGCAACTCTCTCTTAGCTAATTCTACCACCTACCTCCTTGGAACAATAAAAAAAGATAAAACTAATTCTGGGGTTTTCAAGACCATTCCAATCACGTGGAAATATAACGTCGCGGAATACCTCATAAAAAATCTACATAAACCCTTCTTCATATCTCGTATGGTTTGTACAGCACACTTAACTTACATAATAGTTCATAACGAAATATGTTAAATAAAAAGTTAATTCTTGAAAATAACGTAAATTTACATATACTGACTTGAATGAAAAGTACAATTACGTGAACGACGAAAGTCTTACGTAATTTACAAACAAATACTTAGACCTACAAGAAATACATGAATGAAATATTTACTCTATACTAGACCAGCTTTGTAAGAAAATATATATATATATATATATATATATATATATATATATATATATATATATATATAGCATATATATATCTATAGTATATATATATACATACATATATATATATATATATATATATAGCATATATATATCTATAGTATATATATATACATACATATATATATATATATATATATATATATATATATATATATATGTATGTATATATATATATATACTATAGATATATATATGCTATATATATATATATATATATATATATATATATATATATATATATAGCATATATATATCTATAGTATATATATATACATACATATATATATATATATATATAGCATATATATATCTATAGTATATATATACATACATATATATATATATATATATATATATATATATATATATATATAAAACACTTGTACAGTGTATGTAACCCGTTAAAAATATTGACTAAATATTTAGATAGTTATACATAAACATGGGCCCACCTGGGTATGACTACTCTCTGTTCCCCTCCTGAGGGACGGGGAGAGCTGAGGGTGACCAGATATATATATATATATATATATATATATATATATATATATATATATATATATACATATACATATATATACACACACATATATATATACATATATATAAATATATATATATATATATATACATACATATATATATGTATAATATATAATATATAATACATAATATATATAATATATATATAATATATAATATATATTATATATATATATATATATGTATATATATTATGGTTGTATACATAACCCATTAAAAATATTGGCTAAATAATTGGATAGTTATGCGCACGCATGGATCCACCTGGGTATGACTACTTAATGATCCCCTACCTGAGGGACGGGAAAGCTCAGGTTGACCAATATATATATATATATATATATATATATATATATATATATATATATATATATATATATATTAATATATATATATATATATTAATATATATATATATATATATATATATATATATATATATATATATATATATATACCCAGACACTTGCTCTTTATTATACACGGGATGTGTGAGTAATTGTTTTCAAAGTTTTCCATTATACACATCTCCTTTCCAACGTTTTTCACATTGGGAATTCTATTTTGTGGAATTGTATTGCATTGATTTGAAATAATCTGGTATCCTGACTGTTATATTGAAGCTAGTGATGTAAAGTATTAGATATTTTTAACAAATCCCAACTTTCAAATTTTGTCAATTAACTCCCATTACATACTTTTCCGATTTCAAGTTATGGTCAATTAGTCTTCCTCTTACAATTCCTAACAATGTGGACTCTTGTGTTTGATGACAACCTTATGCTAAGGATTAATCACAGATAAATGAACAAACCAATTAAAACCACTAATGGTTGTGTGATACAAAATGGATCCCTTACTTCTAAATATCTATATCACTCTGTTAACTTCTTACTCGGTTTCCTCCCTTCATCTTCCTCCTCATCTTTTCCTTCATCTTTTCAACTGCTTCATTTATTATGTTTCCACTATCCTTCGTAACACCCTCCCTTTCTGTCTGCTGCAAGTTCTTCAATCATCACGCAACTCCAAAAGGTGATTAGCAGAACTCCATTAGGGTGTTCAGCATAGCAAAAGAAGAAAAGGGATAGACACAAACGATCAGACAGACGGACGGAGACGCCCAATTGAAATTCCTCTGTGAGAGGAAGGTAAAAGCAATCGTCACTTCCAGTAACAGAAGACGCGCTTTCAATGCCATTCACATCGTTTGACGTCAAGACAAAAGCTGCAATGCACCGTTTTTCTCTTCGCCTCGGGGACTTCCTCCTTGTCTCGTTTCTTTATTGCAGTTTTTTCATTTACCTTTTATCAATGGTTTCCCTTGTCTTCTTTGCCTGTTCTTCTTTAAATGTCTTTTTCTTTAGAATGTAAGCGAGAATCGTTACCTTTTGAAGCTTTGCAGAAAATTGGCAGATTTTGAATAGATCTTGAAGGGAGGAAAGCAATGAATGGGTGACAGCAAAGAATGGAGAGAAGGTAAGAAAAATATATCTTTATATGGTTTCTCTTAGCAATATCATCTCCCCTTTTAAAATCATCCGTAATTTACCGAGCGGTTAGACACTACCTTCATGCAATTCATTCTATTAATTGCTTTCTACAAAAGATTTTGTTAGCATGGGTATAAATGCGGAAAATAAGGTAAACCATGGGTAGGTAGAGAGAGAGAGAGAGAGAGAGAGAGAGAGAGAGAGAGAGAGAGAGAGAGAGAGAGAGAGAGAGAGAGAGAGAGCCTTACCTTATTCTATGTTTGGGTTCCCCCAGGTCCCTCAGTGTGAGGCACCTTGTATATCCACCAGAGTTGCTAATGAATCCCCCGGTGTATTTTGCATCTTCCAGTCTTGGATGGTCTGTGATGCATCTTAGGTATTTATCGAGCTTATTCTTAAACACATCCACGCTCACTACTAATATGTTTCTTAGATGAACTGGCGGCGCATTAACTAGTCGCTGCATTATCGATGCTGGTGCGTAGTGGATTAATGTCCTGTGCGCCATCCTTAGTTTTCCTGGTATAGTTTTGGGCACTATTAATCTACCTCGGCTTGCTCTTTCTGATATTTTAGCTCCATGATATTTTCAGTAATTCCTTCGATTTGCTCCCATGCTTGTATTATCATGTAGCATTCTCTTCTCCTTTCTAGACTGTATAGTTTTAAAAATTGCAGTCTTTCCCAGTCGTCAAGGTCCTTAACTTCGTCTATTCTAGCAGTATAGGACCTTTGTACACTCTCTACTTGTGCAATATCCTTTAGGTAATGTGGGTACCATATCACATTGCAGTACTCGAGTGTACTACGTACATAAGTTTTGTAAAGCATAATAATGTGTTCAGCTTTTCTTGTTTTAAAGTGTCTGAATATTATTCCCATTTTTGCTCTACATTTAGCCAACAGTGTTGCTATTAGGTCGTTGCATAACATATTCCTGTTTAACATTACACCAAGGTCTTTAATTGCTTCCTTGTTTGTGATTGTCTCGTTATTAGGTCCCCTGTATGCATATACCATTACTTCTGTTTCCATAGTTTATCAATTCGAATTTACCGGAGTTAAATACCATCCTATTTATCTCCGCCCATTCATATATTTTGTTTAGATCTCTTTGTAGTGAGTTCCAATCTTCATCACAAGTAATTTTTCTACTTATTCTTGTGTCATCGGCAAAATTTCTCACTACAGAGTCTTTAACATCACAGTCTATGTCTGAGACCATAATAACAAACAGCAGTGCAACTAATACTGTACCTTGTGGCACGCCAGATATTACCTGATCTTCATCTGATTTCTCGTCATATGCAACCACTATCTGTTTTCTGTTTTGCAGAAATTCTTTTACCCATTTTCCTATCTATCCCACAATATTATGCTTTCTCATTTTTTTTCTCTAATATATTATGGTCTACCTTGTCAAAGGCTTTTGCAAAATCTAGATAGACCACATCTGTGTCTTTTTCATTTATCATGTTTTTGTATGTTTTCATAGTGTGCTATCAGTTGGGTTTGTGTACTTTTTCCGGGCGCAAAACCGTGTTGACCTATATTAAACATATTTCTAACCAAATGATTCATTATTTTCTTTTTTTATTACCCTTTCATACACTTTCATAATATGCAATGTTAGACTAACAGGTCTATAATTACTTGCCTCTTGTCTTGATACACTTTTGAAAATAGGGGTTATATAAGCTAATTTATGTTTAACATATATCTCGCTCATATCTACACTTTGTCTTAGCAGTATTGCAAGTGGCTCCGCGATAGTGTGTGCAGTTTTTTTTTAACAAAATCACTGGAACTCCATCTGGTCCGGCCGCCGATTCATTTCTAATTTTGCTTATAGCTTCCACAATATCTGCTTCATTAATATCTATATCCATTAGATATTCAACATTTTCTTCTCTCATTTCTGTTTTATTATTCTCATTCGCAATTCTTGGCGTGAACTCACTTTTATATTTTTCTGCTAATATGTTGCATATTTATATTATTTCCATCATTCTCCATAAATTTTTTCTCTAGCAAGATTTTTTTCTTCCACTTTCTAATTTTCTGAAATAAGTTCCTTCTGTCTCTTGGTATACATATCTGATGTTTATTGTTTTTATCTGGTACATATTTTTCAACAATTTTCTGCAGTATTTTGTACAGTGTATCCGTATTTACCTGTATATCATCACTTACGAATACATTTTTCCATTCTTTGTTCAATTCTTCATTTATTTCTGACCATTTTATATTCTTACTATAAAACTCATATTTTCCATATCCTTCCAACCGTTTTGTGCTTTGATTATCTCTGCGATCACTTGCTTTGTAATGGACAATTAATTCTATGACCTTGTGGTCTGGAATTCCCATGTTATACACTATTATTTCTTTAACATAATTCACCTCATTCACAAATACTAAATCTAGGACTATGTACTTTCTTGTTGGAATGTGGTTTATTTGTTGCATATTATGTTCTTATAGCATATCTTGAAGCTTTTCAAATTGCCTCTTATCTTTTGCGCTACTATTACTCTCATTTTTATATGTATATATACAATCACTTTCTTCTATCTGTTCTTTCCAATCCACGAAAGGAAAGTTAAAATCTCCGGATAAGAGTATATTCCAGTCTTTATGGTTTCTACATATATCATCTATTTTTTCTATTATTATGTCAAACTCCTTAGTATTTGGGGGTCTGTAAACTATAATATTCACTAGTTTTTCATATTCAAATTCTACCGCAATCAATTCACATTCCGAGTTGCTGTATTTTCCACAGACTTTTCCTTGATTTATGTCTCTTCCATATATTGCGGTACCCCCTTGATTCCTATTTTTTCTGTCTTATCTATATGTTTGGAAACCCTTTATCTGGTCACCACTGCCAGTCTCTTGGGAATACCATGTTTCACTTATATTCAATAAATCTATATTTTTTCAATTAGGGTTAGTTCTTCTAAGAACTCTATTTACCTTTTAGAGTTACTCGTGACTAAGCCCTGTGCATTCATCACTATTATGGTTTGTGTTTCATCCCCATTATTTAATATTGGTAATAATATGGATTCTCCCATGCTTCCTTCCTGATCTGATATGATGTTCTCTTCTCCATTTCCAGGAATTCTGCCATTAAAAAATCCAACTTTTCTATTATATTAGCACTTTCGCCTT
>NC_090746.1:24191530-24232811 GCF_036898095.1 Palaemon carinicauda
CCACCCCCCCCCCTAAGAATTAATAATAATTCAATTCTATCACAGACAGCCATCGGGTGCTTTACAATATTACTCTCCAAAATCAGATAGTGGCGATTAAAGTCGTGTACAATTAACAACTTCTGTTGGAAACTATTGGCTGTTTGTATACGATACATGGATAATATAATTACTTGAATTATGGATAACATAAATGGACAGCATCATTGCTTTCAAGGTATTGTTTCTCAATGATGTTGGAAAATCAAAATAATTGGTGGTTACTTTATCGGATGCTAATTTCTTGTGGTTTTAGCTACGATTCCCAAATATTCTGAATAAAGTTCACAAATGAAAAAACTGCATCAATTGTGCGCTGTAAACAAAAATTGAATAAGAGTAAAGCCTCCTCGCTAGTACAGTGGTAACACGTTCGCCTAGCATTGGCATGGCATCAGATCGATCCCCGCCCAGGACCGTGAGTTCGAGCCATTTACTCTGGAGGCTAATTTTATGGTTGGGCACCACAGTGGGGAGTTGGGCTTGCCAGACTGACGTTCTGGTGAGCATCTATTTTGATGAAACTACAACTGAAACCAGGCACCTTTTACCTTTACCTTTACATGCTTATGTTTAGTATATGGATGTAAAGGTTGACTGTTTCAGTAGATTTAAATTATGAGAGTTGTTATTTCAAAGTTTTCTGTAATTCAGTTAGTTCATCTTACGAGATTTGTAGATATAAATACTACTTACTTCATTTAAGACCTCATTTTGTGTGACCCTTTATGAATACTGGAAACAAATTACTGAGAGCAATTGCACATTTAAAGAAAAATAAACCTTATACTAAATATATAATTGCAATTTTTTTAATTATATGTTAGTTAAACGCATTGTAAAGATAATATAACAATTTTATGTTTCCCGTCCCTTCACAAAATGATCTCACGGAACCACAATAACTAAAGGCATTCCTTTTACTTCTTCCGTTCTCGCCACAGTTATTACCGAGAACCATTATTAAAACTTTAAGCTTCATCGAAAAGCCGCGAGAAAATGAAGTTCATTTGTCATTCCTGGAGCGAAATCCTTCCCCACGCCATGGAGAGAGAGAGGAGAGAGAGAAGAGAGAGAGAGAGAGAGAGAGAGAGAGAGAGAGAGAGAGAGAGAGAGAGAATTTCTACCATATCAAACTGTTTTAAACATATCAAACCTGCTTTATACTTTAATCATCAATGTACAACATCTCGGCACTAGAAATACCACTTCATACTTCCGCTGTAATTTATATATATATATATATATATATATATATATATATATATATTTATATATATATATATATATATATATATATACACATATATACATATATACATACATACATATATATATATATATATATATATATATATATATATATATATATATCTCCCAGTGTACGCGACCCGTAAAAAATATCCACTAAATATCTATATAGATATGCACGGACACGTAAACACACAGTTTCAGCAATTTCCACTCCTCCCCCCTTTCCTAACTACAACAAGGAAGTTGAGGTAGAATAATCTAAAGATCTATTAATTATGATCTATAATACAGGGTCTTTAGAATTCGAGTTTAATTTAAGATTGAAAAAAGCATATAAGACAATGGCTAGGTTAAGTAAAATTTGGAAATTAAATCGCCAGAAATTACATATAAAAATCAGGTTATATATCAGTTTAGTGAGATGTGTTACTGTATGAACATGAGTAATGGTATGACAATGAAGTATTCTTCAACATATTTAGTAGATTTGAGGACAAAGCCGCCAGATGAATATTGAGAGTTAAATTGCAACGCATGATTAGATATGAAGCTATAAGAGAGTTTACTCAGATGCCATATGTGGATGAGATCATGGTGAGGGGTATATGAAGATGGTTTTGGCATGCTCTTCGCACTCCTCAAGAGAGGTTTGTTCAACAAACTTTCAACTGGGCTCCACAAGGCACTAGAAGAGTTGGAAGACCCAGGTCTACATGGCTGAGGACTATGAACCATTAAGTAGGAGGTGATATATGGAGAAGTATTAATTTAAAATTTGAAGATAGAGACGACTGGATTGATTAATTTATGAAATTTTTCGCCCGAAGGCAAGCGCCGGAGCCGCAAGGCCATTCAGCGCCTAAATAGGCGGAGGAGAGTTGATGATGTAGAGCCAGGCACTAGATCTTTATTATATATGGGATAAATATTTATATATATTTACACAAAAGTAAAACACGATCGTTAATTTACGTGACCAATATTATCCACAACCAGCCATGAACTCTCCCTGACCTCATATATTTCCAGTAAATGACCCAACCTTTCTTCCGTTCATAATTCCAGGAAGGATATTAAATTTAGACGCCTTAGAGGGCGTAGATCTATTCCCATCGTTCTATGACAACGGCCTCATAAGATGGGGTCTCTCAATAGCATAAATTACACCACCAGAATGGATGCCAGAGAGAGAGAGAGAGAGAGAGAGAGAGAGAGAGAGAGAGAGAGAGAGAGAGAGGGGGGGGGAGGATGTCTCTGGTAGTTGCTACGTAGAGGAGAGATGGTTGGATGGAAGAAAATGTGTTAGGAATAGGGAGAAGAGGTGGGGGGGGGGAAGAATGAGATATGGGAGGTGGAGGTATGCAAAAAGAGTTCTATAGCTGTCTCAGTGAGAGATTAAATTCCAAACTAATCAGATTATGATTTATCATATTCGTTAGTCGTTGACAGAACAATTATATCATCAAGCCTACATAATATATACGCTTTCAACCGTCTCCCAACCCAATTGTATTCACCGGGACTCTTTGTTTTTATCAGATATAATAGAAATAGAAATATATATATATATATATATATATATATATATATATATATATATATATACATATATATATATATATATATATATATATATATATCTATTCCATATTTTTCTTAAATGTGTGGATTTACGCTCATATTTAAACATAAGAGACTGCAAAACACCTCTTGCACACATATTCGCACAAAATAATGAGTATATATATATATATATATATATATATATATATATATATATATATATATATATATATATATATATATATATACATACATATATACATATATATATATATATATATATAATGTGTGTATATATACATTATGCAGTAGGTTGGCCAGGGCACCAGCCGCCCGTTGAGATAATACCGCTAGAGTGTTATTGGGTCCTTTGACAGGCCAAACAGTACTACACTGAATCCTTCTCTCTGGTTACGGTTCTTTCCCCTCTGCCTACACAGACACCGAATAGTCTGGCATATTCTTTACATATTCTCCTCTGTCCTCATACAACTGACGACACTATGATTATCAAACAATTCTTCTTCACCCAAGGGGTTAAACTACTGCACTGTAATTGTTATGTGGCTACTCTCCTCTTGGTAAGGGCAGAAGAGACTTTTTAGCTAAGGTAAGCAGCTCTTCTAGGGGAAGGACACTCCAAAATCAAACCATTGTTCTCTAGTCTTGGGCAGTGTCATAGCCTCTGTACCATGGTCTTCCACTGTCTTGGGTAGAGTTCCCTAGCTTGAGGGTACACTCGGGCACACTATTTTATGTAATTACTATTCCTCTTGTTTTGTTAAAGTATTTATAGTTTATTTAGGAAATATTTGTTTTAATGTTGTTACTGCTCCTCAAATATTTTATTTTCCCTTGTTTCCTTTCCTCATTGAGCTATCTTCCCTGTTGGGGCCATTGGGCTTTCAGTATCCTGCTTTTCCAACTAAGGATATCTTAGCAATTAATAATAATAATAATAATAATAATAATAATAATAATAATAATGTGTATGTATATATATATATATATATATATATATATATATATATAACCCATGTAGACGGATAATGAGACGTCAGAATATGGGTTTTCTTCATTTATTACAAAAGGTTCGTTCGTAAGTACACCGTACACAACTACCCTCTCAGGTGAAGGACTTGTCAACTCTCGAGCGCCCAAAGGCAACTAAACTCCTTTCGCTACCAAAATGCAATCTTGTACAACAATATCCTGAGATATAGGTTTTTGTGGAATACTCATGAATATTGAGTTCATTTACCTTGACGTACAACACACATCTATATACAGGTGGGCACTCGCCCTCACTAGTGTATGACATATGGATGTGGCACTTGCCCTCACTAGTGTATGACATATGGATGACACTCCGACCCGGAATAGGCATGGCATATAATAAACAGAAATGCAACATAAAATATATAGAAATCCCCCCAAAACAATAACACATCTTCCACAAAAAAAATAAAAATTAAATATTGCATGTAAAAATGTACACAATATAAATATTCCACTCATTTCTTCTTAAGACCTCTGCAACTAATATACAGAATACCCAAAGTGAAAAAAATCATAACATCAATCTAACAATACCTCATCAATAACCTCCCTCTGGTTGCAGTCAATACGGGCTTCTTGGGCGGGACAGGGGTAGGAAGAGATATTCCTTCATCCCTCAATTTTACTTGTCAGGGTTTACGGCACAATTTCGCAACACAACTCGCCACCATCGTTTCACCATTTATTTAAATCACTACAACACTTGCACTAGCAACTTTCAACCGGTGGCCACTAGCCATTTCCCGAGAAAATCCTTCATCATCCAGCTCTTCTCTTATAACATTAAGTAAAAGGTATTCACATCTACACATTCACTAACACTGCCTATCCTCAAGGCTGAACTTTTAATCCCGCAGCCACTTGCCATTCGGGAACCGCCCCGGCCCCAGCAACCACGAATCATATAATACATGAATAATACAGCATCCGCCTGACGGATTTCACTTGACCTATTTAATCTCCGATTGTTTATAGGTTCACTCAGCAATGTTATACGTATTTCCATACTTGGCAAAATTACCACAACATTTTACGTATACATTAAGCATCAACATAAGATCACATTGTTATCATCAAGTTTATTCACAACACGACAAAAGAAGAAATAAGGTCTGTTTAAACGACAACAAAATCAAAGGGAAAAAAAACTCTACTCATCAACTCGAGGGATGTCACGTATGCAGGGGTAAAGAGGAGCACTTTTAAAAACTACCTCTTCAGGTGCCACATATATGTGTGCCTGATGATGTTCAGACACTGCACCATTAATAATGCTTTGTATCACAACTGTGTTAGATTTAACCATATTTACTCGGTAAGGCTGTAATCGTTTCAAATACACACGATCGCCCACAAATTCTTCTACCGGTGCGGTTTTGAACAGACCATCATACTTTGATCTGTGATTTTCATTAGCTCTTTTCAAAAACCTTTCAGTGGTGTTCATTACTCTCCTCAATAGATTTAATAAATATACACAGTATTGCTCAGTTGAATAATTTGGTAATTGTTGCGAATGAATGAGTACCGTATATGGTAACACAGGATCATGTCTATACACTAAAAAGAAAGGCAGTGTCCCTGAGCAAAGCATTATATGCAATGTTCAAAGCTAGCTTAGCTGTAGGGAAGCATGGCGTGCCAATGAAGGGGGTCATCAGCCACTAAGTAACGTAAAATTCGCACTAATTCCCTATTATGCGATTCCACTAAGCCATTTGCTGAATGCCTATATGCGGTTACTGAAAAGTGTTCAATTTTCATCAGGTCCGTGACCGATTTCACCACCTTATTTATAAACTCAAGACCATTATCACTTATCAAAAATTTCAGGCAACCAAACCCAGTAATGAAATAGCACAGCGCCTGGGCAAATGAATTTGCCGATTTATCCAACATTGTGTAAGTATGAGTGTATCGAGTAAATGCATCCATAAATACATATATATACTTATGTTGTGTTAAACCAGTATGAAATGGTCTTACCACATCCATATGTACTCTATAAAATTTAATAGGAACCACAGGCCACCTTCTGGCTTCCGGTACAGTGTTTTTATGTTCTTTGAAACAATTACCAGCATGACATCCTTTTATGTAATTTTCTATAGATTTTTTCATTCCTATCCAAAATAAGGATTTACGTGCTCTCCTTAATGTTCTATCAATCCCTAAATGCCCTGCATATGGACTTGTATGTACAATGTGAATGGCTCGATTAATTTAGGAGGGAGGAAGAACTACCAGTGAACAAAATTCCCCTTCCCTCTTCTCGAAAGCACAATATAAGATATCATTTTCTATAAAAAAAATTCTCACGAGACACATTCAGAAATGACGGATAACTCTTCGATTCCCCTTTAATCACTGCTCACACTCTTTCCATCCTTTCCTCTTTTTTCTGTCCCTCTCGGACTTCTTTTGTGTCCCAACCTCCCAGGTCAATCAAACCTGCATCATCAGGGCATTCATTCTGGACACCCCTGGTCATGTCCTCGGCCACTCACATATATTCATCCCTCTCTCTCTCATATCTGCAACTCTCTCCCTCTCTCTCTCTCTCCGCTACCGTATTCAGTTTGTTCCTCGGGAGAATTCACACCCCGTTCTCTATTCTCTCTATTTTGATGGGGTTCTTCAATATTTTGGTAACGCTCTTCGTTACTCTTTTGTGCCCTGGTTGTTACTCCTATTACTGCACCTCTTGAGAGAGCATCAGCTACCTTGTTAGCTTCACCTTCTATGTGGTGAAAACACCTTTATTAAAGTTTAACAATCTCTCAATACATCTCGCTTGCCGAGAGGTCAAATTTTTATAATACAAATCATGTAAGGGGCGATGATCACTTTGCAACTCAATCGACTGAGCTAATAAAAAGAACCGATGCCTCTCTAGAACCCGAAGAATAGCCAAAGCCTCTCGATCGAATGTACTATACAGTAATTCTTTTCTTCCCCTTTTAACGCCCGGGAAGCAAAACAAATGGGTCGCTCTCTGCCTTTATCATCTCGTTCAGAAACTACGCCACCAATAGCTACGCTACTCGTATCTGTTGTCACTAAAAACGGGCGATCAAATCTAGGGTATGCTAGTAATTCATTGCTAGTTAAGGCAGCTTTCAAATGGTTAAAGGACATTTCTTCTTCCACTCCCCAATTTATTTCTTTTTGCTTCTTTAAATCATCTAAGGGTCTGGCTATCTCTCCAAAACCTCTTATGAATTTACGGTAATACCCAGCTAGCCCTAGGAATCCAGCTACCTCCTTAAGAGTTACGTGGCATGGGGAAATCTCTAATAGCTGCTCTTTTACTGGGGCAGGGTTGGATACCTTCTGGGGTTATTATGTGACCTGAAAATTCGACCTGTTTACAGAAAAATTTGCACTTTGACAAATTTGTTTTCATCCCATTACGTTGCAATGCTTCTATAACGTTACGAATATTATGTTCTTCGGCTGTTTTCCCTGTAGTTATGATATTGTCTAAATAATCAAGAACATTATGGCAAATTAAGGGCGACAAAATCGCCATCAATACTCTAGAAAAATGACTTGGAGCATTTTTAACACCGAAAGGAAGAAAATTAAAATGAAATAGTTGATCGTTAGCTATAAATGCCTATTTACATTTACTGTCTTCCTGAATGAGTACTTGATAGTATCCAGATTTTAAATCAACAGTTGTAAAATATTTACTATCCTGTACCTTCACAAGTAATTCTTCGATCGAGGGCAATGGAAAGGCATTATCCTTAGTGACTGCATTCAACTTCCTATAATCAACACATAATCTTACCAAGCCATCCTTTTTCCTAACAGCTACAATTGGAGAAGCCCAAGGGGATTCGCTCTCCTCGATTATCCCTTGTTCCCTCAATTTATTATTTTCCCTTTCAATCTCTCCCTGGAAATGAATAGGTACCTTATAAGGCCTTGACCTGATCGGCTCCGCCTGCCCAGTTTCAATGCTAATGGGATATCGATCAATCCTCTCGGGTGGCTCATCTCCAATTGCAATTATATCGGAATAATTATTGACAATGTCACTAACTACAGGCTGATATTCTGACGGACATAGTTTTCGCGCTTGCATAATTAAATTCTGAGTGCGTTCGTCTGTGTGGGCTGGAGTAGTGGCTCCTGACATTCCATTATAAGCAATTTCACATAACTCTAATTCACACACAGAATCACTTTCTAACACAACTCTTTTATTTGACAAATTAACTACCGTTGTATCAGCTCTGTTCACTTTTATTTCCGTCAAGCCCTCTAAGATTACATGCGCCCAATTGTCATGGGGTTTAACGACGAACTTGGTTCCTTCCGGAAGAGGGCAACACGGGGTCACTGATATGCTCGTAAGTGTCTGTGGAGACAACACTTCTCCTCTCTCAGGTACAGCTGTTACCTTACTTACATGTCTCTCTGAGCTCACATACGCACTTAGCCCCTCATGGCTTTCTATTGGCAAAATGACCGTCCTGCTTTTACTGATATTGTATCTTTTCCCCCAAAAAAATGCAAATTTGATTATTAGAGATAAAATCAATCCCTAAAATAGCCTCAATCCCTAGAATTCCTAAGGTGGGCAAGACAAAACACAATGTGTAAACTTCACAGACCCCACCTTGAATTTGACGATTGTTGTATGGTTTATGTGTAGTTTATTTCCTCCTGGCGCGTCGACAACGATGGATGCCGCCGACTGTAGTGGGTTTGATGAGAATCTATTTTCAATCAGTGAAACACTGGCTCCTGTGTTGATCAGCGCTCGAATGGATTTATCTGGTAGGTCAATCCTCACAGCTAACATTCCTAGGTGGCCATTACGAGATATGGGGCACGGGCCAATGACCTCAGCTGCAATGCCGCTGTTCCCTAGTGCAGCGGGGGTGAGGTCGGGGGTACCGATGGAGGTCCCAGTACTTGCTCTATCACCACGTTCGTCGTCACAGCTTCCTCTGCTACTGCTTGTGATATCATGTGGGGGGGGGGGGGGCATCGAACTCCCTTGCATCCCCGTTCCTCTGTTTCCTTTCCCTCAGATGTTGGGCGGGGGGAGGTGTGCGTGTGCCACAGCCTGCCCGCCCTGGGGTTTTTTTACTGAGCACTCTCGAGATAGATAACCGTAGGCCTGAGAAGTGTAACAGCGGGGGGATCCTTGGGTGGGGCACTCCGCTCGTCAGTGCCCCTCTCCCCCACACTGCCAACACTTAATTCGCTGACTGCGTTCCCCCTTACCTCTCTTCGCGGGTCGAGTGCCTCTCATGGATGCCAACTTCTCGGAATCGGGCCAGTTATTTCCAGTCATTTATTCTTCTGGCAAACTGTCTAGAATGTTTTGTATTGCGCTCACTACGTTTGCTAACGAGCGATTGTCATCGAACAAATAACCACATAAATACGGGTTTACTAATCTGCGAATATGTTCATGGGTAATTGCTTTTTTATCACCTTCTGGGAGATTGTCACTCCAGGTAGCAAATTATTGCAATCGAGAAAAATGCGAGTTGCAAAACTAAGAACTGATTTACTTTCCCGTATTTTGGGTTTGTAATTTTCTTTTATGTCTCCCTTTCTCACATCAGCAAGGCATACTTCTCAATTAAACGTCGTTTTATCTCAGTATAACTTCTTAAACTGTCTAGTGGCCAACACATTGCCTCCATTGCAGGAGCATCTTTCAGCAATCTAATTACTTGAATAGCTTTTTCTCTTTCTGACCACCCATATGTAGCTACTTCAAAGTCTTTCAAAAACACTTCAATCATTTGAAACCCTGTGTTAGGCCGTTAATCATCAAAAGGCCTAACACTTGCCTGGAGTTCTGGCAACTTTTGAACTCCAATTCGCGTATCTTCACTTGGCTGTGCATGTGTACTTTCACTTGTGTGAGTTTGGACTTCGTCCATGTACGTCGGATATGCTGTGGTTGCGTGCCGCTCCTGTTCTCGTTCCACCAACAACCTGTTCATTAACTGTTGTAAGTTATCCAACTTATTTTCCAATTGTTGCGTTCTAATTTCCTGACTATATTCTTTATCGGGAATGCTATATCCCACTGCTCCTTCGTTCTCATCTCCTGCAGCAGCAACGTCTGCTATGTTAGTCCTTGTGTATCTAGGCATCTTGAACTTTTATTTCACTGGCTCAAGGAACAACTTCACTCACAGCATACACAAAGACGTATTTTTACACCTGACACCAATATGACCCATGTAGATGGATAATGAGACGTCGGAATATGGGTTTTCTTCATTTATTACAAAAGGTTTGTTCGTAAGTACACTGTACACAACTACCCTCTCAGGTGAGGGACTTGTCAACTCAAGCGCCCAAAGGCAACTAAACTTCCTTCGCTACCAAAATGCAATCTTGTACAACAATATGCCGAGATATAGGTTTCTGTGGAATACTCATGAATATTGAGTTCATTTACCTTTACGTACAACACACATCTATAAATATGAATTAGGACTATATATATATGTTTATATATATATGTATATATATATATATATATATATATATATATATATATATATATATATATATATACACACACACATATATATATACTGTAGTAATAAAAAATCAGAAAAGGTATATTTTTATTTATACTCGTCCAGAAAAAAAACTATTAGCGTGATAGACTAACACTAGTTTTAATATAATTCTACCAGATTATGAAGAAATTACGAAATTTTAAATAATGTTCAAATGAATCTTTAAAAAGAAAAAAAAAAAAAGACTTCCATTCGCTAAATTCATGAAGAAATGTTGGCCAAACTACAGGATATACAAATATCAACGAATTTTCCATAAAACAAATATTCTGGAAAAAAAAAATATGGATAGTTCTGATCCAAAAACTTGAGTACGATATACTAAAAGTTTATCCTTACCACACATTTAACTGAAGAGGACAGGAGTGTATTAATAGAGAAAAAATTACCATAAGCGAAACTGGTTTCAATGCTCATTTAAACTCTTCCGAACCACATTATGAATGATATTACGAGGAGTCGCAGTTTTCATGTCTGTATGTCTGATACCGAGATGGTTTGAACACGGAACAGGAAGGGGAGAGTATTCAGTCGGCTAAGTTATAGATGGTGGACAAATCAACAGACAATTGGAGGACCCAAAACAGAGAAACTGCAAAGGATGAACAACTGGATATATATTTGTCACTAACAGTGAACTTACTATAAAAACTTCATGAAAGGAAAACAACGTAAAGACAATAAAAGTAGATAGTAAAGGCTGAGCTATTACCATAATTTCCCGTTAAAACATCTATTTATTAGAGCCTGCATATTATAATACCCAGTTAGCTGCGTTAACTTGTCTTCTATACGAAATTGGTTCAATTAATTGGTGGACTTTAATTTGCATTCCAGGACATGAGTGTATACGCTTAAATATGTAATAAATAAATTAAATGACCAATATACAATACATCCTTTTATTTCATTTTTTTAAATCGAAAGTATGTAAAATCAGTAGGTGCAGCACTACAGAAAGAACACATCTTGTGCATACAAATTCCTATCGTCATTATATACTACGTTGGTATGATGTGTGTGTATATATATACATATATATACATATGTAAATATATATATATATATATATATATATATATATATATGTGTGTGTGTGTGTGTGTGTGTACATGTGTGTGAGATATATATATATATATATATATATATATATATATATATATACATATATATATACATATATATATATACATATATATATATATACATACATATTTATATATACATACATACTTATATATACATATATATATATATATATATATATATATATATATATACACATATATACAAATACAGTATACATATATATATATATATATATATATATATATATATATATATATATATATATATATATATATATACATACATATATACATATATAAGTATATATATATATATATATATATATATATATATATATACATACTTAAAGGCCCTGTCACACCTTGACGATTTAGCCAGCGTATGCCGACGTATGAAAAATTTGGCAAATACGCTGGCGTACGTCGAATAAGTTATGGGTAAGTTTTGTATACGTTAACAGCACGCTGAAGCACGTTGGTATACGTTGAAGTACGTCGAGGTCGTCGAAAAATTTTGTGCATGCTCAAAATTTCTCAACGTATGTCAGCGTATGGCTATACGCAGGCCATAAGTAATAGGTAAGTTATGCGTTCGTTGACACACGTTCAAACACGTTAAGTGTAGGTTACTCATAAGCATGACGCTGATGTTGGTACTGCAATGTCTAGTGCAGTTATGATTTGAAACGTCGAGCGGCAGCCTTTTTATAGACTACGACACGTGATCGTCGGCAATACGCTGCTGCACGCTATGCATAAGTTAGACTATCGTTGGGCATAAGTTGTGTACGCGGGCAACACGCTAGGCATTCATTGGAATAAGTTATCTATAAGTTATCGAAACGTTCTATATAATTTACTGATACGTTATGTATACGTCCAACTCGTTATGAATACGCTATGTATACGCCCAAAATTGAAAAAAATTCGATAATTCAGCGTATGCCAGCGTTTTAGGGAAATTCTGATACGTTGGCATACGCTGGCTGAATTTTAGTAAAAATTTGTTAAGATTTTCAGTTGTATTTCAGACATTTCCTACAGTCTATTAAAAGGAATGTTATTCTAATGTACATTGCAAATGAAATTATTTATATATATATATATATATATATATATATATATATATATATATATATATATACACACACACATTAAATAAATGTATAATAATCATCATCTCCTCCGACGCCTATTGACGCAAAGGGCCTCGGTTAGATTTCGCCAGTCGTCTGTATCTAGAGCTTATAATTCCATTCATCATCTACTTCACGCTTCATAATCCTCAGCCATGTAAGCTTAGAGCCTCCTGGGTCTTACAATTCTTCTAGAGCTTTGTGGAGCCCAGCTGAACGTTTGGTGAACTAATCTCTCTTGGGAAGTGCGAAGAGCATGCCCAAACCATTTCCATCTAACCCTCATCATAATCTCATCAACATATGGCACTCGAGTAATTTCACTTGGTTTCATTTCTAATCCTGTCCAGCCATTTAACTCCCAATATCCTTTTGAGGGCTTTGTTCTCAAATATACTAAATATGTTGAAGATTGCTTCATTGTCATACCATGACTCATGTTTATACAGTAAGACAGATCTCACTAAACTGATATATATCCAGATTTTTTTATATAATTTCAGGCGATTCAATTTCCAAATTTTACTTAACCTAGCCATTGTCTAAGTTTCTTTTTTCAATCTTCCATTAAACTATTTCTAAAGACCCTGTATTAGAGATCATAGTTACTAAATATCAATATGATTCTTCCTCATTAATCCTTTCTCCTTCCAATGATATTTCATCTTACATGTCTTTCTTCTATTTATTTTGATCCCAACATCCTGTGATATTTCATGCATTCTGGTAGGCAATCATTGCAAATTCTGTGGTGTTCTGCTAATATGGACAGCATCATCAGCATATTTTAGGTCAGGTAATTCCCTATCATCAATCCACTCCAATCCTTCTCCACCATCTCTAACTGTTTTACGCATTTGAAAATCCATGAGGAGGACAAACAACATAGGTGACAACACATTCCCTTGGAGTACTCCACTGTTCACGGGAAATTAATTTGAATAAGACTTCATAAACAACGAATTTCCAATTGCTCATGAACAGACAATCTAATTTACATATTTAAGAGGAATTCCACAATGACGCAGGACTCTTCACAAAATTGGACAGTCCACACTATCAAAGGCTTTTTCATAATCCAAAAATTTCATCATAAAATTTCTATATTCTACACACTGCTGTAAAACATCTCTCAAAAAGAAAATTGGTTCAGAGAAACTTCCACCTCTTCTAAATCCTGCTTGTTCATATCTCAGCTTTTCATCAATCTCTCTCTCTCTCTTTAGAATATGCATACCATATATTTTCATAACAACTGACGTAAGTGTTATGCCTCTGAAATTATTGCAATCGGTCAGGTCTCCTTTTTTTGCCATTTTCACCAACGTTCCTAACTCCCATTCAACAGGATTTGCCTCTTCATCCCTCATTCTACAAAATAATCTTGTAAACATTCTTGTAAACATTTTCGGTAAGTATCATCTTGGCAGTTATTCCATCGTATCCAGGCCATTCCATCTGAGTTTCTTAATGATATCTTCGACTTCAAACACACAATTCATTCATGTGCACATCAAGGTTTTCATCAGATTCAGGTATATCAACCAAACTATTCCCTTCGTATTTCCTCTTCAGAACATCACCAAAATTTTCTATTCAACGCTGTTTCTTCATCTTCTGTTGTTTTTACAGATACATCAATCTTTTTGTTGGGTATATGTTTCTTTTTTGCTCCCATGGAGATTTCATCAATAATTCTATGAGCAATTCCTACACAAAAGCCACTCCCTGAATTCATAGCTTTATCAGCCTCATCTGCTTTACTGTCTAAATATTCCCTCCAGTCATTCCTTACTTTTATTTTGACTTCACTATTATTACTAGAATACTTAGCTTGCTTTACCTTGTAATTTTCGTTACTTTCTCGAAAACTCTCAACAATCAATTTCTGTTTTTGTCTCCTTTTTATAGTATCCCACTTATCAGTTGAAATCCGTGGCTTTCTCCTTGAAACTGCATGTCTCAAAACTTCACTACCAACTGACTGATATGTTCTTTATATCACACAATTCTTCATAAATTGTCTGCTCTTCGTCTCTTAAAAGTTTCTAAGACTATAAATCGATTCCTACATTCAATTGAAAATGCTTCTCTCTGCTCTTTTTCTAGAAGGTTAGTTGTATCAAACCTAGGTGTTCTATACACATTTCTGTTGGGTACTTTCAGTTTTAATTTCGGGGTGGCAATGAGGAGCTGGTAATCACTACCAATATCTGTACCTCTATAGCTTCTTACATTTCTCAGTCCTCCTCCTCTCTTTATTAATGGCAATGTGGTCTATTTGATTTTTGTAATTGCCACATGGTGAACGTGTATATATGTGGATTTCCTTGTGCTGAAAAAGAGTGCCTCCAATGACAAGATTGTTTGTTGAACAGAAACTTAAGTAATGTGCTCCATTTTCATTTGCAACTTCGCAGGACCTTCAAAATCCATTACGTTCTCTATAACTTGATTATTTCTTGTAATTTTAGCATTGAAGTCACCAATCACACTTTTCATATCTCTCTCTGGGATCTCATCTATTGAACTTCAGTTCTTCATAACATTCATCTTTCCTTTCTTCAGGGGAATAATTTGTTGGTGCATAGCAAACTATAATACTCCTATTGCACTGCTTTGCTTGTAACAATCTACTATTTACAGCTCTCCCTTCAATTAACGCCTTTTCTGCTCTTGTCATCATTCCTATCCCTTCTCTTCCAATGCCATCTGTCCTTCCTGAATAGGTATATATATTGCCTTAGTCTAAAGTCTTCTTCCCAATCTCTTTACAACGTGCTTCACTTAGGGCCAAGATATCCAAACTATATTTCTTAAATTCATTCCCCACCTGCTGTAACTTCCCAATCTGACTCATAGTTCTAACATTCCAATTACCAATTTCCAATTTCTCTTTAGCATTTATAAACCGGGAGATTCTTGGCAACCCCTTACGCCCGGGACTGGCGGCCATTCTGTTATCTTCTATTTTCATTACTCACTTTTTTTTTTTTTTTTTACTTTACTTTCAGGGCTACTTATCTGGTCCTGTACAGCGGGGGAACCCCTTTCCTACGAGACCTCGACGGTCGTTTTATGATGTTCATTACGGAGCATGTAACATTTCACAATGCTTATTGCTTACTTATTGTTAGATCGTCACTATCAAAGCACTCGCTGACTAAGTAATTCTTCAAATTCCTGTTAAAAGCCTTAATATCTTCAATTATTCGGATGTCTTGTGAGAGCTTATTGCATAGTCTGGGAGCTGGATATTTAAAGGCTCTAGAGCCTACAGTAGACATGTATCTAGGTTCCAATAGTTTGAAAACATCTGTAACTATTCTCGTGTCAGGACGATTTTGTTGGCTGCACAATATGTAGCAATTCTCTTAGATATTCTGGACGACCAGTTCTGATAGCTTGGTGGGTTATTGTACATATTTTAAACTCAATTCTCGCCAATATAGATCAATTAGTATAGGAGTGATTCTATCTCTAAGTGGGACACCTTTTATCAGTCTTGCTCCTCTGTTTATTATGTTTTGTAATTTCTTAATTTGTACTCTTGGTAGATTGTAGTAGATGGAGTTACAGTGGACAATTCTGGTAATTACGCAGTTAATCACAAGTTTCATTACAGAATATTTATCCACGTACTTTATTATAAAAGTAATATTTATTAGTTGATAACCAGTAGTTTTTGCTACATTATTTTTGGGGGCATTGAGACAAATTGCAGTCAAGAAATACGCCTAGGTAACGAACTCTAACAGATATCGGCACTGAGTCATTATTTATGTTTATATGAATATCACCCAAGCTTCTCACGCTGTTTCTCTTTCACACCACCATAAACTCAGCTTTGTTCTCATTTAATTTTAATTGTTTAATTTTCATCCTTACTCTAACTCTATCAAGGATTCGGTTTAGAGTTAAGTCGTGTCGTCTATATTTATGGAGAAGTAAAATTGTGTATCATCCACAAATAGTTTGAATTTCACACCATACCTTTGTAGTATTTTCGATAGACCAAGGGTATAGATGTAAAATAAGATTGGGCCAAGTACACTCCCCTGAGGTTCCCCTCTGTTTAAAGGTTCATATGATGAAAGAGAATTCCCAATAGCCACACAGTAATTTCTGCCAACCAAGTAGTCTTTCAGGTATGCAAAAGCTTGATCTTCAACGCCCATGGACCGTAGATCATTTAGTAACAGTTCATGCACAACCGAATTAAAAGCAGCACTATGATCAATTAATATTAAAATACCAAATTTATTTTCATCCATCATTTACAGTATATCATTTACAACAGAACAGAGGGTTGTCTCCGAAGAGTAAAGTTTCCTGTAAAAAGTTTGGTTGTCTGACAAAGCTTCTATTACTTTTAAGTGACTGACTAGTTGTTCAAGAATTACGTATTCTTGCACTTTTGAAACAAAAGATAGATTCAAAATAGGTCTATATGAACTCAATTCCTAGTAATCCATAGCACTTTTCAGAACTGGTGTGACTATAGCCATTCCCTCAGATTTGGGAAACTTACATTCGTCAATGCTTGCCTTTGCTATTCTCATAATTATTTCGGCTAGAATAGAAAAGTTTCTTTCTCCAATTACTTCAGATATTGGCATAGGATCAATCGTGCAGTTGATTCTCTTTGCTCTCTTGATAATCCTGGTGATATCGTCTTTTATTATGCTGTTAAATCTCGTTAATTTTATCTGTATATCTGGTGTATCATTAACCTGATATTGACTATTTGCAAATGACCTGATTATATTTCCCTTTTTGTTTTCAAATAATACTAGAAAATTATTTGCTAGTTCTTGGTCACTATACCTACCAGGTAGCTTTTCTTCGTTTACATTTCCGATTATGCCATTTAGGAGACGATCTAACTTATTTATTTCTGTTGCTGCTTCGAGGATTTTTCTCTTATAGTATTCACTTTTTTTCCTTCTTAGTGGGTAGTTGTATAGACACATTGCAGTTTTGTATTCAACACATGTACTTTCAGTTTTCAACCGATTCCACTTTCTTTCTTTGCGTCTTTTTTCCTTCTTTTTCACTAAAGTCTCTCCATCAAACCAAGGCTATTGGTCTTTTAACAGTTAAAAGTTATTTTCCATCAGTGGACACAAGATATCGTTTTCACTTTTACTCGCTATTTTAAGTGGTCGTAAGGCTGTCAACACACATAGATCCCAACAAAAGTTGGTTATCATGATCACAGGGAATGTTGATAGCATCATTTATTTTCTTTGCGACTTCTTCAATAAATACAGTAGGAGAAAAGTTTGATCTATGTCTAAAGTTTATTTTCTTCAATACTGCATGTTTCTGTATAAACAGACTAAACGTAATAAGTTTGTGCACTGGGGAGATAGTACATTTCTCTTCAACATTTATATCAGATACCAGGTTAGTCATTCCATCACTCAAAAATAGGTCCAACGTATGCACAACTAAAGTAGTTGCACAGCCGACATTATTCACCAATTGATATGATTCCAATAACTAACCAAATGCTAAAGCATCATGATTTGATGCGTCAACCATCTAGAGATTGCAGTCTCCACAAATAACTAATTCATTTTTCTCCAGGATAATCATCTTAATAAGTGCACTGAATTCTTCAAAGAAGATACTAGTATTTGTTCTCGGAGGTTTGTATACTATTACAATGGATATTTTTGTGAGGGTTTTTGCGTATAGTTTATTTGTTTATATTCAAAGCTTGTTACACTAGTTCTTTTTAACATATTTAGATTTAAGTAACCTTTATGAATAAAGAGACCGACATCCCCACTAGCCCTACCCTTTCTCGGAATGTGAAAAAAAGGGATGTGTGGTGGAGGGGTCATTTCAGTGATCTTAGCCTTGTCAAGGTTATTTAACCATTTTTCAGATAATGCTACTGTAGTATGTGCAAGTATTTCTCATTTATCAATTCTCGAATTTGAATAGTTTGGTTACCAACAAATTGTATATTTACGTGGCCACAGTTTATGACATCCCTAGTATTGACTGACTAAATCCATACAGGATTCATTGGCTAGATACATCAAAAGATAACCAGTTCCTTGTGATGCGCAGTTCCTATCTAAGGCAAGTGACCCCTGCCGGCCCATACTAATTCCAGTAAGATCAACCACCAGCCATCAAGAGTAATAGCCGAAGAGACAGTTTGTCCATTGACTTAAACACAATCCGTCACCCTGCTGCAAGTGACTTCATATATATATATATATATATATATATATATATATATATATATATATATATATATATATATATATATATATATGTGTGTGTGTGTGTGTGTGTGTATATATACATATGTCTACATACATATATATACACATTATGTATATATATATGTGTATATACATACACATACATACATATATATACATACATACATATATAATATATATATATATATATATATATATATATATATATATGTGTGTGTGTGTGTGTGTGTGTGTAATCCATTTGTAGACTTGTCTAACCATACTGTAATAAACAAACGTAAATCCGGATTATTGATGAGACCATGTCCAGTAAGCCAAAATTCTAGAGATATTTTTTCATATTAGTACGGGAATATGGAGGAAGGGAGGCCTTTTTCATCCAAACAAAAGAAGTTTGCTCTCAGAAGCGTACTAATAAAATTCTTCATATCTATAATATCTGATAAATATCTTCACTAATTATCATTAAACATTACAAAACAACATACCGTATACCATTTTCCCCGGGACTAACGATCGATTCCCGCCGGAATTGCGAACTCCCCAGCAGAGGTTTCATTCACATGGGAAGCTGAATTAAAGGATATCGTGACCTCTCTGCCCTCGTAACAGACACCGCCCCCCCCCCCCACCTCCTCCATTCACTATACTCCGCTTAATCTGAACAATCTGTAGTTCATGTATACTTAAAAGGGAATTGTCTTACCGGTAGATACATCCCTACCTCCCAGCTCCTCACACACTGTTACTATTAATCTCCTGCCTTATTATACGTCACTCGATTCTTCACTAATGACCTTTCAAGTCACTATGAATCGATTCAAAATCGAACGAAAAATAGAAAAAATAGTACTTTTTTTAATACCGCTATTATTACTATAATCAAAAGAGGGGACATTATCTAGCCTAATGAGTCGAACTAGACTTTTGCAGAGCTGGCTCGAATAAATTCGGAAATGCATAGTTAAATTAAGTGGTACCAGAATATATTAAATAAAAAACTGATAGATATAAATCAGGATTTTATTGATTAAGATTGTGCTTATCATAAACGTTAAAATCCTAAAAAATTAGAGACCCTCATAAAATTCTATAAAACGTCAGTTTTTATTTATTATTTTCTTCTTTCTTACCAAAATATACATTTCTTTGTCTTATAATAACTGCATTCGCATAAAGTATGTTATATGCTTAAAATCATGCCACGCTCGATGCTCTTCGGAACTACCTTATGTGGTTTACACATTTAAATACATGGATCAATCTTGTATGACTAATACACAATCTTGCTAAATTGACATTAGCTTTCCTGCCTCTTCGGCATTAGAATTCCTCAGGAGGAAATAATTGGCTTTGTTTCAATTCAATATTTTCTGATTCATTATTCCAGTGAAATATTTTATTGTGGTTTAATAATCCTGAACGGGGAGTTGTCAGGTTGTGATAAGTTTATTGTTGATTTACCATACGCACCTACTTTTTCGTTCTAAAAATCAAAAGGAGGCACATGACCCGTATCAAACTTAAACTTCTTTCGCGCAGTCAGATTTATTTGTATTTTACCGTTGAATAGGAGCAGTTGGTGTATGTGATAACGCGGATATTAATAATCTATATTGAAAAGGTCAACAATATTGGTAGAACACACATTTAAATCTATTGATTAAAATGTTCAATGAGTTTTTAATAGGACCTAGTATCACCTTTACCTAAAACACAGAAGTTGATCATTCACTGCTTGTTCAACCTTGGAACCATGTGTGACGACAGCAACACAAGTATTCTCAGGGGGCATTGTGGGTAATGAAGTCGCCAACTAATAGACGTTATTGTGATCTGATTAGTAATGACGTCTGATTCAGATTCAGAAGATAAGAGTAGTTGTTATATTTCTATCGCTGTAAAAATTGGATTTGGTACATCAGCAAGTAATCCTTCCTGTATAATGACTAGAAAACACTTCTTTGGGTTTATTCTTGCAATGCTTTCCTCTTGTTAAGGGTAGAGGAGACTCTTTAGCTATGGTAAGCAACTCTTGCAGGAGAAGGACACTCCAAATTTAACCATTGTTCTCTAGTCTTGGATAGTGCCATAGCCTCTGTACCATGGTCTTCCATTGTCTTGGGTTAGAGTTCTCTTGCTTGAGGGTACACTCGAGCACACTATCCTATCTTATTTCTCTTCCTCTTGTTGTGTTCAAGTCTTTTTATAGTTTATATAGGAGATTTTTTATTTTAATGTTGTTACTCTTCTTAGATAATTCTATTTTCCCTTTTTCCTTTCCTTACTGGGCTATTTTCCCTGTTGGGGCCTCTGGGCTTATAGCATTCTGCTTTTCCAACTGGGGTTGTAGCTTAGCTAATAATAATAATAATAATAATAATAAATAATAATAATAATATTCAGACATTCTACTTCTTTTTCGTTGGAGAAGGGGTTGCATTTACATGTACCCATTTTTTATTTAGATTTTGATTCTAAGGATAGATAATAAACTATCGGTACTTTACAAAGATATTTTATATCCTTGATGGTGTCGTAAGTGCAAGTGTGTCAAACGTATTCCGTATAAGACTCTGGACCTCTTACTTAGATTATTTTCAGTGTTACCGTTATTTGCATATTCGATTACCCCATTGGGATAATTTTTTTTAAAAGACAATTTAGGAGTAATGGCAGAATTACGAGAATACGATGGTTTAGAGCGACTTGATCAAGAGGAGGGAAAGTGATCATCATTCTGAAAATTAGGACTTGTGGAAGTACGGTTTTTGAGCTGGGAGTCATTCACGTGGACTGGACAACACACTTGAATACCTGGATCCTTGGTCATTGTTAGTAAACAAAGGTTTTTTTTTTCTGGTAGCACCAAAGGTTTTTTTTTTCTGATAGCACCAAAGGTTTTTTTCTGGTAGCACCAAAAGTTTTTTTTTTTTCTGGTAGCATCAAAGTTTTTTTTTTTCTGGTAGCACCAAAGATTTTTATTCATTAGTATCTTTCTCAATGATTGCTTGTGCTAGTTAATATTAAGGACACTGGCGTGGATTTGAAGAGTGGGGTCCCTTACAACGAGAACAAAATAAATCTGCTAAACAACCTACAGAGAGGTCATGGAACAAACATGCCAGGGACTTAGTAACTTTTAACATTTATGAAGGGAATTTTAGCCTTGGAAGTAATATATGCTTCAAAATTCTGTATATTATTTTTCAAGTTTCAATTTAATCCTTCCAATTTACCCGAATGGAATTGAAAGTTCATATATTTTATAATCTATATAGCAGAAAGCACCAAATTAATATATGACTTTCTTATTCTTACTTTTACTGACAATATTTTTACCCCTCAGAGTTCTGGGGAAGAAGGAACAAAAAGTTTGTGATAACACTGGAGGCATGAGTATTGGAGAATTGGCCTTTTTTTAGTACCTTTGTCGTCAACAGAATTTTTATCAATCGTAATGGCAGAGGTCGTTATAAGTGTCGGGGGATCATCAGGGTAGCAAAGGGCAGAGACAACTGTACGAGTGATTTAATTTTTCTGAGGCAGGGAATAATAAAAATTAAACCAAACAAATAAAATTACTCAGGAAAAAAAAACTTCACAAACTGTTTGACACTAAAAGATATCTTAAGCCTTTCGTTGAATAAATTCCTTTACCAATTACACCAGTGAGAGCTGGCTCCCAAATGTCGACTCCCTACCCTACCCAAATGGGTTGATGCCAGCATGATGGGAGTGGCTCGAGTGTAAGCCAGCACCCTAGGTGGGAGTGAAAGCATTGCAAGAATACAATCCTCCCCACTTTAATCAGTGGCAGGCAACCCAGTCAAAATGCAGAGTCCTAGCTCTAAAATCCACCACATCCCCTAGAATTCAAGAGGCAGCTTCTAGAAGAGATAGTCCCGCATATCAATATGGGAATATTGACATTTCTGAAGTGCAAATATTAACCGGTAGTTAGCAAAATTACCTCAACTCCCAAAAATTTAAACGGTAAAGAGGAGAGGTTGCACAGCAAGGTAGGAGAAATTTGATAAAATATGAAGGAGGTTGAAATAATAATATGAAATGGAAAAATTATTTGAGAGAAATTTTTTAAAGTTAAATTGGAGAAAAAAATATTCCCCAGTTCGAGAGCTTTCTTACCCGTCACAATGCTTCATCGTGGAAAATGTGTTCTGTGATGAAACCAAGTAACAAAGCTAAGGCAATTCTAATAAAGAGGGTTTGAAATTTGGCTAAACAAATGTTGTTGGTGTTTATTTTTACCTTCCAATTCATGGTTTTATGAAATTTTGTAAAGAGAATCGACTATTTTTGGGTAGTAAGAGGTTTATCAACAAGGGAGACGAAGCAATCCGAATGAAAAAATAGTGTATCACAACTTTTAACCCCAGAACACTTTCAAAAAATTATTTTAAATCATCTTTTCGAAGTGGAACCATCTGTTCCATTTTCAGTGTATGACTCGAAGTCTGAAAGTTAAGAGAGTCCTTACGTTTCCTCTGAAAGTCTGCAGCAGTCGATTCGACTTAAGGAGAAGTCGAGAAAACTTCGATTCACCATCCTTAGGGAGTAATTAAAGTTAATGGCCTTCATGTTACGCGATATTATTCCAAGGCAAGTCATGAGTCGTGAATACAGCCGTTCGTCTCAAAGTGTCGGTGGAGAATGTTAAGAGCTTTTACAGAACATCATAGAATCAAAGTTAATTTCCTTTTATGTGTTTAAAGGTCGTTCATGAACAGCAGAGGCAAGGGGCAATACCAATGCCCCAGAGACTTTATATATATATATATATATATATATATATATATATATATATATATATATATATATACATATATCTATATGTATATATACATATATATACATACATATGTATATATATACATATATATACATATACATATACTATACATATATAAATATACATATAAATATGTATACACACATATACATATATATGCATATATACACGTACATATACACAAAATCACATATATGAATATATATATACATATATATACATGACACATATATACAGGCATACATATATACATATACATACAGTATATATATACATATACATTTATATACATATAATATATATACATATACATATAATATATATAATATACATATACATATAATATATGTATACATATATATAAACATATATATATATATATAAATATATATATACATATACATATATATGCAAATAACATATACATATACATATAATATATATATATATATATATATATATATATATATAAATATATATATTTATATAGATGTACATATACAGTATATACATATATATAATATATAATATACATATGCATGTATATATATACACATATACATATATATATATATATATATATATATATAATATATAATATATATATGCATGTATATGTATACATATACATATAATATATATATATATATATATATATATATATATATATATATAATAATATATAGTATATATATACACATGTATAAATAGACGTATAATATATAATACATATATATATATATATATATATATATATATATATTATATAATATATAATACATACATATAATATATACAATATATATACATATATATATATATATATATATATATATATATATATATATATATATATATATGTATCTATATACATATATATACATATATAAAGATATATATACCTATATATACACACATACGTACAGTATATATATATATATATATATATATATATATATATATATATATATATATATATATATATATATATATATATTATACATATATATCAAACATATGATCAGCGCCCAAGATCCCACTCCATTCAAGCTAATATCAGGAAGGGTCAGGCAATGGCTGCTGATGACTCAACAGGTAGACCTATAGACTTCCCTACAACCCCACCCTTAGCTCATAAAGATCGTGAGGATGCAGACTCTTCAAGAAACTACTGAGCGGGACTCAAACCCCAGTAAGGAAGATCGACTGGCAGGGTAGTTTCCAATTGATTTTTTATTAATTTTCTCGTAGTAATTTGTTCTTGCAGTTTCTTCCTTTATTAACTAAGTTGGTATTGTTAAATGAAGTTATCAATCATGCGATAAGTACAGTACCTCATGAAGAGTACTTAATTGGAGTAAATCTTCATAATACTTGATTCATAGGCACAAACAATCTGAATTACATTTGTAAAATATTTCAACCATAAAATTAGTGTAGAGATTTTTAATTTCCCACAAATAACATGTGAGAAAATAGAAATTAAAACTATTTTGATGACCTTAAAATTCAAGACTGACAGATCTTTAATATCCAAGACCTAAGAACACAAACAATTATAGTTAGTAACACGTGTTAGGGATAAATGTCTAACGCATAAGTCTAATAACTCGCATCCTTTTATTGATATTCATATAATTTTGAATCGGTAATCTTATGGCCAGTCTCAAGTTCTCTCTCTCTCTCTCTCTCTCTCTCTCTCTCTCTCTCTCTCTCTCTCTCTCTCTCTCTCTCTCTCTCTCTCTCTCCGACACTAATTCAGATCTATGTTGCTCATTAGATGGAGTTAATTGATATTACTCGATGAATATTAATAAAACTAAAACAAAAAACCACCTATGTAATAAAAATGATCTTGAACATAAGAATTAAGATTAGACAGAAGAAAATTCCTAGTGTTTCGACAAAGAAAGCAATTTGGGAAAAAAGGATAACCACCATATATTTAATAGAAAAGGTGAAAAACTATATCTAGAACACTCCCTGAAATCTACACGGATTTTATAAGTTAAATAAGCATAGTAACTTTTCGATAAAGTTCAATAGCCATTTTTAAGCCACTCGTCGAGTCCTATATCCCCTCGCTATCTCTCTTTCTTAGCCAGAAAACTTTCCAGTCGATAATCTAATACATTTCATGATTTGCTACATACGGTACGTTTAATAATAATAATAATAATAATAATAATAATAATAACAATAATAATAATAATAATAATAATAATAATAATAAAAGTAAAATCTACGAACGGTTTACATCAGAAATATACTAACATTCGCATGCTTTAGTAGACTGCATAACCCTTGTGAAAAGTCCCTTTTAATAAAAATACTAAAAGTGCATTAATAACGCACTAGATGCGCGCTACGCAATTCAGTCGCCAATAAAATACGACCAAGAATTACATTATTGGAAGTTATACGTCTCATCCGCATTGGCTCTGCATCGGCACTAAGGGGGGACGCCGTTATCAAATGCACTGCATTCCACTGCAAGCGATGCAGGAGCTACACTGCCGGGGGTTTAATTTACGCTCAATCATGATCATATTGGACTGCGCCGTCGGGTAGTCAAAGGAGCGGTAGGAACTTTTTCTTCTTTCATTTACATGAGAGGGAAGAGATTAATCTTGAAAAAATATTACATATAGATTTCTTGATACTAATAAACAAAAAGTTTTTACATTTGAAGATATTACACGGTATCTTTTTAGTTAGGAATAGTTTGTTTTCATCTAATTACATTAATAAAAAAAACTAATATCCTTTCCGCCTTTTATTTAATAAACTTGAGACATGAAATCCAAATATGGGTTCATTTTTTTTTTTTTATTATTATTGTGATTTAAGGCGATACTTATCGTACAGTCAACAGTCTGTTCATACCTCTATAAAATCAAATGTAAAAACAGAATGACTGCATAACATGAAAACTATGATATGAAATCTTACTACAGCCCCACTCCGTATATAACAAAGTGGTATATTCAAACCACTAAAAACATTAATAATAATAGTCATCATCACAACAATTATAATGTATCTAAATTAAAAAAGTAACCTAGTGTCCCAAAGGAGGTTGAATCAACTAAAGTCTAGAGGATCCGGAGGGATTTTAACCTTTAAGGGACTAGCAAGCCAATTCGTTTATCACTAGGAGGCCGCTTCAGGACATTAAATCCAGAATAGCTCGGCTTCTTCCCTTTACACAGAAACTAGAATCTGCTCGATATTTTTAGCTGTAGAAGATATAAATGATGATGAACAACGAAGAATATCAATATTTGAAATTCGTCAGACGACGCAAGGTATTGTTTTACACACCGACATAGAACTAAATTATATAAAGATTCTACCGTCAAATTTTATTGGTTGCAAGTGTACTTTTAATAACCAAGAAGACCTTTCACATTTTCACCATCTTTATCCCATATCATACGATAATTACTAAATCTTGGATCCATGGCGAGGAAAAATAAACACATTGCACCTCGGGAGTCATGTTGGAATCTTCGCAAGTTAAGAGTTATCCATCTCTCTCTCTCTCTCTCTCTCTCTCTCTCTCTCTCTCTCTCTCTCTCTCTCTCTCTCTCTCTCTCTCTCTCTCTCTCTCTCTCTCTCATATATATATATATATATATATATATATATATATATATATATATATATATATATATATATATATATATAAATATATATATATATATATATATATACATATATATACATATATATATATATATATATTAGTTATTATTATTATTATTGAACATGAAAAAAAGCAATACATTTATTGATCTATCAGACTCAAAGTTTCCTAGCTATGAAAGAGAAACAGCGAGACTAGGATCTAAAACTCCATGGATACTACAAAAAGGGCTATTGAACTTACAAAAAAATTTTACTTTTAGCTCCTATGCTAATTTTCCTTCTAAAATTCGTTTATACTGTATATATATATATATGTATATATATATATATACATATATATATATATATATATATATATATATATATATATATACATATATATATATATATATATATATATATATATATGAATTACACAAGAACAATAACCTAACTGCCCCGTCTTCCATTAAGGTCACTAAAACCTAACCTAATTAGTTAAATCATATCAAAACATTTTTAATTACCAACCCATTACCCTTTATTTCATCCAATTTTCTTATTAAAGATTTGAGGCTTAAATATCATTGTAAAAACGAAATACAAAGCTGAAAATTAGAAAACAGAGAACTAGCCTGCATATCAAATATAACAAAAATCACAGAAGTGAATTATCCTTTAGAAGCATGGAACGAATTACTGAATAACAGCCACATAAAAGTCTACTAAGACATTTCTACTAACTAGCGCGTTAAGGTAAATCATAAGTGGCAAAGGCTTGGGGCAGAACGATATCCAAGAGACCGAACACAGTAGCCCCAGTCCACTCTCCACACAAGCTAGGACTGGGGAGGGTCAAGCAATGCGCGTTGATGACTCAGCAGATACACCTATAGGCTTCCCCGGACCAGCATCTCCCTAGCTTACAAGGCCGGTGAAGTTGTAGACACTTCAAGACTCTATCGAGCTCGAGCTCTCAACTCGCAGACTGCAAAACAACTAGGCTACCACAATCCTTAACTTGATTATGTAATTTTCATTAGCTCCACTTTTCAATCACGTTTCCCGTTTCATTCTGACCTGGGTTGCAAAAAGAAATTTGGTGTGTATTCCCACTTGTCTACCAACTTTGAAAAATTCACCAAAATTACAAATGATTGACAGATAATTAACAAAAAAAAAAGGTGGTAAAAATGCAGCAGAGAGCGCATACCTCTGCCAACATTAAATCCATAAGATCAAATATTTTTCTAATCAACCAGATGTGTACATTTGATGACGTCCAAATAACATCTTAAACGTTAGAGTGTGCGAAGTGCTTGATCAAATGACCGTCGAAGTGTTAAGTGATCCTAATCATTCTCAGAAAAGGGATTAAAGTAAGAGATGATGTTATCTGTCGTTTTGTAGAAGCAAAAATTTATTTACAGAACTCTACGGTGACTGTACACAATATTTTGGTTTATTCTCCCTTTGCGCTTGGGATATTCGGCTATGCAAGTCGCTCCCCCTATAAAACGGTTAATTCACCTCTTATACAAGCTTATCATCCAGTAAACTTTACTGTTTATGATTTAAGCCTAAAACTGCCGAGAGTTCAAAATTTACTAAAAAAAAAAAAAAACACTATAAAGATAACGAGCCCAAATACCATTATCGGTAACAACAAACAAGCATCAAAATCAGTTTTGCACAAAGCAATAGCAACTTACGGTAAAATAAAAGGATAAAATAGATAGTAAACGAATTTCAACACCAAGAGATCCTTACATTTTGATCTGCAGGAAAACTGTTACCTACTAGCAAACGTCAAGATATATAACGAACGTTTTAAATGTCAGGACTAACCTTAACATCACAATTAAAACACTGAATCTGATGAAGAAAAACTCGAGAAATAAACTAAGAAATCTCAAGTGTTGTTAAATCTGCGTGTTTGTAGCAGGGATACAAGGAGGCGGCCTGCAACAGATCTTGTAAGTCAAGTGAAAGCGGCTAGTGAGATCAGTCAAACCCAGGAGTTAAAAAAAAAAAAAAATTATTTGGAAGGTTATTTTCTAAGGATGTCATGACAATGGAGACACTTCTTCCTTACGCCCTTACTCATTGATCTAACACCAGAACAGGCGTCACAACAGTCATGGTCACCGGTACTGAAATCCGAAAGACTGGAAGGTAGATGGTGACAAATATGAATGATGAAACCAAAAATTAATCTATTCTTTTAGACTTCTTGGGAAGTTGCAATTGCAAATACAGAATGTTACTCGTTACGCAAAACCTTTACGCAAGAATTTATAGGATGAAAAACTAAAAATAACTAAAACCCAAATAACAATAGCTAAAATACAAAACCCTAGAATAAGAAATGAATGAGAGAGTAAGCAAGTAGCATCACTTCTTAAAGAACCTTCGCTGACGGCTTGACCTGAGGAGTGGAATTCTTACGAGGAACTTGTTTCCAGGCGAAGTAACAAATAGCTTTCTTGATAAAGACGAAGGGTAAAAATAACCCATTGGATCTTCTCATTCCAATCCACTTTCGCCTTTGGAAAAAGGGAAAGTGAAGGGAGATGAGAAAGAATTAGTGGAACTTTTAAGGGTAGGGAGAAAAAGGGGAAATAGGCAGGGGGCGGTTGGAATATACTTCACGATGAAGTACTCCTAGATGTGCAGTATAAGGAAATTAGAGAGAGAGAGAGAGAGAGAGAGAGAGAGAGAGAGAGAGAGAGATAAGGGGAGTTACACGTGCTTTTAGGCGGTCTCGCTTTTCATACACTCGCAGAGAGAGAGAGAGAGAGAGAGAGAGAGAGAGAGAGAGAGAGAGATGAGGGGCATTACACGTGCTTTTAGGCGGTCTTGCTTTTCATACACTCGCCGAGAGAGAGAGAGAGAGAGAGAGAGAGAGAGAGAGAGAGAAGGGGTAGGTGGGTGGGGGGTGGCGGAGGTAGTAGCGCAGTACGGGGCTCAGTGCACGACGATTTGCCGTGGCGTTAAGGTGTCTATCAGGTGAGTCGCTCAGCCTCGATCACTTAGACGCCTTTTGGGAAACTTATTGTCCTTGCGAAATGCCAGGAACCTGATAAGATAACCTTGACGTTCCGTTTCTTACGGCCAGAAAGACAGATCTTTATCATGCGCTAAACTTTTCACCTCCGGGTGTGCGACGTGCTTGATCATCTGACCGTCGAAGTGTTTAGTGATCCTAATCAGTTTCAGAAAAGGGATTAAAGTAATAGGTGACGTTATCTGTCGTTTTCTTTATTAGAGATTAGAAGCAGATTTACAGGCTTGAGTGCGCTCCAGAACAACAAATGTTCTTAAGGAAAAGGAAAAAAAACTCATAGTGCGAGGTGCTTAGATACCATCTTATTCCTTTTTGGGGTAGGCTGACTTGAACGTTGTTTACTTCCGTGAAGAAAATCAAATGAGATCATATAACATGTTATGAATCAATAAATGTCGCCGTGATAACAAAGGCCACAGAACAACAAGGCAGACAATTGGAGGTTAGTAGTAAATTTGGTGTGTATATATATACACATAGATATATTATATATATTATATATATATATATATATATATATATATATATATATATATATATATATATATATTAGATCTGTTATATAATATTTCTTTTGAATATTCATGCTGTTCATGCTAACAGAATTATCAATCAAAATAATAAAAAACCTGCTAATAAGCATTTGAGAGTTTAAGGAAAAACAACAGTCTGTTTGCATGTTTGTACGCCTACCCGAAAAAAAAATCGAGAAAATCTGTTGTTTAAGAAATCTAGTTTTGCAAGTCCGTTCGTGAGGTTAAGTACATACAGTGGGGAGAATCAGCGGCTGTCATTTACATAATTTGGCCGTAAGTGAAGTCATTTGCGAACTTTCCCCGCTACGACCCTATTCTCGTAGCAATGACGTCAACATTGGTGTTGATAGCTGCATGTACAGTAGTAACGGCTACGTTTTAAGTCTGTTTTCTGTTACAAAACTGCTAAATCTATCTGAGAAATTTCCAAATGTATCACTGTTTGCGGTCGATTTCCTCCGTTATCAGTAATTTCGAAAATCAATGCAACTGGCTTTAAATTTCATGTATCAATCCTACAATGCTTGTAATTTTTTTTTTCACTCATGGGCATGGCTATATATTTCTTTAAAGTACTTCAGAGAACTAAAATCAAAATAATGGTCTTATCTGGGCATTTCCTATTAAAAATGTTGCATTTGTTTACATAATTTACGATTATCCTTTTATCAAAAGGAACTGACTATAAAATAACAAAGGTCCTATGTGGGAGCAAACTGTAGCATAACCAATAAATTTCATTGACTGCTTATTTCATACCCAATCTATTCGTCATTCCCTTGTCTTATTGTATATTCTATCCTCTCATTTCTATTCTGAAGCTGAACCATGCAATGGATTATTCTGATGCAAAGAGTTCGGGGCAACTTGAAAACGAATGCACATCTGACTCCATATATTCGGTTTATGGCAACTTTACAATTCGCGTCCAAAACCGGGATCGGAATAGTGAATGTCCTTCAACTACTTCTAAAAGTGGTTTCTTTTTAAAGGCTGACCTTCAGGGCATCAGGAGCTTTACGTGAAATTGGAAGACCTGAAATGCTCTAAAGGTCTCTGATAGACTTCCATTTAATTATTTCTAGAAAAACATTGAAATATCATTTACTTGAATTACCCGCTAGCTAGATATTCCTTTGGCGCTTTCCACAGAAACCGTTGTTTTGGAAATATATACTCTTTTACATATAACAAAAGCAGTCACTTGAAACTAAAGTCTCCCTTAAACAGAGTAGGAAATGCATTATCTGTGTTTCAAATAATGATACACTTCCGACTATCTTTCGTTCTTTTAAAAACTAATAACTATTTACTTCTAAGCTGAGTAAATATCGCTTTGTCGAATTAAAATTTACTTTCAAAATATGCATGATTATTTAGAATTTGAGAGAGAGAGAGAGAGAGAGAGAGAGAGAGAGAGAGAGAGAGAGAGACTGATATTAGGTTTATATTGGTGATCCATCTTCCTCCCCCACGCAGGCAGGGCGAGGAAGCGCTTCGTATTTCTCTCCTCTTTTTTTTTTTTATCTATTGCATGATAACTTGCAAGTTCTGTGTTTATTCGAGCCTTTCATCCCATCAGATATGAAAGCTTAGTAGAGACTACGGCCGTGGTGAAATAAAAGCAATACCTATATAGAGCTATATCTACCAGAGAACATTTATTGGGAAAAGAGATGTATCTGCAAAAAGAAAATTGCATATACATCAAAGTAACTGCATGTTATGAAGGTAAAATCAAATTCAATAGCACATGGTATCCTAGACAAACAATAGTGAATACGTTTCTAAAATATATATACACAACTACACACACACACACACACACATATATATATATATATATATATATATATATATACACATATATATATATATATATATATATATATATATATATATATATATATATATATATATATTCACCATTACTTCCTTGAAGGGATGGCACCAGTCCGTGTTCCTCCTTCGTCCTTCATGTGTCCCAGCAGATCCTTAAAGGTAAGTTTACTATTCCCATGATGTTTCTCCGATTCCCCGAAATTGCTTTGCACATACACACATTATATATTTATATATATACATATATATATATATATATGTATATATACATATATATATATATGTATACATATATATATGTATATATATATATATATATATATATATATTACATGTGTCTCTTTTAAGTGGTAAGGTGTTTTCCTAACAAGGAATGACTCTATACTACTACTACTACTGAATAAGCGATGCAAAACACTTCATTAGCATAGTACCCAGAAGTCCTACACTTTTTGTATGACTTTTGGTTCCAGCCTCCCACCTACAGTAACCTTTTCCCATTCCTCTGCATTCTCCTTATTTTTAACACAATTAATACCCTTGTCTTCACTGCCATTAAACATATACTCTTATCTTCCATGGATTTCGAAAAGTCTCATTCCAGTCTCTTAAACTCACTCGGCTAACTCTATAACTTCGGATATTTGCCTTATACCTTGTATCTAATCTCAAATATCTTCAAGAATTAGCCCCTTCCATTCCTCCACTGTCGCTATTTACATTTATTGATCCAACTTCTTGGATACAATGCACCTCTATAACCTCATTCCCGTTTCCACGTTTTCTTTCCAATTTCTCCTCTGGTGAACACTTCGTAACTCTTTCCTTAATTTCTGCCATTAGTCGTTACTATCTCAAATTAGTACAGAATCAGGTGCACATATTAACCATCATGAAGTCCATTACTCATTCCTAATAACTAACTTAAGCCACAACTCTGCGTCTGTTCTAAGAACCTTACACATCCATATATTTATAACCATACTGAACAGATACGAATGAGTAATACATCCTTAGTCAAGGAGCAACATTCATCTCACATCTAGATATTTGATGTAACTAGACTCTTACGGGAATAATTAAAACGAAATAAAAAAAATAAACATGAACAGCTATATAGAACTTTAAATTCTTTTAATTAAGCCTGAGCTTATTAAAAAGGATAAAAAACTTTCAGAATCCGATAAAACAGACAGCTTACAGATTAAATTATGGAGTCTTCTAAAAGACTCCATCTGCATTAAATGTTTTATGTTCAAAATCGTGTCACACTCGTTGCACTTGTGACCTTCCTCGTGTGGTGTGCACATTAAAACCCCCTAGGGTCAATCTCGTATGATCAATACCGTAATCTTGCTGTAATGATTTTAGTTCTCTTTCATTTCTACGTCAGTGATTCCCATTGAGATACAATTGGTATGATAGGTTTCACTTTATTAATTTCCGATTCATTATTCTATATAGCATGCCAGTTACTAGCAATAAAATATTTTCATTATGGTTACGTAAACCTTAATGAGATGTTATGCTGAGGTTAATTTATTACTGATCTAGCAAATGCCTCTGCTTTTTAATTGCCTACTCTAACATGGGATGAAAACTAGCATATTTAGATATTCACTCCTTGATAATAGAACATGTACTTATTTAAATTACATTGTTTCCATTGTGAAAAGAATTTAATCCAACTCAACAACTTATCCTCTACACCTTTCATCCTCAATATAACCTAATATATGGTCATTTTTGTCGTCGTCGTCGTCGTCATTGTCGATATTATCAATACTTCAAAATTGTTTCAGGCCCATAAATAACAGTTTTTTAATACCCATACACACTTCACAAAGCTGCTTCATTAAAACACTTGATTCACATGTCCTATTTCTTGCCAACCTTACCCAATTCTTCCCATATAAGTAATTTTGTTATGTCTTACTTCTCAAGAACAATCATACCATACAGCTCACCTAGTACATTATGCAATGTGTTTTCTCCTATAGTTATAAGAATTGCCCCTATTAAACTTTACCTTTATCCAAAAGTAATTATTCCTCTCTCATTCCTTCCTAATATTTTCTTCCAGACGTACCTTAGAATCTTTTTCAGTCATTGAATATCATTATCCCAGCCATACCAAAATATATCAAATGCAACCCCACCAATTCTCAAAGGCTTTCCAATCTTCAATCTTTTAATTGCCTTCCTTACGTTCACAACAGTCACTCTTACATATAATCTCAAGCCTAAAATAATGATTTCCATCTTGTATTTCATTCACTATGCCTCTCTTCTGCCTTCTAAACTAAACATTCTTTAAACAGTTGCTCCGTTGATTCAATACCGAATTGCTTTCAGACATCTCCATTTGTATCTTCTATTCAGATAGCAGTTGGTTCATCAACCTTTCTGCGTGTGTTAATTATAAAATTATATACATATTTTACTTACTATATATGCGTGACAACTTTGAAAGGTTGATATATAACCACACTGAGAGAATCTCATTAGCGGTTGCACCCCAGAGGTTGTATGGAGTAACCTCACCAAATAATTCTTGAGTGAGAATGGGCACAGTGGTTTCACCCTCAGAAGAGTTGGGATTATGCCGTAGAGAGAGAGAGAGAGAGAGAGAGAGAGAGAGAGAGAGAGAGAGAGAGAGAGAATCACCCATGCCATTCACATCGGGGATGAGGGATTGCCCTAACGAGAGTGTGAGGTGGGGGGGGGGGGGGGAGAGATCCTGGACAACTGCCACCGGATGTATTTTTTCACACGCCGAATAATAGCAAAGATGAAAAAAAGAACGAAATCCTGAGCCCGTTTGGAGTCGGATGGGAAATTACCCCCACCTTTCATGCTGAAACACCGCCAGAAAACTATATGATACTTCCCATTTTTTGTTTAGTATGGCAGGTTCTAAAAAATAACAAAATAAAACTTAAGCTATATCTATGAATTTAAATATAAATTTTATTATTATTACTAGCTAAACTACAATCCTGGTTGGAAAAGCTGGATGCTGTAAGTCCGAGGGCTCCAAGAGGGAAAATAGCCAGGTGTGGAAAGGAAATAAATGAATTATATAGGCTATAAAAAATAATGAATAACAATATCAAATATCCTAAGATCGGTAATAACGTTAAAATAATCTGCCATATATATATATATATATATATATATATATATATATATATATATATACACCCATTATATATATGTATATATACATAAACTATATATATATACAGTATATATATATATATATATATATATATATATATATATATATATATATAATTTGTGTTGTAAACTAAAAAGGAAAAAAATTATTACCACCATGACATGGATTGAGAAAGGACAACTCATCATTTTCTTTATTACTTTAACTTTTGGGGTTTCTGTCCCGCTGTTAGCGACTGTTATCAAGCTGAGTTTCCTCGGGTGTCTTTCCGAGTCACTCAACATGAAACTAAGATGGAGACCCAATAAAATATTTCTAGAAACTCTATGGTTATAATAGAGTTCCTATATAACCAATGTTCAATATATCTTTGGGAAGTGGTATAGCTTCCGTATCACCTTTCAAAAGCTTTTGCTCGAGTTATATCCAGAGAAAAACTGATTTTCAAAAACCTTTGTGGGGTAACAGGTTCTCCATAAACAGTTTTCTAACGGCTCTAGTGATGTTATAACTTTTTTATAACCAAGAACAGAAAATGTTTGGTGGTGTACAGAGCCTGAAGAAGCTGTTATGAAAGGTTTGGTTGTGCTATACCACCTATTAAACCAAAATAGAATGCCTTGTTAGAATTATGAATTCTGTTAAATTATTTCTTCATAATTACGAAAAATAAAACAATTGTTGTATTATAGTTTTCAAAATCAAATGTTTTTAAAGGTTTAAAGGTCGCTCATGAATGGCAGAGGCAAGGGATAGTGACATTGCCCTAGCAAGCAGGACAATGCCCTAGAGACTGACCATATATTATATGATCAGCGCCCAAGCCTCCTCTCCACCCAAGCTAGGACCAGGGAGGCCCAGGCAGTGGCTGCTGATGACTCGGCAGATAGACCTATAGGCTCCCCCAAACTCCCCAACCTTAGCTCACAAGGATGGTAAGGTTGCAGACACTAGTGGCACTTGCGAGTGTGAGCGGGACTCGAACCCCCGACTGGCAAACACCAGGCAGAGACGTTATCAATCAGGCCACAGCAACCTCTAACAAATAACAAATAACTGGCTGTCTTGTAAACCAAATTATTATGTTATAACTTTGTTTAACCGATGTTCCAAACCTTTAATTGCATTACGGTTAGTGCCTGGTAGATGTCAGAAAGCCTTAGTTTATAGCTAACGTTCGAAAATTACTGGTTGTGTTACAGTTTCTACACAAGTAGTTTTTAGAATGCTTTGGCTATACCATAGTTTCTGCATTGCGAAAATTCAAAAACTTTCTGTGTTATTCCTTCTAAATGGTACCTGGAAGGCTTCAGGTTCAACTTTTTGGTGCAAACGGTCTGTATTTTCTGTTGTTTTTTTTTTTTATTTCATTTAGGTACAAACGATGTGCATTATTGTTTTCTTTTATTCGGTACAATCTATGTGCATTTCCTTTTTCATTTTTTTGCAATATAAGCTACGTTCATATTCATTTTATTTTGGTAAAAACGATGTAAAATTTCATTTTTATATTTTGGTACAACCTACGTATATTTCCAGGTTTTTATTTTATTATAAACAATATACATTCTTTTTTCTTTTTGGTACAAAAGATTTGAAATTTCTATTTTCAATTTTGATACAAACGATTCAAATATTTTTTGAAACAAATTATGTGCATTTCCTGTTTTCTTTCTTGTAATAAATAAATAATAATACGATGAGTAAGAAATTCATTACATAAATAAAGTATCTGAAAATCTTTGATTACGAAGTCTGCAAAGGATAAGAAAAAATAAAAACCCACTTGAGGGCAAGACCCACAACTGTCAAACCTCTAACAAGAGCAGTATCCAGTATCGACTATATTAATAGCGAACCAGTCCCAAAAGAAATTTTGCTTTAACCGAGAAAAAAAAGGTAATAAACTAAGAACAACTTTTGTCCATTCACCTGATAATGCAAATTATCACTGCCTTTGATGTTGCCGGAATCTGAAACTTTTCGAACGTTTAACCGTTGCCCCTCGCATGGGAAAGTTGCCGCCAACTTAATTACTTGGGCGAATTTGGAATTTTTCCTGGACGGCCAAGTTTTCATTACGTGAAAATCGTTTGGGTTTAAAGTGGCGAGTGTGGATGTTTTCTGATATATATGTATACTTATAATTTATATATGTATGCATATATATACATATATATTATACACACACACACACACACATATATATATATATATATATATATATATATATGTGTGTGTGTGTGTGTGTGTGTGTGTGTGTAAATATCAACCAAAATGGCATTTAATACCTAATTCTACCTTTGGTAATGTATACCTACTGAATTCATTTATGCTAACAACTTATGACTGGGTAGAGATTCGGACCTATACCTCTTTACCAGAAACCATGCCGGCGAGGACTCGAACAATCGAGCTATCATGAGAGAAGTAAGTTCATTGCAAGTCATAGTACATATTCCTGTAGAATTCTGGAATCTGTTCTTAAACTTGAAATAAACCAATCTCATAAGTGAGTTTGCAATATGTGGTTATTTATGAATGTATATAACTATCACTCGTAATTTTATCAAATTTGAATAAACTTATACTGTATCTCTCTTGATAGCTCGACTGGTAAAATCCTCGCAGGCATGGTTTCGGCTAGGAAAATAGGTTTGAATCTCTGCCTGGTTAGAGGCTCTTATCATAAATGAATTCCAGTTGATATACATTCCCAAACGTACAATTCAGTATTAAATGACATTGTGGTTGGTATTTACATTGATTGAAATCTTAAACGTGTTTATATATATATATATATATATATATATATATATATATATATATATATATATACCCAAGCCATCAAAAAGAACTTCTAAGTATGAGTATTTAAAGGTGTCTGGTTTCAGTTCAGGTTTCATCAGAATAGATGGTCACCAGAACGTCAGCCGGGCATACCCAACCACAGCATGGCCTCCTCGGTAGACAGCTTTATCAACTACAACCCTCTGGTTAGGTAATTTGTGGAAGAGTGGTTTCCTTGTGTACCTCTCAAGGAACCTCCCTCTCACTGAGTATACACACATTTCATATTTTATATATATATACACAGTATGTATATATATATATATATATATATATATATATATATATATATATATATATATATATATATATATATATATATATATATATTATAGATATATATAAATACACAACTATCGTCATCCTCATAAACTAACTGCCCAAGTCATTTTCTCCACTTGCTGGGAAATCAAAAAAAAAAAACCTTCTCATTTTGTAATTCTTTATATCATTGTGTTAGCTTCAATTCACAAATTCGGGTTCACAAATTCTTCTATTAAGAATTTGTGAATTGAAGCTGAAGACAATGATATAAAGAATTAGGAAATGAGGTTTTTTTTTTATTTCCCAACAAGTGGAGAAAATGACTTAGGCAGTTAGTTTATGAGGGTGACGATATATATATATATATATATATATATATATATATACATTATATATATACATTATATATATATATATATATATATATATATATATATATATACATATATATATATATATATACGTATATATATATACATATATATATACATACACATATATATATATATATATATATATATATATATATATATATATATATATATATATATATATAGCCAACACTTAATTATTTAGAATATATAATCTTTTTAGAAATATGGACATTATATATATATATATATATATATATATATATATATATATATATATATATATATATATAAACACACACACATATATATATATATATATATATATATATATATATATACATATATATGCATATATATATACATATATATATACAATCAAATTTCACATTCTTCCTCTCTAAGGGTTGGAGACATGGTGATAACTTCATGCACGACACAAAAGAGTTGAAAATTAGGTAAATCTAATGTTTTTAGAAGTGGCTCTTCAACAACTGACCATATCCTTGTAATTAACCAGATAGTGTTTCCATAGAACACGAGACCGAAACTAAAAGAAGCATAACCATGGGATGGAGAGCATTTGGTAAACAAAATGAGATCATGAAACTTAAAATGCCACTTTCTCTAAAAAATATTTAATGAGATGGTTCTACCAGTCTTAACTTATGCATTAGAAACCTGGGACCTTGCTAAAGCCTTAGAAAATAAGCTAGTTGCAACTCAAAAAGCTATGGAAATAACAATGAAGGGAATAACAATAAGAGAGAGAAAAAGAGTACGTGCATACGAGAGTCAACTTAAGTAGAGAATATTCTAACATTACATAAGAAGAAGAAATGGACATGGGCAGGGCATATAATGGGAATGAAATACAATACATGGACATTAACAGAATGAGTCCCTAAAGATTGTAAAATTAACGGGCAGGAAGAGATGACAACGAATTGATGAACTAGGAAATTTTGCGGATGTGGACTGGCAGAGAATGACAATAAACAGATGCAAGTAGGACATGTCTGAGGACTTTGTTCTGCAGTGGACTAGTAACGGCTGATAATGATATATACACACACACACTATTTATATATATATATATATATATATATATATATATATATATATATATATATATATATATATATATATATATATATATATAGCGTGTGTATGAAGGTTCGTATATATATAATAATAATCGTTTCTGAACCTATCCTAATTCATTCATCGCAAGAATAAAATGCAAAAGAATGTTGTTGCTACCTAAAAGCCGCCACCATCTCTTGCTTATGGAACTGTCAGTAAAATAAAAAATAAAAAAAATTTAATATCTTTACAAATCCTATAATACAGAAATATGGGTTAATCGATTAGCGAGCAGAAGAGATTAGAAAGTTCCTAGTATTTTCAGGGGTGATGAAACTGATACCTTCTTACAACAGTCGACCGGGTAACATATTTTTCTTTTCAGCTTGGTCAACAGGTGCGCACATTTTCCAGGAGAAAAATTCGAATCATCCCCTACTCCCTTTCATATGTAATCAATTTTATGATTTTCACTGACGATCTATATGTGTATATACACACGCGTGCACACACATATACATACATTATGTGTATGTGTATGTATATATATATATATATATATATATATATATATATATATATATATATATATAAACACACACACACATATATATATATATATATATATATATATATACATATATATATGTATATATATATATATATATATATATATATATATATATAT
>NC_090746.1:24240811-24245811 GCF_036898095.1 Palaemon carinicauda
AGAATTGTACTTCTCATATTTCACGAACTCTTTTTTCAACTGAATTTGCATATTATAAAAAAAAAAAACCGAGAACTATCCTGAAAATAATTTTCACCCTTCCACAATAACTGTTATAAAAGGCGCCGATTACTCCTGTGGCTAAATGGTATAGCGCTTAGCTCACGCTCCCTAGGTTCGTGAATCGCTTACCGCCTCAGTCCGCTAGTCTAACCAACTGAAAATAGGTACTTTCACCCCCAATAAAGGAGAGAGAGAGAGAGAGAGAGAGAGAGAGAGAGAGAGAGAGAGAGAGAGAGAGAGAGAGAGAGACGTTCGTGAATAAATTTACAGTTGTATATATGGTTATAAATCCATCTCAACTGTCAAAGAACTGTAACTCTCGTTCATAGTAGGTAGCCTGCAATGGATAAGAGTTGCCATCATCTGTCATCCGTGGTGTTTCTTTTTCTTTTTCCGCCTTGCATGTGGTCTACAACTGTCGATTAATGCCCACTGACTTTTCAAGGGAACTACTCTCAAATAACACGGTAGTTTCCTTCGTTTTCACAATTGCTGGTATTAATACGCGTAAGAGTGATTGCGCATGATAACTGCATCACTTTTCTAATTATTATTTCAGCATCTATAGTTCAAACAGTGGAACGTATTAGCAAATTCTTTATTTGGGCCATGACTTAAAACAGAAAATGATGACCTGGTTCACTTTCAACTAAATACCACCTAGTAGTGTTCAGTAGTTAAGCGGACCCATAGGGACCAGGGTACTGAGGGAATCTTACCTATATAATAACGAGCACGTCTGGCTATATATAAATATATATAATTTTTTTCCGGTTACACTGAGCTCTTCCGTCTCTCTGATCGCACGGAGAGGATTAGCCATACCCTAGTGAGAGGGGGTGAGTCTGTGTGCATATCTATCTAAATATCGAGCCTTCATTTTTAACGTGTCGTGTACACAGTTTCAAAAGAAAATTCGGAAAAAAATGAAAAGGAAAAAAAAAAAACTGTAAATTTGGGCTAGATTATAGACGAGATTTATGGACAGTCAGGTTTGAATTAATGAAATAATTTACTTTGGTCCGTAACCATGAAAAAATAAAACTAATTTTACCTCAGGCTTGACATTAAAAAAACAGTTTTGGTAAAGTTTTAAAGGTGATGCTTAGACCCCTTGTTGTGTGTATTGCTCAAAGTAAATATGAAGTTTTCCCATCAATACAGCTAACCCCAGAAGTTAGATTGCAATTGAAAAGGGTGTTCTGATGACAACTGGGTAGACGGAATGTGCTGATCGAATCATATGTAAGACTTTAACGATTTGGAAACATCTCCATGAGAGAGAGAGAGAGAGAGAGAGAGAGAGAGAGAGAGAGAGAGAGAGAAACTGGCTATACACTAAAGAAGTTATATTTCTTGAAACGATGATGGAAATAAATCTAAAAACAACAGAAAAGTATAGAAAAGAATTCGCTATGATTGCAGGTTTGAAGGTAATATCAAACAAAATGAAGTGAGAAACTGAAAAAAGAAATTACAGTAAACAATCTATGGACGCTAATTGGACTGGATTTATAAGTTAGGCCTAAAAAGATGGGGTTTCGGGTCTCTGAGGTCACTTAGCTCCCAAGTGCGACTGGTGGAAAGCCCTGCAGTTAAACTAAGACGTAAAAGTTAAAGAGGTTGGTCAGCAATATGAAGAAAGAAAGCAGCAACAGAAGTAAAGATAGATATAAATAATGTCTACAGTACAACAAATTAGCGTGCACAAAAGGCAGTATCCGGGTAACAAGAACGTTAAGGACTTTCCTTATGCTGCGTCCACATAAGTAGACGATTTGGCAGATCTAGGAAAGAGCAAGATCAAGTATGCATGCACAGTAAACGTATGCATAACATTGTGACAGATAACGAAGAACATTGAAGAGTGAAAGGGAAGGAGGAGAGCATTCCTAACCGCTCAAGGAACTAGTAATGATCGGGAGTACCTGGGTGGACACTACTTGTACTGAATAACATGTCTATTAAGAGTAATTTAACTGTTAGCAGTGCAAGTTCACCTGTTATTTAACGCAGCATTCATGTTTATATTAAATCATAACAATCGATCTTCGAATTTGGATTGAAAAAGACATACCAATTATGCAATGCTCATTATCCATCTAATTGCCATAAGTATTTTTTCTAACTTTCCCAATATTCCAGGGTGCGTTGTCTTCAGACCCTTTAGCTTTTCTTGTCGTTTTTTTTTTTATGAGAATTAAATGTTCCTTAAAACCTCATGATACCTTCATCTATAGGATTGAGAAGACTACAAGAAACTTCAAAGGAAAATTATGTAAATTTGTCAATAAAGAGAAAGACCGAGTAATTATCAAGACGTACATTGAGATACAATAACAGCAAGAAAAATAATTGAATAAAACAAAACCATACACCAAAAACAAACTCATTAGGAAATCTATCAGAAAAGGCCATACCACGCAAGGGACTGGTTGATATGACGGAGATTATACCATTTACTTGAAGCACCTAACATTACCAACGTTCTCAGAAATCATTAACTTCTTGGAAGAGACTAACTTACACCTCTAAGTTTAGAGAGAGAGAGAGAGAGAGAGAGAGAGAGAGAGAGAGAGAGAGAGAGAGAGAGAGAGAGAGAGAGAGAGAATTTTTCGCCTACATTACAATTATTTACAATTATCATCATAATCATTACAGAAACTACAACTAGTAGTAGTGCAATGTTGCCATTAAATCGCATTTCTTAAGTCTATTAACATTAGCCTCAAAGGAGAAAAATTTGAGGGAAATAAATAGACTGGACCACGAAGTAGGAGGTTATCAAAAGGAAAGGAAGAAACAGACTAATGCATCATAAACTGAATGAAAGCATCAAAGAACGTCGACTACTGCAGGCAAAGGTACACTACGCTGTTGGTGGTTACCATCAACGGGGAACACTACTGCAATAAATGACCGAACAGTCTAGTATTCTTTGACCAATTTGCACTGTTGATTAACCACCATAGGAAAACTATAACAGAAGCTGTTTTCATTCACAGTATCGTATCAAGATTTATCATAGAAAGATATTAGACTATTAGATCATATTATGACCTATAAAATATATCTGGTGATGAGGAAACATGATTTTCTTTTTATATTTTATCAAATAATCAGTAAAAATTTAATGTATGCTCGTAACAAACAAAATAGCATTAAAGGCGATAGTGTCACTATATTGTAATTATGAATTACATATAAATGAAGAGTGCAAATACAAAAAACAAAATAGTAGTGTGAGCTTTCTCTATACCATTCCGGGTAACCGCATGGCTTTCAAACATTTGCGCAGCTGTTATTTATTTTCTGAAAAAAGGGTTATGAATTCTAACTCTGTTCTTACACAAATCGCACTACCCTTGTGGTAACTAGCAGGTTCTGTGTTCTGTTGTCAACAGTCCTGTCTTTGCACATTAATGATATCAATAAGCTGCATACAATTGCTGGATGAAGAAGACCTTTCGTTTCAACTCATTAGCATCTCCATTCTTATAAGTAAACCTTAAAACACCCTCAGTCGTCTTAAACCCCCACCCCCACCACCAATGCTAACCTTATAATACATTTTTTTGCGATAAAGGGGAGGAATATATGTATACGTACAAATCATACATACATACAAGTCTATTATATACTGTATAATGCATACATCACAATGTATATACACACACATATTATATATACCAGGTGCATATATATATATATATATATATATATATATATATATATATATATATAATATACATTATATAAACATAATTTACAAGTAAATTCTACATATACATTTTTATATCGAAATATAAATATATATATATATATATATATATATATATATATATATATATATATATATAGTTATATTTATAAATATATATTATATAAATATATAAATATAAATATATAAATATATACATATAAATATAAATATATAAATATATACATATAAATATAAATATATATATAAAAATAAATATATATATAAATATACAGTATATATATATATATATGTATATATACATATATATATTATATACAGTATATATTCATATAAATATATATATATATATATATATATATATATATATATATAAATATATTATATACATATATATATATGTATATATACACACATACATATATATATATATATATATATATATATATATATATATATACATATAAATATAAATATATATATATATATATATATATATGTGTGAGTATAAATAAATACAAAAACTTCAAAATTTACCAGATTTTTTCCTTGAAATTCTGAGATATGAATTGTACCTAATACAAATGTCAGTACAGATTTGCATTTAGATGATATTCAACGACGCAACAACGTCGAAACTTCTTCCACTGCGCCTCGGGGAGGGGAATCACTTACTTCAATTTTTCATTGTATAACACGATGCCTGGCTGCCATCACACCAGCCCTTGGAGCAATTTTATCGAGGTATTTCAGAATGAGCAGGGTCAAGATAATGCCGATGTGTAGGAATATACAGCAGATAATTGTTGGGAAGGATACATTATATCATTAGGCAATAAAAACCTCACACTCAGTAGAGAGCATGCCTTCGCCACGGCGTCAGTCTTATTTTGCTCTTACTTCCACTCCGTACTTGTACTTAGATGTAATTTCTACAAAATCTGATGGAATTTTCCTTTGGGTCATTCATTACATGGTTCATTAGTTCTTTACAAATGAAAAATAACCTTACAAAATATTCACCGTTCACTTGACATTGCGATTTTCAAAGTACTGTTACGTACTTTTACTTTGATCTACTTTATCGAAAATGTTAGATTCATTCTTGGGTCATGCCATATGTAATATGACTACTAAGATTGGTTAAAATCGGTAAAGTAGTGTTTGTGTCAAGTTGCTCACAAGAAAATAAATGAACTAAGAAACAAACAAGGGA
>NC_090746.1:24250811-24295811 GCF_036898095.1 Palaemon carinicauda
ACGGTACACAAGTACTAATTTAGGCTATTCCGATATTCATCAACTTTCAATTCTTCTTTGTCAATGATTATGGACAGTAAGGATGCTAACAGTTAGGAATGTGAAGGATGATAGCATGGCCATTGGAGCATCTTCTATTGTTGATATGTCATGAACAGCAAATAACGTGAAAGAATACATGTCGGGAGGGGGACCGGATACAGCAGAATTGTGGATCAGTAGCAGATGATGATGATACTGAATTGTCCACTGTTCCTCCACCAGCAATAGACCCTTTTCCTATTTTGGAATAGAACACTGATAGGCAACTTTTATATCTGTTTTTTCATTGTGTCATATTCCTGCTGCTGAGGCAATATAGCTTTCTGTTAATATGGGGGTCATATTCTTCTATTTTGTCTTTCAACTCTATCATTCTAAACATATTATTTAGTTGTCTGGTATCATTTTGTGGCTGTCCCTTTCAACACCATCATCATAATTTTCTATTGACTAAATTAGCTGTCACATCACATTCGTCAATTCTTCAGGATGCTCCTCTATATGTTAGATGCCATCTTCATCAAACAAGTCCTTTCATTCCATTGTTAGCCATTCGTTTCCATAAATGTTCAGAAAGACATTGAAGTCACTGACAACCTTGGGCTATTGATACTTTCAGCAAACATTGACAGTATGGGACTGTAACTAGACAAGTTCTCCTTTAATTAATATGATGGCATCGACAATTGTAACCACCTTTCACTAGTCTCATTACATTTATATTGGTGATGCATTGCATCTATACCCATCCTTACCATCTCAAAGACCTACTATGGGTATATCAGATTCTGTCAAGATTAACCAAATGCGTTTAATGTACAAATGTAAGTATTTAAAGTAAATCCAGAAAGTAAATATGTATATACATATTGTAATTGGAGCAAACATAATAGTCGAAGGGATCTACTAGAGTACCTACAGTATATAAACAAGATTAGCGCCATACGAGTTACTACACAGTGGACTGATGGGCGCCATTTAGTTTCCGGGTGGTAGGCTACCAGCCAACCAGTCTGCCAGTGGCCGGCAACACGGATTATTCCACACTCTTTCCTTCTGTTTGCATATAATTAGTGACGTGATAGTACACAATGCCGTGCTGTTCTGCTTATGAGTGTGCCAAATAGCCCTGAGGAAGCATCTAAAATCTTTAGGTTTCCAAGTAATCCTACACCTCTATTTTATTAGGAATATCTTCTCTCTCTCTCTCTCTCTCTCTCTCTCTCTCTCTCTCTCTCTCTCTCTCTCTCTCTCTCTCTCTCTCTCTCTCTCTCAATCAAAACCGGCTATTCCTGTGTGCAACGCTTTTTATTAAAATTTCTTTTTTTATTGCAAATACTTTCCCAGCGTTTAAAACAAATGGAAACCAAATGTCCCCTTCATTTGATTGCCATTACTTTTCATACTATATCATAATCTACATCACATCTTCACTAATATATCTTCACTACTATATCACATTATATCAGCACATCATATTTCATTACTATTCACAAGTTCCACAACTATAGCTCGCTTTCGCTATATATATTACGTACTATATCATAACTTCACAATTTTATCACATTTTAATTATATCACATTTTCAATAACGTATACCAATGCAAATCTTTAATATCTTCCTTTCAATACCTACATTACGCTCAAATGTATCAATATTAATTATCTTCAATGCTATATCATAACTTTACTTTCAATTTTATTCAGTAGTTATCGTAATTTACTCCTAAATAATATTTTAACTATCATAAGACTATATGTATCATATGCTGATATTGTCTCTAAGAAATATGGATTTGCACAGATATTAAAAATCAGAGCATGTAAATATATTAGTAAATATATAAAGATTGGTAGATAATGTTATATGAACTATCTTCTTTCACTATATATATATACATAAATAAACACATATATACATATATACATATATATACATAGATATACACATATATACATACATATACATATATATACACATATATATATATATATATATATATAAATATATATATATATATATATATATATATATATATATATATATATACATATATACATATACATACATTTATATGCATATACATATACACATACATATACATATACACATACACATACATATACACATACAGATACATATACATACATATACATATATATACATATATACATAGATATACATAAACATATATACATACATATACATATGCATATATACATACATATACATATGCATATATACATACATACATACGCATATATACATACATACATACGCATATATATATATATATATATATATATATATATATATGTATATATAACTAGTATATCTTCAAACAAAACAAACATACCGAGAATACCACAGTACCACACTACTACACAATTCTACTACTGTGAACAGCAACTGCAAATCTTTCTAGCACTAGAGATGTTTGTGTTTTGTTGAATTTTGCAATATGCATGATCCAACCTGACATAATCTTCTCAAAATCTATCAGGGAGGCCTTTCTGAACTGGTGACTTCCTACGTTTAGAGAGGGTATGGTGAGATAAAAAGGGTTGGAATTCCCTTCCACCTTAATTTTCGTTTTTCATTAACCCGTTTATTTAAACTGATCCTTTTCAAAGTGCTCCTGCGAAGTCAAGAATTAGTATTGGAAACCAATACTACGATAAAAAAAAATGCCCTATTCGACCCCTAGTATATTATTAAGATACTTGAGACAATTAATAAAGAAACAGCCATCTCCTCATAATATTTTAGTAGACTTCATTTTGCTTCCAATAGCATATGGGATGGAAAATATTATACAGTGAACAAACTAGGCTATAATCACACGAAGAGTAATGGTAAATGGAGTATGCAGATGCAGACAACACCAGCAAAAACATGAATTCATGTTCAATAAACGCAAAATCATATATGAATAACCACACACGACATATTATGCACAAAGTAAACTAAAGGTGTGAAAAATGTCACAATTCTATCCAGCACAAATTCATTTTATCAACTGCTGCGTTTCTCTCATCTCTCAATTTATTCTCTCATGTTCTTCCACTTGAAATGTAACTGCAGTTCTATTAAAACATGGATTAATCATTTTACAATAATACAGTTTTAATTTGTAAATATATTAATTATCTTACTCAAATAGTCTTACTTGCATTATCATACTTTATTCAATATGAGAGAGAGAGAGAGAGAGAGAGAGAGAGAGAGAGAGAGAGAGAGAGAGAGAGAGAGAGAGAGAGAGAGAGAGAGAGAGAGTGTCAGGCTGAACCGCCAGTACGAAGGGCTTCCCTGCTGGCTGCTGGATAAAAAATGGCACCCTCTTTTGAGATTGGGGCTACTCTTGTCTTATATAGGTACTCTAGGGTCAACCAGGGCATAGAAAATGGAAACTTCAATCCATTTCCTATATAACTATGCAGTAGACTTGCAACGTTTTGATGGCTCTATTAAAGTACTAGTATCACATTTACTAAATACTGTAATATTTCTAAAGTGCAGCATCATCATACTGTACGTACATGAATATTTCAATTTAAAACATTCTTAACTGTAGACTGTAGCAAGCTTTTACGCGCCGATGTCACCTTAATCTAGGGGTTGTAAGACAGGTTGTTGGATGGTAGAAATCTGACATGCATATTTTGCTTCTTCATAATAATGTCTTGGGGATGTCAAGGAGCATTGCTGATTATAAGCAGTGCCTTGAATTGCAACCCTACCTTCTCAAGGTGTGCTTTCACCTTAGGCACGACACATTTGTTAAAGCACTATCTAAAGGATATAGCAGTAACCCAGGACTTGGCACTACGTGGACAGAAAATGGGAAACCTTTCCTTATTCTTACCCATCAAGGCATACAGGTTCTTGAAATAATGAACAACACCTGGATTAATCATGTGGCTCACCAAATGGTCACCTTTAACCCAGTAGCCTGTTTAGCACATTTGTGAGTATGGGTCCAGAATGGTATTTTTTCCCAAAAGGCCCAGTCTCATCACAGTTGAACACTCGTCTTGTTTTTTGTTTTGCCTCTTTATTACAATCCATCTCAATTTTGCTGAACATGCATTTCCTGGCTCTTTATTCACCGATGCCTGTTCTCCTATAATTCTTATATTTTTTTAAATTGTATCTTCATATTCATCGACCCATTCACTACTTTCACAAGCCATTTTATTTTTTTTTTCGCTAGGACTTGTACTGATGCCACTGGAAAATTTTTCATGCCTTCTGATTCAACACGTGAAATTCAATCAGTAATCTCCTCTTGATAATGTTCTCTGTTCAAAAGTTCAAGAACCTCTTAATTTTCTCAGAAATTTATTATGTATCAATCCCCTGACTTTAGCAGTGAAAGGGGCTGCAGCGATGCTTAATAGCAAACTTATTCTCCCCATATTTGAGCCTAAATTCAGCAAAATGCTTTTCTTCTTTACCAAATCAAGAACTTCTAAAAAAATTCTATATAAGGGTATCAATTGCCTCACACTCCTAGTTGAATTTGTGGATAAGGAGGTTGGACAAATTAATATTTCCCTTTTTTTCTCCCCTGAATACACATATACATCTAATGCACAGTACAGGAAGTCTTGTACTTGGGGTCGATATGCGTTCCAGGAGTGGGTTCTTATGCATCTAGTTTAAAACTTCAACTTCCTATTCTTCATTTTTTTAATCTGCTGGTTTTTCTAACACTAGTCGGCTAGCCAACATATATATATCAAGAATTTCCATAAATATTTCTGCATAACTAAACATTTTAAAGAAGTTCAAACATTTTTTCTCTATCATACGTTCTTATATCCAAGTGTAAATAAGTCGAATGTTCCTATCTTGAAGATTTACATTACAAAACAGTACAGTTCAGAATATAGAACAAAGCAATCAATGCCAAAGATAATGATTGTAACAAAAATCATAACAGTAATATTACATACTGTACCATATAAGTAAATTTTCAATAATATTTTAGGCTTCTCTGGTACAAGTTGGTGTGATGATCCATGATGATAATGAAATGCCAAAGTTCAAAACCTTTTCACTTTTTACTAAAACTTTATCATAGACCAACTTTAGCATTGGAAGGGGCAAAGCGATGCTTGTAAAAATTGCAATCCTCCTCTTAAAAACCTAAGATTAAGTATTCTTCTTTCAAAATTTTGACAAATAATTTTCCTTATTTTTTTCACGAAATCAAAATAATTTTCCCTTATCTACAAAAAACACCGGATGAATCCCCTAGACTTTAAACAGAGAATCAAATCACTCGGATCGTACGTGTTTAATGGCCATGCTTTTCAGTCTATACGGTACGCCTCACCATAAAAATTTTGCTTTATTAGGTCAATCAACGAAGTCATACATAACTAGGATACAAGATGTGAATTAGCACAGACTAAAGAACGAACATCTTGATGCTGGGTACATATGCATAGTCATTGCCTGCATTGGTTGGATAAATGGCGTTCAATTTGAAATTTTTTCCGAGCAATTCACTTCCATTATAAATAAAGCAGCCACGGATGGTGAATCCACAGACAAGGAGACCTAACTGTATTGCACAACTCAAATTGTAATGATTGTCTTATACTATTACAGTTTACAAGGAAAACATATGATAGGTATTAAATATTGTAAAATGTACAGTACTGTATACATACTATACAGCATTCAAATACAAGCCTACAACCATAATAGTCTAACTTTCCATTAAGCCAGTCAGTATCTGACACTAAATAATCTCATTCCAGTAAAGGACCAAAATATAAAGTACTCTCCAGTTTCATTCCCTGACTTGAGATGAAAAAAAAAATTATGAAAGGAGGTTTACCTAGCTAAGAAATAACCTAAAATACTGTTCTCCACAAATAAATCTTCACTTATTCTAGCAACTACCTGTATAGTTATTAAGAAAGTCAAATATAATGAAAATCGAAAAATATACAAGATTGACCCCTATTTCACATTTGCACAGACTAACCTAAGTAAATGCACACTAAATCAATAAATCTCGTAAAATCCAGAGACAAAACCTACATAATAATGTATAGTAATATGCCTTCCAATAAATATATTTCTTCAATTAAAGTTATAAAGATGGATGTCTTGATAACCATAACACTGATTAATGGAGTACCGGCAGAACTAATCCGCTAGGTGGCTCTATGGTAAAGAGAGAGACTAATGCTGGGCCGCTGGCTTGACGGACAACTCAATATCTCAGAGGCATAAGAGTGTGGGCGGGATACTAAAGTTTGAAAACGGCATTGGTGACACCTTGACACCTTTAGATGTGCTTTCGTGGCATCTGACACCAGACTGTAGCTACAACATAATCATATTTTTGGGACGATTTCTATGTAACCAATTACAATTTGTATACAATAACATAAAATACCTGTAAGCCTACCTGGTGAATTTACCAAAAACCTACGAACGATATTCATTCTTTACTATCAACTCATTCCAATGTTTATCAAGTTAGGGCAATCAGTTTTCTAAGCCTAAAATTATATTACTTTTGATTTACTAGATTTATCATTTGTTTTTCAGTTGCAATTCTATCTTTAAACCTTTAATGGCTTTTATATTTCCAATCTTGTTTAATTTCTAGTATATATATATATATATATATATATATATATATATATACAGTATATATATATATATATATACATATATATATATATATATATATATATCTGATAAAACCTTATTTGAACTAAAAAATTATTCGTGAGAGAAAACTTAAAGTATTATTATTATTATTATTATTATTATTATTATTATTATTATTATTACTACAAGCTAGGCTACAACCCTAGTTGGGAAAGCTGGATGCTATAAGCCCAAGGGCTCTAACAGGGAAAAGTAGCCCAGTGAAGTAAGGAAACAAGGAAATAAACTACACGATAAGTAATGAACCAAAGTAGAATATTTTAAGAACAGCAATGACATTAAATGGGATCATACATATATAAACTATAAAAAATTCAAAATAACAATGGAAACCAGATAGAATAGCATGCCCGAGTGTACCGTAAAGCACGGAACAAGAAAGAATTGGTGGAACAGTGAGCAAGCATTTTACATTGCAAAGTGAAGCAAAAGCATTATGTTACCGCCTGTTTGCATGCGTTTAACATACTGTAGATGTACACGTAGTCTGGTTGATTGGCTAGAAGTTTATAACTGTAAATCTACACAGCTTAATTTTTGTGACATCTTCACTGTTTGAATATATCCCTCCTTTCGGGTTTTCCACATATTTTGGACAATGAATACTTTGAAAGTTATAAATTTTATTCGTCAGTCGGCAAAACCTTGTAATTTAATGATGAGAGAAATCAACATCACAATGTTGTTTTTAGCTTTGTTGTTTCAATCTTCAATTTGACGACATTCATTCTACAAAGCAGGAGCCAGTGCCAGAGTTTTACATGACAAATGTTGTTACGGTCCCTTAAATATTCTATTTTGATTATTTATTACTAATCTTTCAGTTTATTTATTTCCTTGTTTCATTTCTTCACTGGGCTATTTTTTCATGTTGGAGCCCTTGCGCTTATAACATCTTGCTTTTCCTACTAGGGTTGTATTTTAGCTTGTAATAATAATAATAATAATAATAATAATAATAATAAAATGTTATGACGATAAAATAGATGTTATATGATCAGAGGTAAGTTAAATGTTCTACCAGTTTGTATATTGCTTCAACCACGTAAGTATTTATGCATTTTTATAGCAATGTCAACTACGGTATTTAAAAAAATCTTAATTAGGCCTACCCTATGTATCCATGGTTAGCATGTATAAATATGACAAATATGGAAGTAATTTGTATTTTTCCTAGCAATATAAACCTGGAGCTCTTTACTGTGGAGTATTATTGGAAAAGCTGAAACCAGGATAAGCTTTTTTTTGGCATAGTTTAACTACCCACCGCTAGTTAGGAGGGGGGGGGTGTAGCGGGTAGGTTAACCCTCCCGCTCACACCAGCACAAGCACTAACCATCACTTTTGTAATTGTGCAGAACTTTCACGAGGTTGGTGCAGGTGGGTCAGTATGTGTCAAGAGCTCTAGGTTTGTAATGCTAGGAAAAATACAAATTACTTCCAAATTTGTCATTTGTTTCTGTGCAAAATACAAACCTTCCGCTCTTTACCATGGAGACTCGCCTTTAGGTGGGTACAAGTCCAAAACCAACTGGCTGACAACTGTCCCAAGAGGGCCTCTGTATAATGATACCTTAACATCAAATCTTTTTAATCTATTGGAGATTGTTTCATTGTCTTACCATGACTCTTCCATATATCAACACCAATCTCGGGAATCCTGCACCACGTTATCCTCGTAGAATAACGGCCTAAGCAATCATTGCTGGAGAATGAGGAATTAACCTGTTGGAACATACATCATAGCTATTCGGGTCGTGCCCTCTATTAATGTATATTTCTTCCCGCCTCCCCCTGAATGGAGGATATTAACATCACACACAGTATATACGTGTATATGAGGTTATCCAAAGACCCTGAAACTCACCCACAGAAGAACAAGGTCAGCTGTGCCGAGTTCCCCGAATGCTTCACCCCAAGGGAGGGGATGATGAAGTAGGAAGTGACCAGTCAATGCCACGTTTATCCTAGACTTACCTCGCGGGTAATCTCCACCCTCAAACCTCTGACACTTGTCCCACAAGGGAGCCGAGGTGTTTGGATCACGTTATGAGCAGCTACCACAGGACCTATTGCCAATGTGTCTGGGCTCCAGCAGGTTATGTCTTGTAGGTAGCAAGAGGTGAACGCTGTTTGATGTTTCCTCCTACCTGCTTGAAGTACCTGTTGAACAGAAACATTCTTTCAGAATGCCAAGGAGGTACTTACTTCCCTGACATCATGGGCCCGGGAACAATTACCTGTCGCCGAGGTGTCTGAGGGCCGTGCCCTTTCAATTACTCTCCTGATCCAAAAGGAGATGGAGTTCTTCGTGATTCTCCTCATGGTCTTCCCCGTGCTGATGAACACCTTGATGATCTGGGGTCGCGTTCCAAGCATTGGCAAGGCAAAGGCTTCTTCTATTTCATCCTGCTGGGAGCGTGTGATCGCAAGGCGAGAGCTGGAAAAACAAGCCTTCTCAGTTCTTGCCGGTAATTGCTACCTGTGTGCACTTGCGAGGAGTGTGTCCATGATTGTGGGGCGACGCTGGTAGAAGCGCGCTCCTTCCAGTTTGCCCAACCACAAGATGAGAGTTGGGACTGCACACAGGTTTGTGCCCTGGTGCACAGGAGATCGTTGTCATGTGTGCACATGTGGGCGCGCATGGTGCGTGGTTGAGCTCTACTCCTGTAGGCGCATGTTGGCGCGTAAGCGCTTTAAGTTGTTGCCCTGTGTTAGGGCGAGCAAGATGAGTGGCGCGCTGTAGTGATGAGGTCTGACGAGCTACTAATGAGAGCTGGTCAGGTTGCGTGGGCGCGTGGCGCGCGGTCTGTTGGAGCGCAATAGCGTGTTCAGGTGGAGCCATGTTAGGCCCATGCAGGAACGGTGACGGCAGGTCTGTCGGGTGGAAGGTCGACGTATCCTTTAAAAGGACGACCTTCCACCGAAGGAGATCGCGAATGATATGCAGAGAGGTCCAGAACCGATGCAGGTGCAGTGATGGAAGATCGGTCTAGAGGCTCCTCTGCGGGGGACTGCATAAACGATGTTGAACCAAAAAGGCACCTCCTCACCGCAGGTGAAGGAAGGCCTCTGGCGAAGATGAAGGCGAGCCTTGCGACAGATGTGCCCTCTGGGGGCCGTTGGATCAGCAAGCTGACCTTCAGCAGTCCCCAAAGAGGAGTCTCTATAAGTGAATTCCCCCGAGGGAGGGAAACACTAGCAGGAGAGACTGATGAACTTAGTTTCCCCCTCGGAGGATGGTCAGGAACGGGGGAAACTATGCGGTCAGCTACCGTAGAGTGAGTGGCAGAGGAGATGGGTGAAGCCGCATAGGATACCTCTGACACCACAACGTCGACAAGAGTCAGGGGATCTACCTCTGACGATGACGACGATTGCTTGACAGCAGCACCCAGCCGGATATAATCAAGCAAAACCTCCCTGGAGGGCGAACCCATGAGCCCCAAGGAGGACCAAATCTGAAAAATAACAAATTTGTAAGTAATTTGTATTTTTCCTAGGATACAAATCTGGAGCTATTTAAAGGGTATACTTTTTGGCGTAGCTGAAAGACAAGCCATGATAATTTTAACAAGGGATAACTACCCCATCTGCTAGTTAGTGCAGGGGGGTGGGGGGGGGGTAGACTGGCTACCCCGTTCAATCACACCTCTCGGCTGAGTAACCACTTTGCTTTATGGCAGGACTTCTCGGGGGACAGGGTGGCGGGCCAATCTGTATAAATAGCTCCAGGTTTGTATACTAGGAAAAATACAAATTACTTCCAAATTTTTTATTTGTTCCGACGCAGATACAAACCCTCCGCTATTTATAGGGTGACTTACTCTTAGGAGGGAGGAAGTCCTCACCAACTGGCCTTGGTCATGACCCAGGGTCCTCTCTATTTCGATCTGTGATCGATAGTAAAAGGAACCCTACCCTCACTAAAATCAAGTGCCGATATGAGGTAATGCACTGATAGTGGCCTGCAGAAACTTGTGTGTGAGTGGAAGTAACAGTGTGGCTTGTCTTTAACATAGGAACTCGAGTACAAAACCTATTGTTCTTAAAGACTTACCCAATACCCTCCCTCAAAAAGTTATTGGGGACGTAACAAAGTATTCTTCTATACTTAGGAGGCACAAGGGAAATGGGTCTTAGCTGCAGCGAGGCGAGGTCAGCTATGCTGAGGCTTGCGGCGCTGTTTTCCCCAGAGGGGAGAAGGTGAAAGGAAGAAAGGAGCCAGGCATTCTTACTTATTCATCCCAGACTAATCCGGGTAGCCTCAACCCTCTGCTACTTATGCATCAAGGATGCCCGAGGCATTTAGACCATTTGTTGCGCACCCACCACAGGATCGATGGAAAAGGTCTCCATGTTCTTGTGGGTCATGTCTTTGCAGGTAGTAGGCCGTGAAGGTCGATTGACGCTTCCACAGGCCCACTTAAAGTATCTGTGCCACAGAGTAGTTTCTTGAACGCCAGGGACGTAGCAACGCCACTGACGTTACGAGCTCTGGGTCTTAGGATGGAGGAGAGAGTATATTGAGAGTAACCTCAATTGCTTTCCGATCCCAGAGGGGAAGGAAATCCTTGAGGTCCTCCTCTTGACCTTCCCCGTGCTGGTCAACAGTGCCGACACATGGAGGCGAGCTGGTATCGTTCTCTTAAGGTAACCCCACAGATTCCTTACTGGGTAAAACCCCAGTTGATGGGTTTTCGGTTACCGAACGAAGACACTATTCAAAATGGGCTGCACCTAGGGTACAGCACACTCAGATTTTGAGTCTTGGCAATCCACTCAGGGATGCCGCTGAGGATTACTTCTCCCCATCTCCTTGAGTAGGAGACATCAGAAGATGGATCATACAACACACTAACTCTCTTGGTCAAAAGCCCAAGTGAGTAGAAAGGCCGTCTTCTGTGTAAGGAAGCAATCTGCTGCCTGGCATAAAGGTTCGTAGAGAGGGGCCTTCAGAGACTGAAGGACCCGACCCACGTTCACAGGAGGAGGTTGAGATCCGACGGGGGACAAGTTATCTCACACTTGTATAAGTAAAGGCATTGATGGGAGAGAATCCCCTTCCACGGCATCAGTCACAAAGGACCGAACACTTCGCCTTAAAGACCGACGCTGAAAAGTGCCCGAGGTGCCTAGACATCTTTTCCGCAACTCGTTGCGAAGGGCCACTCTGAGAGGGGTGGTGTAGGATCGTCCCAGGCATGAAGTCGAAGCAAAAGCTATGGCTTAGGAAAGTGTTAGCAAGTGGCTGCTTGGAAGATCATGCCCCACCGATCTTGGAATACATCTTGTTTGAAGGGCTGGTGTTCCGGGACTGGGGAACAGTCGAGTGGGATCCAGAAGATCAGGGCCGCTGCGAGCATAACCACAGTCGGGGACCTCACAAAGTTAAGACTTTGTTGGATACAAGATGATTCCAAGACACTAGGAGCCCACTATCTGGGTGGTTTTGCAAGCACATTCCTGTACCAGGAATGACGCGAGCAGATAGGGGCAACTAGTTGTCCTCTGTCCATCCGAGGCTTCATACTGCTAGATGGTTCTCTAAGAGAGGTGAATGCTAGTACCTTTCTGAATCAGACCAACAGACGAGGCTGGAATGGTGCAGCATATGCCCCTCCCCCATCTTTTGATGCCTTAAAGAGAGCATCAGATCCAGAGGGAAGACGAGAAGACAAGCCTCTTTGCAGAAGCTCTCGTCTGCCACCCATCATCCGCGGATTGTCCAGCAGTGAGGGAGGGGGGGGAGTGCATAGCAATAAACATCTCGAGATGATGTCGAGACGTGTAACTAATTGCACGTTCTTGCAACGAAGGGGAACTGCCTGTACTCCCTCCAACTGCCACTAATCCAGTGTGGTTGGCCGAATAAGACCGATACCAAACGGTAAACCAGTTAATCAGTACAGCTTATGTTATAATAGCTAATCTCCATAGAGATCGCTTTCCGGACAAGAGACTGTACGGTAATCACCGAACGCATCCAACCGAACCCAAGAGGGGATTGAGACGTATCTTCAATCTATTGTTGGAAGGGTAAAGAGCATAAGTCTACTAAGGAGTAGTAACCCCAAACTGTGAGCATGACAAGCAAACATGCGTAGTTCGACTTAAAAGTCTAGTCCGGAACTCAGTTGGAGAACGTTGAAAACGTTCGTAATGGAGGTTTCTCTTTAGGACAAAAAACGTTCGTACTTCTCCGTCTCCGATCAGTAAACTAGCATTTATACTAAATGTTCCCTACTAGGGAACAGATATGCTTATGAGAAGTTTCCAGCCAAAGCCTTTGTAGGAGACTAAGACTTCCGATTGGGGGAAGGAAAAAATGCCTATAAGTAATGTACTGAATAACTTGGTTTCATTAAGGGATATAAATATACAACTTAATAGAACGGAGTTCTAATTGCAAGACGAATATAGCCCTTATTGGCAGAAAGATCGCTTGCACGCATATATGTACTTGTCCATTTGCGCTAGCGCATGCGTATTCTCTGCCTCCTCGGAAACGTTTGCAACGGATCCGGTTGCGGGACTAATGTATGTGCGACGAATCGCAACATTATTGCCGAAGGAATTTTGATCGTTGACTAACTAAGATTTTCTTGAATGAGAGCGAACATGTTCTCAAACAAAATACACAGAAAAGCGATCATTCCCCTTTGGTTTACCCCTCCTCTTTATGTGAGGGGCGAGCCAGTGTTCATTACACAGAAACGGTTGTCTGGTTACCTGTGGGTGGAGTTTGAAACTTTCATAAACGAAATGAAAAGTTGCCCACGCTGTTGCTATCGTTTTTTTAACGTCAGCTATTCCTGTAAGGATAGAATAAAAAGTCTCAGAAGCATATCGTGTAAAAAGGCAAGTCGTTATACCCAAGGTAAAATGACGGGGGAGGCTGCCTCCATCAAACGGTAGAACAGAGTTTAAGACAATAATCTTGCGGTTTTGTCTTGGCTAGAGCGCATGCTCCGGGACGGCTTACGGCCTTCATGAAGTTTTAACAACACCCATTGAAGCTCTGTAAAAACTTCTCCGGAACGAGTCTCCCGAAAAGGGTAAAGTCTTGTATGTGGGGTTTTGCTTCAAGAAGGCCAGACATAATTGCCATCGACCGCTTACCCGAAGGAGTTGCCATCGAACGCTTTCTCGCCAGTGAGAAAACTATCGTCTAATTCAGGCAAGGCCTGCCAGGGGAAATGAACTGGAATGTAAAGAATTTTTCATTCCCCGCTCATTTCCGTCTGCTAACCAAACCACTCGAAGTGGGAAGGTGGAGGGAAGATGACAATGGTTCGTTCGAAAACGAAAGGATCGGTGCTGGCGAAACCAGACTAGCAGACATAGTAATCAGCTGAGAGTGTAGAGTGACGTATCAAGTCACACCTTGAGAAGACCCATCCCGTAGGGGGGAGGTCGACCATAGAGTTTTCAGAAAAAACTCTGGATCGCGGAAACCGAGAGATTCGGATGAAAACCTAGGGTTCAGAATCTATTTGTGAATGCCTTTCTCACGACCTTAAGGGATGTTGTGCCCAGAACCCGCAGGAACCCTTGTCGCTGATTCCTGATGGAATTTTCAGGAATCATGTTACGTAACCAGGACCCAAAGGAACTGTGTCATAGTTACCTGTAGAGATTCAGAAACCCCTAGGCAGCAGGCATCCCTCTGTCATAAGAGTAAAACTCTTGATGACGATGGGCGTGTGCGAACAATTCACGGGACGAGAGTTCGAAAAACTCTCTGTCATAAGAGTTGTTTCCCCACTTCAAGTGATTGCGTGCCCCTAGTTGTTCGTGCGTGCCAAGGTGGTCGTGCGCGCCAAGGTGGTTGTGCACGCCAATATGGTCGAGCGTGCCAAGGAGGTCGTGCGCGCCAACTTGGTCGTGCGCGCCAAATTGGTCGTGCGCGCCAAATCGGTCGTGCGCGCCAAATTGGTTGTGCGCACCAATTTGGTCATGAGCGCATAAGGTTGGTTGTGCACGCCAATCCGGTCGGGCACATAAGGTTGTCATGCGCCAATTTGCACGCGAGAGCTCTCAGTGTGGCGAGAGCTCACTACTACATTCACCCGAAGGTTCACGATAGCCTGTGTTGTGTGAGCGCAAACGATCAACACAACGAGAGTCCGCAAACTCTGTCATATAAGTATGGCTATGATCATGCCACGTGAACTGCGTTGTGAGACTCCGAAGGATCAGCGCAAACGAGAAACGGAAGTTTCTCTGTCACGAGACCCCGAATGATCAGAGTGACTAAGGGCACGAGAGACCAAAGGGCTAACGTAGCCTGTGTTGTAAGACCCCAAAGGGTCAGCGGAACGAGAAACCGAAGTTTCCCTGTCACAAAACACCGAAGTGTCGGAGTGACTAAAGTTCCGAGAGCCCATGGGTTCGGCGTAACTAATGTTACCACGAAGGGTCAGCATAATGAGAAACCGAAGTTTCCCTATCACAAAACACCGAAGTGACAGTGACTAAAGTTACTAGAGCCCAAGGGTTCAACGTAACTAATGTTACGAGACCCCGAAGGTTCAATGTAACTAATGTTACGAGACCCCGAAGGTTCAACATAACTAATGTTACGAGACCCCGAAGGGTCAACGTAACGAGAAACCGAAGTTTCCCTGTCACAAAACACCGAAGTGTCAGAGTGACTAAAGTTATGAGAGCCCAAGGGTTCAGCGTAACTAATGTTACGAGACCCTGAAGGGTCAGCGTAACGAGAAACCGAAGTTTCCCTGTCACAAAACACCGAAGTGTCAGAGAGACTAAAGTTACGAGAGCCCAAGGGTTCTGTGTAACTAATGTTACGAGACCCCGAAGGATCAGCGTAAAGAGGAACCGAGGTTCCTCTGTCACGAGACCCCGATAGGTCAGCGTGATTGATGGTACAAGTTCCCGAAGGCTCAACGTTACCATCGTTACGAGAGCCCGAAGGTTCAGCGTAACTGAAACCCGAAGGTTTCCAGCGGATTCCCGAAGGACTCCTACTGTCATGAGAACCCGCAGGATAAACATGACCAGAGCCCGAAGGCTAACGATCACGCTAGCCCTAAAGGTGATCGCAACGAGGCCCCGAAGGATCAAGGAGACCCAGCAGGTTCGAAGATAACACCTCCGCATAAGAGGTTTATTCTCCCGAAGGAGAATGTCGCTTAAGATAAGGCTCTCGCTCCGCCCCTGAAGGAGAACCATAAGCGTAACAAGGGACCGCCGATGCCCAGAGGTGGTCTTCTCTCGAGAACGAGAGACTTGTTCCCCCGAAGGGGTAACCTGCTGCGGAGAAAGCTCTGCCACCCCCCCTGGTGGATCAGCAAACTCCTACAAGTTATTTCTCGCGAACGAGAGGGAAGTTCACCCAAAGGAGATCGCCTAAGACAAGCTTTCTACCAGCTCTATGGGAATAAAGCGTAGGCATAAAATATTTCTCGCGAACGAGGGAGAAGTCCTCCCGAAGGAGGACATTGCCTAAGACAAGCTTTCTCCCAGCTCTATGGGAAAAAAGCGTAGGCTTAATAATCTCTCTCTCGCGAACGAGAGTGAAGTCCTCACGAAGAAGGACATTGCCTTAGACAAACTTTCTCCCAGCTCTATGGGAAAAAAGCATAGGCATAAGTAACTCTCTCTAGCGTACGAGAGAGAAGTCCTCCCGAAGGAGGACATAGCCTAAGTAAAGCTTTCTCCCAGCTCTATGGGAAAAAAGCGTAGGCGTAAAAGAAAATCTCTCTCTCTCTCTTTCTCTCTCTCTCTCGCGAGAGAGAGAAAGAAGTTCCCCTTGAAGGAGGAACATCATGTTGAAGGTTGACAGCGAATGCTATCTCGTAACGTGGGCAGCTCACGAGCTACCACATGGAGCGCATGATAACGAACAGGAAGGCCGTAGCAATCGGCCTTGTGTTCTACGTAGCTGCTACCTGTGAAAAAAGGAAGTTGTGATCAACAACAATTCATGCTCTGCTGCACAAAATACACTATTCGGGGAATAAGTCACCTTCCTTGTAAGATAATTCCTCGAAAGGGAGCTGAACTGTTATACACTTTAATTCAGCAATGAAACAAACACACGGCAGTGTTGAGTACTGTACCTGCCGACCATCAGCGCAGGGTAGGGCGGCAATGACAACTCCCTTACTGCGGAGGCAGTCGGATACATTGTCAACAGTAATTAAAGTTACAAGTATTTAACAACATATACCTATATTTCTTATTATACATATATACACTCATATATATGTAAGATAAATGAAAACACACAAGAGAAAAAAAAAACTGAAAAACAATCAAGGCAAGTCTTTGCGGGAGAGAAAGGCAGCATGTCCGTCCTCTACCAAGCCATAAAGTACAGTGGTTACTCAGCCAAGAGGTGTGAGTGAGCAGGGTAGCCAGTCTACCCCCCCCTCCCCACTAACTAGCAGATGGGGTAGTTATCCCTCACTAAAATTATCATGGCTCGTCTTTCATCTACGCCAAAAAGTATACCCTATAAATAGCAGAGGGTTTGTATCTACGCCAGAACAAACAGAAGTTAGGGACATGGCCTCCCCCGGGGGCAGAGGTGGAGCTGCTTCGCTAGGGGAAGCAACGTCATCTCTCGAGACCCGAGGTTGGTTAGAAATAATTTAGTCTACGCTACTACTCGACGGTCTCTCGAAAGAGACCGACCGAGTAGGAGCTTCGGAGGCGGTTTGGGCGACGGAAGAAGAGGCCTTGAGTCTTTCTTCCTTCGAAGAAGAAACATCCCGCTTGGACTTCTTCCGCCGTCGCAAAAACCTCTCCCACTGGGAAGCAGACCACTCCCTACACTCGCAACACTTGTTGACACTATCAAACCGTTGGCCCCTACAAGAAGACAAAGGGCGTGAGGATCGGTCTCGGCCGCCGACACGAATGTTCCACAGGGGCGGTCGGGAAGACCAGGGAAGGTGCGCATGGTCGCAGAGGCCAACTTCACGTACACAGTAACCTTGAAAAAGAATGAACAAAAAACGTTAATGGCTGCCAATATGACGGCGAGGATGAGATCGGACACGTCCGACCACCATCCGAGCCGAGAGCAAAATGAGCTCAATCACAGGTGTGTAAGGGGAAGCGGCAGCAAGCTACACTCCCTACCCCCGCTAACTAGTGGTGTGGGTAGTAAACCCTCATTAAAAATTAATGGCTCGTCATTTCAGCTACGCCGAAAATAATACAGTAGACCCCCGCCATACGACATTAATCCGTTCTGGAGTTGGTATCGTATGGTGAAAATGTCGTATGGTGTACAATAGAATAGCTAATGCGTGCAAAACCCCAGGTAAAAACCTTGAAAATTAGTACGTAACAAAATAGTATAGTAAGCACTGTACTACAGTATACTTATATATAATATACATGTACTGTACAGTATATAATTAAATAACATTACACGTATAAATAAAAATTATATACTGTACTGTAAAGGAAAAATTAAATTTTATTTACCTTTGGAGTGACATGACTTGAGCTGGTAGTGGGTGGAGGCAGAGGGGGGAGGAGGCCGTAGATATAAAAACGTATCAATGCTAATTATGTTATGTACACTTAATAATAAATTTATTCTTACTATTAAACACAAAATTAAAAATGCTTTTTTTTTTATTATTTTTGTCTTTAAATTTTTTTATGATTTTTTTTAAGAACTTAAAAAATACTCTTTTTTTAGCTTTTTAATAGAATCACTTATCATCTTTGCTTTCTGACACTTCTCTTTTGGAGAAATATCTATCCAAAGAAGCCTGTTTCTGACGACTCCTCAAAATACTTCTAAAATGACTCATACACTTAGTCATTAAAACTCTCCAGAAGACGACCTGTGTGAAGTTTTTCTGGGAGTTTTTTTTTAATGAATCTCGTATGGTTTTCATACCAACCGGTAACTTCCCTTATTTCTGCCGATGTCGTTTCTTCAGTCTCGCCCCAGTCCTCGCCACCACTAGAGCTGTGCTCTTCTTGAATGATGGTCAATTGCATTGCCTCCAACTCCTTCACGTCTTCAGTCGTAAGCTCCTCCCTGTGCTCCACGATAAGGTTATGGACGTTAGCCTCATCGACAACAAGCCCCATGCACATGAATTCTTCGTATTTCTTTAATATCTCCAGCTTCGTTTCCATAGTAATCATCTTCTTACTTTTCCCTTTAACATCACTAGCAATCTTGGGACCCATGGCTAACGAATTAAAGTTGGAATTAAGCACTAAAATGCACAAAAAATACGATATCGCAAGCACTCACACGAGATCGTGTCTTTACGAAACGCACACGAGAATCTGAACTGAACACGCGATTAACAAAGAGAGAGACTGAGGCAGCATTGTAGGAGGGATTTCGGCCAATAGCGTATCGGCATCTTAGTGATACCATAATGCCGACCAATAGCGGACCAGCTTCTTAGTGACATATGCAGTGACGTATGAGCGTGGTGGTAGGAGAGTGACTCGCACAGTCGTACGCGTAAAAACCGCTAATTTTGAATTTTAGCATTCGATGCTGTAAAGTGGGGAAAATGTCGTAACGAGGGGACGAAAAAACATTGTATTCCACACCGTAACGTGAAAAAAACGTAAGCAGGGGTCGCCGTACCCCTATTAAATAGCGTGGTTTGCATTCCAGTTACGAAACAAATTCAATATTCCTGGTGAACTTTAATTTAATTTTGAAGAATCATGTTATTTTTATTAGTAAAATAAATTTTTGAATATACTTACCCGATAATCATGTAGCTGTCAACTCCGTTGCCCGACAGAATTCTATGGAGGGATACGCCAGCTATCACAATACTAGAAGGGGGTGTACTTACCAGCGCCACCTGTGGCCAGGTACTCAAGTACTTCTTGTTGACACCTCCTCAATTATTCCTCGGTCCACTGGTTCTCTATGGGGAGGAAGGGAGGGTCGATTAAATCATGATTATCGGGCAAGTATATTCAAAAATTTATTTTACTAATAAAAATAACATTTTTCAATATTAAACTTACCCGATAATCATGTAGCTGATTCACACCCAGGGGGGTGGGTGAAAAACCAGTGTACAAGACTAAAGGATAGCTAAGTATCCCGTATTTCATATAATCAGTTATCCACAATAACAATGAAATAATAAGTACCTGGTAAGGAAGTCGACTTGAACCGTTACTCTGCCTTTAATAAGATCGTCTTCCTTACTGAGCGCAGCGTTCCTCTTGGGAGGCTGAATCAACTCAAAGGTGCTAAAGTATACAGGGCTGCAACCCATACTAAAGGACCTCATCACAACCTTTAACCTCGGCGCTTCTCAAGAAAGAATTGACCACCCGCCAAATCAACAAGGATGTGGAAGGCTTCTTAGCCGACCGTACAACCCATAAAAAGTATTCAAGAGAAAGGTTAAAAGGTTATGGGATTATGGGAATGTAGTGGCTGAGCCCTCGCCTACTACTGCATTCGTTGCTACGAATGGTCCCAGGGTGTAGCAGTACTCATAAAGAGACTGGACATCTTTGAGATAGAATGATGCGAACACTGACTTGCTTCTCCAATAGGTTGCATCCATAACACTCTGCAGAGAATGGTTCTGTTTGAAGGCCACTGAAGTAGCCACAGCTCCCACTTCATGTGTCCTTACCTTCAGCAAAGCAAGGTCTTCTTCCTTCAGATGAGAATGTGTTTCTCTAATCAGAAGCCTGAATAGTAAGAAACTGAGTTCTTAGAACTTGGAAAAGAAGGTTTCTTGATAGCACACTATAAGGCTTCTGATTGTCCTTGTAAAGGTTAAGACCTTTTTAGATAGTACCTAAGAGCTCTAACTGGGCAAAGTACTCTCTTCAGATCATTCCCCACCAAGTTGGACAGGCTTGGGATCTCGAACGACTTAGGCCAAGGACATGAAGGAAGCTCGTTTAGCAAAAACCGAGCTGCAAGGAACATGTAGCCGTTTCAGATGTGAAAACAATGATCCTGCTGAAGGCGTGGATCTCACTTACTCTTTTAGCTGTTGTCAAGCACACGAGGAAAAGAGTTTTTAATGTGAGGTCCTAAAAAGAGGCTGATTGGAGAGGTTCAAATCTTGATGACATAAGGAACCTTAGGACCACGTCTAGATTCCAGCCTGGAGTGGACAACCGACGTTCCTTTGAGGTCTCAAAAGACCTAGGGAGGTCCTGTAGATCTTTGTTGGTGGAAAGATCCAAGCCTCTGTGGCGGAAAACCGCTGCCAACATACTTCTGTAACCCTTGATCGTAGGAGCTGAAAGGGATCTTACTTTCCTTAGATATAACAGGAAGTCAGCAATCTGGGTTACAGTGGTACTGGTTGAGGAAACTGCATTGGTCTTGTACCAGCTACGGAAGACTTCCCCTTGAGACTGATAGATTCTGAGAGTGGATGTTCTCCCTGCTTTGGCAATCGCTCTGGCTGCCTCCTTCGAAAAGCCCCTAGCTCTTGAGAGTCTTTCGAAAGTCTGAAGGCAGTCAGACGAAGAGCGTGGAGGATTGGGTGTACCTTCTTTACGTGAGGTAGACTTAGAAGGTTCACTCCTAGAGGAAGAGTCCTGGGAATGTCGACCAGCCATTGCAGTACCTCTAAGAACCATTCTCTCGCGGACCAGAGCGGAGCCAACCAACGTCAGCCGTGTCCCTTTGTGAGAGGAGAACTTCTGAAGTACCCTGTTGACAATCTTGAACGGCGGGAATGCATACAGGTCGAGATGGAAACAATCCAGCAGAAAAGCATCCACGTGAACTGCTGCTGGGTCTGGAATCGGAGAACAATACAACAGGAGTCTCTAGGTAATCGTGGTAGTGAACAGATCTATGGTTGGCTGACCCCACAGGGCCCAAAGTCTGTTGCAAACATTCTTGAGAAGGGTCCACTCTGTGGGGATGACCTGACCCTTCCGTCTGAGGTGATCTGCCATGACATTCATACCGCCCTGAATGAACCTCGTTACCAGTTAGCTTTCGATCTTTAGACCAGATGAGTAGGTCCCTTGCGATCTAGAACAACTTCCACGAAAGAGTCCCTCCCTGCTTGAAGATGTAAGCCAGGGCTGTGGTGTTGTCAGAGTCCACCTCCACCACTTTGTTAAGCTGGAGGGACTTGAAGTTTATCAAGGCCAGAATAACCGCCAACAACTCCTTGCAATTGATGTGAAGTGTCCTTTGCTCCTGATTCCATGTTCCCGAGCATTCTTGTCCGTCCAAAGTCGCACCCCAGCCCGTGTCTGATGCGTCCGAGAGGAGACGGCGGTCGTGTTTCTGAACAGCCAAAGGCAGACTTCCTTGAGAAGAAAGCTGTTCTTACACCACGCGAGAGAAGACCTCCTCTCTTCGGAAACAGGAACTGAGACCGTCTCTAGCGTCATGTCCTTTATCCAGTGAGCAGCTAGATGATACTGAAGGGGGGGGAGGTGGAGTCTCCCTAACACGATGAACAGGGCCAGCGATGAAAGTGTCCCTGTTAGACTCATCCACTACCTGACTGAGCATCGGTTCCTTCTCAGCATGCTCTGGATGCATTCTAGGGCTTGGAAGATCCTTGGGGCCGACGGAAAAGTCCGAAAAGCTCGACTCTGAAGATCCATACCCAAGGAGACAATGGTCTGGGATGGAACGAGCTGAGACTCCTCAAAATTGACCAGGAGGCCCAGTTCCTTGGTCAGATCCATAGTCCATTTGAAAATCTCCAGACAGCGACGACTTGTGGGAGCTCTTAAAAGCCAGTCGTCTGACGGAGCCGGACACAAGATCATGGTACTGCTGCACAGTCTGTGAACTGTCAATCATGGGCAAGCGAGGAAGTACAGTGACAACCCGAATCTGTCTAGACTGTCTGGGTCGTACAGACAACTCCTTATCGGGTTGCTGAGGTTGCCGCACTGCGTCACAACAAGTCACTTCTGTTGGTTGTTGAACGTCTTCCCCGTGACATATTGACTCCGTAAACAAAAAATCCTCTAACAAGGACTAAGCTTGGACTGCATGTCTTGCAACACAGCTCAAGGTCTATGGGAGCAGGTGTGGTAACAGACGGGATTAGCGACTGAAGTGGAACCATTACCTTCCCTGGAAGCATGAGATGCTTAAATAAAAGTCCATAAGAGGCTATGCAGCTAAAGGCTCCCTCCAAATGACAGAGTCCTCAAGGGAATATCAGAAGGAGGGAGAAAAGAACTTTCTCATCTACAGGGACCATATCCTAGAAAAGCTAAGTTCTCTCAGTGAGGGTTCACTGGTGCAAAAGCAGCAGACTAGAAGGCAACGTTATGAAACTGCTTGACAGTCTAGTGAGTTGGCAACAACCAAAGATGTGTGACTGAGAAGCATGCGGTAAGGTATGCAGAGCATGTTGTATGCAGAGTATGCTGTATGCAGAGCATGCTGTATGTAGAGCATGTTGTATGCAGAGCATGCTGAATGCAGAGCATGCTGTATGCAGAGCATGTTGTATGCAGAGCATGCTGTATGCAGAGCATGTTGTATGCAGAGCATGCTGAATGCAGAGCATGCTGTATGCAGAGCATGTTGTATGCAGAGCATGCTGTATGCAGAGCATGCTGTATGCAGAGCATGCTGTATGTAGAGCATGTTGTATGCAGAGCATGCTGAATGCAGAGCATGCTGTATGCAGAGCATGTAGTATGCAGAGCATGCTGTAAGCAGAGCATGCTGTATGTAGAGCATGCTGTGAGGTAAGCAGAGCGTGTGCATGGCGTTTAACATTTCTCAGAAATTCCATGACCAGTGCTAGAGTGCTTTATGCATGCTTGCATGGGGTTTAAATATCAACATAATATTTACCTTACATTCAAAACTCATGATTCATATTTTTTTGCCATATTCTGCGATATTGTTAAAAATATATTGCAAGGAATACAAATATATTTTTATAAGTAATACAAATAACCTCCATTATCATAAGGTTTGAAAATGGAGGTAAGGTATGCTGAACAGCAGAGTCAGAACGAGCTGGAACAACAATAGTTGTGGTTTCCTCTTCAAGACTCTGTTGAGGGAACACCTGAGGCTCAGTCTGCAAAGGCTGATCAAAGGAAGTAGCAGAAGGTAGGCGCATGGGTGGAGGAGGCTGACTCCTGGCATGAGTGGGTGAACCCAAGGGAGCGCTTGCTGAGCGGTTGGCGGAAGCGGAGTAGCAAGTTCCTGTTCCTGTGGTGTGAGCGGAGCGCGATGAGGTAGAGGCTGCGCAGAACAAGGTAAATGTCTCGCAAGCTGAGGCTCCTGATGCGCAAGGCTAAGGTGTAGTGGTGCTTGCCTTGTGGAGGGTTGAGCTCGCTGCAGCGAGAGCTGAGGAGACTGACTCAAGGACGGGAGAGGTTGTTGTACCTCAACCGAGTGTTGCATCACTGGTGGAGCAGCAAGTGGAGGCGGAGGAAGAGAGGTATAATCCTCCTGATCCCATTGTAAAGGTTGCCTTAAAGAAGGCGGAGGCTGAACACCACTGGGAACAGCAAACTCAGAACGTGGCTCAACATCGTACGCCTGGCAGGTGGTACTGCGATCAGGCGGAGCGAGCGCAGGCGGAGCGAGCGCAGGCGGAGGGAGTGTAGGCGGAGGCGGAGGCGCAACACTCTCAGCCCGACACTCACGCATCAAGACCGAAAGTTGTGACTGCATGGACTGCAGTAGAGTCAACTTGGGGTCGGCAGACACTAAGGTCTGCTGAGGTAAAGCCTTAACAGCAGAGATCTGTTGCGGCAGAACCTTACTCCTCTTAGGCGGAGTGCATTCAACTGATGACTGAGGAGAGTCAGAGCTAACCCAATGACTGCATCCGGGTTGTAGAACTCTAACTTCGTACGTCTGGCATAGGTCTGGACTTTACGTTTAAGAGGTCTTGAGACCTGAGACCAGCGTTTTCTCCCCTAAATTTCTTCTGCAGACGAGCAAAATAAGGGCTCAATCGTCTGCGGGTGGGAGTGACGGTCTCGGTAAGACACGCCCACAACCACCGAGGATACTTGTGCGCCGATCAAGGCCTGCTGAACCCTTATGCCCTTCGACATTGCTTCTCCCCTGGGCTTGGGAGCTTGCAAGAGGTCCCGGACTGGGAGGACGACTGGCGCGCACAGAAGTACCCTCACGCACAACACTGACACACTTTGCGCTAATCACTTATCACTTTGATTTTCTGTTTGCACTTATTTCACTGAACTCGAAACTTTAAGTGGTTTGTACCTGAAACACGCAATTCTATCCTTTCTCAAAAGTTAGTAATTGCGAAAACAGAATTACAATGTAACAGAAAAATCTAATGAAAGATAAATAATTCAGTGGCTGGAAAGAGACTAAACACTAGATCACTCTAGAAACGTTTACTTTCTTCCCCTAAAGAGACTAGGGAGAAGAGCAAAAACGATAACAACGTTATTCGTACGCCTGGCAGGCTTGAATGAAACGTTTATCCTCCTCTTTCTCCCTCCGTCTCTATCTCTCTCTCTCTCTCTCTCTCTCTCTTGACTTAGAACCTGAGAGAAGAGCCCAATCATATATATCGTTAAAACATTATTGTTAAAGGAAAAAACTGAAATATTTCCCAAAATGAAAAGTTCCTTTATTAGGATCAAAACCATTAAGTTAAGAAAGAATGAACAAAACGCTAGACACGGTTACTCTTACTGCAACGTGAAACCGTGAAAACTCTTTCTCTATCGTAACGATAGAGTGCAAGTTGAACGTTCTGAACGTCAACAACTGCAGAGACAAAACAAAACGTTAGTTCAACTTTGAAAACAGTACTAGACTATCAAAGAAATTCTTTCAAAGACATTAAAATAGCATAATATGTTAACAGGTAAAACCGAAATGACGGGCTCAATGTTAATTAACTTCGGTACCAAGAAAAGACCGCCTACTATTAGGAAGGTCGAATATAAACAAATATAAAAATTAATTTTAATAAGTTTATAATAAAAGGAAGTTAATCGAAGAGGCCTATAAGAGGCGGAGAGATATAAAATAAATCTATAACTTTTGTTACAAAATTAAGAAAGAGAGTCTATACTCTCTTAGACACCAACACTTCCGTCTAAGGGAAGGGTCGGCCATTGAAAGGTGAAAGAGAGTTCATACTCTCTTCGTCACCATAATTAATCAAATTAATTCCAAAAGCTAACTAAGCTAATATAGAAGTTTCCAGTAAAGCGACAGCCGAAATCAAAGAGAAATACTTCACCAAAGTCGTGAAAATACTCCAAGAACATAAGCGTATCCCAGAACGTCTTGCCGGAAGCACGACAGAGGAATAATTGAGGAGGTGTCAACAAGAAGTACTTGAGTACCTGGCCACAGGTGGCGCTGGTAAGTACACCCCCTTCTAGTATTGTGATAGCTGGCGTATCCCTCCATAGAATTCTGTCGGGCAACGGAGTTGACAGCTACATGATTATCGGGTAAGTTTAATATTGAAAATGATAATTTCAGTGGAAAAGCCAAATTAATAAATTACCCAGGGGACCACAATGAGAAACCATGGTCTTTCAGGTATATAAACTGAATAATAGTGACTTTCCAAACCCTCTAAAATCTAACCTTATTTATGAAAAAGCATAATAACCTGCCCGATGGCAATAGGCATGATTTCCCTGATTTCAAACCCCTTTATATCAAACATCATCCTAATCTAACCTAAGGCAATACATTTTTCCCGAACAAGTTGAAATACTTCCATAAATAACTTGTTTAAATTTTGGTCTCTCTATTACTGTCACAAAAGAGGATACTACTAGACCTTTTGAACTTATTTTGACCTTAAAATTTTGGTTTCTGCAGTGGACAAGCAGAACCATTGAACAATGATATTATGATACATTTCCTACAGAAATTGATGTAAAATACCTAAAAAGAGAACAGTATTTGATACTATAAATATAATAGTTCTAATATGATTGCAGTTCGGAGACATACAGTAATACCTCGACATAAGAGTGTCCCAACATAGGAGAAATTTGAAATACGAGGAAAGTTTCGAGCAAATTTTTGCCCCGAGATACGAGACGGTTCCCTATGCGGCCGCTAGGTGGTCGAGTGTGCGAGAGGCTGCTCACTAGTACAGCATCGCTCGCTCTTTCCCATCGGATCTCCGTCACGTAAAGTTGTCTCCATAGTGTTTGCATTTTTTACAAGTTTTTTTTTTTTGCGTTAATCAGTACTATACAGAATTAAGTGAATAAGCAATGGGTCCAAAGCAAGCGAGTGCAAACAAGGGTAGTGAAGAGGTAAAGTCTCAATTGATAAGTAGGCTGTGGCAGCCGAAGTTTGGTTTGGTTGGGTGGTAGTATATAAATACTGTACACAATTACCATAACTAGATAAGACTGTTTGGGTATATCTTTGGTAAAATTACAGTTTCTATAAATAAAACAAAAATAAATTTTTCCTAAATTATGAATGAATTTTACCAATATTTGTCACAAATAAGAAGTTTTAGAGAAGTTGGACCCATTAAATCGCAAAATATAATGGGGTTGCACAGTGGGAAATCATGGTTTTTTGGTGGGGGAACTACTATCATTACTAATATTATTACTATTATAATCATTATTTTTATTATTATTATTATTATTATTATTATTACAGTATTACCTAAGCTACAACCCTAGTTGGAAAAGCTGAATGCTATAAGCCCAAGGGCTCCAACAAGGAAAAATACCACAGTGCAGAGAGGAAATAAGGAAATAAATAAACTACAAGATAAGTAATGAACAATTAAAATAAATATTCTAAGAACATTAAAATATTGGAAACTGACAAATCTAACCATAATCCCCTAACCTAGCCAAGGATCCAGGTCCTCTTAACTTACTTACTGGGGTGGGGAAGGGAACGACCCTCCATCATCCCCCGAACTATACACAAGATGCTGGAATACTCCTTAAAATTTTTTTTTTACATATTTAGGTTAGTTACCTTACTCATCTTGAATAGAATCATGAGTTGTAGATGTCCCAACACATGTGCAACCAGTGGCTTACAAACAAAACTAATTTCAAAGGGGGGAAGAGGAGTACAATTAATGGAAGTTCCTTTATAATAACTAACAACATAATCATACCATCATCTTTTCTTGGTTTTTGGGATGGGTACAGTGTCTTTACAATACCACTGATGTGTGTCTTACAGAAAAAAAAAACTAAGACAGTTTCACTAAGGAGACTTCCTACTTAGGGGAGAACTGAATGTTCATGAAGAAACCTACAGGTATATAATTGATCAGGTACTTCCACAATAATCTCTGTGAAACCATCCAATAACCTAAAAATACAATACTTTACAATAGGGAAGGCATGACAGTCAACTTGAGAAAGTTTCTTAGAAAGACGTCCGAGTTCCAAAATTGCAGTTGATTGTATAATCTTTAAACAGAGGAACCAGTCAGGTTTCAGCATCTATACCATCACCACAATTCAGAGCGAAAATAAAAACGATGGTCAAACTTTTTTACCCACAACGTATTGCAAAAATGCAAAATCTCATTTGGGAGTAAAACTTGCGTGGAACCGTAAAGGTATCGTGGAACCATAAAGGCGTTCTCGGGATTACAAAATGCACGAGCAAATATCTTGGTATTCATCAATTTCTGATATATTTGATGAAGTTTTCCATATCAATCATCAAGAGAATATTGTAAAGCGTTAACAAAAAAATCAAATTATTGAAGTTGGCTGAAATTGTAGTAATACTGTACCAATTTTTAAACAATCTTCTTCTCTACAATCTACTGACTTACATATAGTAATACTGTACCATTTTTTAAACAATCCTCTTCTCTACAATCTACTGACTTACATACAGTACAACTTTTCCTGGAAATGCATCATTGTCATGTATCGAAAATAGCTTGCGTACTTTATCTCCTCTTCATATTGGAACTCATAACCAGTGTGATAGGGTAAGTTAGGGTCATAGGGGGCAAGAAAGGAAGGCTTGGTAAAATTATCGTTTAACACGAAACATTATTAATAGAAAAACCAATTTTCCTACAGTAAATTATGTGCTTTCAACAAATCAAACCTTTATTTCCGCTGCAAGTAAACCATTCTATCATTATCCCCCCTCTTCCCAATAGAAACAGGTGGAAACCAGAAGCTTCGGGTGGGAGAAAAGTTAAAATATTTATTATGGCTGAAAATTGGTAAAATTCACTGCAAACACACACCTAACAGCATGAAAAAAAGTTTGTCCTGAATGAAAATATAAGTTTTGAGATTCATTCAAAATGCCACAAAACCTAACACACCACACCTAACCTAACATAGTTCTTCCCAGATCACAGACCTAGCCGGGGGAAGGCACCCAGGACTCCCTTTCGTCGGTCACAGACCTAGACGAGGGGCAAGTTCCCGGAAACCCCTTTCCCAGATCATAAACCATAAAGGTAAATAAAAAACAATGCCCTACCTTATTTCCTTTATGTGTACTAACACTGTAACTACAATGGGGCCCTAAAGTAAATTACAAATAATATCTTGCCTTATTTCCTTTATATGTACTAACACTGCTACTACAACAGGGTCTCTTCTTTGTCTTGGTGATTTTCACGGAAGGGTTACAGTAATAATTGTGTTCGGGGTGGCTATGTAGGAATGACCGAATAAGAGTACAGTAATTCTATTGGTAGAAAGAAAATGAGGGAGTGGCTGATGCACAGAAAGTTTAAAGTGGTTAATGCTCAACAAGGTATGTACACACGAAAGATCAGGAGCAAATGCGCAGAAAGCTTGAAATGGTTTAGACGCAAAATGGTATGTAGATCTACAAACGAACGAACAGGGGCGGAAGCATGCCAACTGTAGGGTGTAAACAAATGAGAATAATGTATAGAGAAGAAAAGATTAGTTTTACCAATGTTTATCGATTCCCCACCCAAAACCACCAGCCCACTTGGTGGCCCCCATTACTGTAGGATATATTAGGGTATACTGTATCTTATTAACTATTTATTTGCGACGGAAATAATGGTAATTTTCAAAGAAAACGAAAGATTTCCTATTCAAACTGCCATGTTCTGAAGGGTAAAGTTAAGAAACATATTTTGTGACAGAATTCAGTAAAGGCAAACTAAATTGCATCACTGTATTTCCTCTAGCAAAAACCATATACTGTACAGTGATGCCTCACAACACGAAATTAATTGGTTCCTTAAGAGCTTTCGTAAAGTGATTTTTTCGTGTAGCGAGTCGCCTTTTATATGTAAATAGCCTAATTCATTCCAGACCCTAGAAAAACACCACATTAAATTATTATACAAATTATATTCGCCACTAAAAAGTACTAAATATATAAAAAGTACTGTATTTTGATCATTTAATAATAAATTAACATTAATATTCTGTAAAAGAAGTGTTTAATTATAGTAAACAGTAAAAATAAAGTAAAAATGTGGAACATTACCTTTTGAGCGAGGCAATGTCCGAGAGCAAGGGGATGGCCGGTAGAGGAGAATGAAAATGGCTGAAAATGTTTACGTACATGTGGCAGAAAACGTAAACACTTAACTTTACAAAACAAATTTATAAATGACAGAAAACATTAACACTTGATTTTAGGAAACGCATCTACAAATGGCAAGAAATATTAACACAATAAACTTGAAATAAAATTTCTTTTCTTTTTTCTTTTTTATTCTACATTTTCTATTTTCTAAATTCAATTACACTACGTATTTTCTTCATGACTGCCACTTTTCTTTCGTTTCTTAGCTGGCGCTTGGTCTGCTTCTACCAAAGGCCTCTTGCTAAAATAATCGTTTAAAGAAGCTTGTTTCTGCCGGCTTCTTAAAATTTTCCTGAAATAACTCAGGCAAACTTCATTACAGTTCTCAAGCACACGACCTGTGAGAGTTTTTTCTGGGTGTCTCTTTTCTACGTGAACCACCATTTTAAAGTAGCCATCTAGACCCTCTTTAAATTTCTGTCATTGTCAGTGGGTCATCCTCCTCCCCCCGCTGTACTCTTCCTGAAAGACATTCACCAGCATGGCTTCCAACTCCTTCAGGTCATCCGTCGTAAGTTCCTCTTGGTGCTCCTCGATAAGCTCATCAATGTCAGCCTCATCAACTTCCAGACCCATGGACTTCTGAGTGTAACGATCTCGGCAACTTAAGATTGAGCATCACGTTCAGGATTGTCAACATTTTCAGAATAAGTCTTCAATTGGGTCTGCATGAAAGCCCTCCAAATCTCATGCGGAGACGGCATCAGGCCACAGCTTCTTCCAAGCAGAGTTCAAGGTGCGCCTTGAAACTTCTTGCCAAGCTTGATCGATCATTTTGAGGCATAGGACAATATCAAAATGCTCCTTCCAAAATTGACGAAGGGTGAGGTTTGTGCTCTCAATGATTTTGAAACATCTCTTGAAGAGATATTTCGTATAGAGTTTCTTAAAGTTGGAAAGCACTAGCTGGTCCATGGGCTGGAGAAGAGGGGTGGTGTTCAGTGGAAGATATAGAATCTTGATGAAGGAATATTGTGCTGCAATATCTTCATAGAGGGAAGGAGGGTGAGCAGAGGCATTGTCCAGCACCAGCAGGCACTTCATAGGGAGGCACTTCTTTTCCAAATATTTTTTCACAGTCGGGCCGAAACAAATATTCATCCGCTCGATAAACAAATATCTTGTTACCGAGGCTTTTCCATTAGCCCTCCACAACATGTTTAGATTTTCCTTAGTGACTTAGTTGGTCTTGAAGGCTCGAGGGGTCTCAGAGTGAAACACCAGCAGGGGTTCCACCTTGCAATCCCCAATGGCATTTGCTCGTAGTGCAACGGTAAGCCTGTCCTTCATAGGCTTATGCCCAGGTAGCCTCTTTTCTTCTGCCGTGATGTATGTTTGACGAGGCATTTTTTTCCAAAAAATCCCAGTCTCGTCGCAATTGAAGACTTGCTGGGGACTGTAGCCTTCCCGGACAGTCACGTCGTCGAACGTCTTAACAAAGGCTCTGGCCGCTTTCGCGTCCAAGCTTGCAGCCTCCCCATGATGCACCACCTAATGGATGCATTAGCGTCTCTTAAATTTTTCAAACCACCCATGAGAAGCCTTGAACTCTGGGAGTTCCTGCTCCGATGTTCCTTCTCCTGCGTCAGCTTCGACCTGAGCATGCACGAGATCACCAAAAGAGGCACTGACTTTCTGGCAGATTATCGCTTCAGTGATAGCGTTTCCAGCCATTTCTTTGTCCTTTATCCAGACAAGCAGCAGTCTCTCCATCTCATCGCGGAGGTGGCTCCTCTTGCTGGAGAAAAGAGTCATGCCCTTAGAAGGTGTTGCTGCTTTGATAGCTTCCTTCTGCTTCAGGATCGTTCCTATCGTTGATGGATTTTGGTCATATTCCTTTGCGAGCACACTTGTATTTCTGGCTTATTTCCATCTTCATCTCCATGGAAAGCATCATCCTCTTCTTTCCCTTGACATCAGCGACTTTCTTGGGACCCATGGCTAATGATGTATCATAAGTATCACACACGATAACAGTACGTACAGTAAAATTGTTACGAAAGTGAAATTACAAACACTAAGTCAATGTGTACGATACCGCTGCCGGAATGAAAAGACATAGGAACACCAATGTGTAGATGCAGGATGGGACGTAGTACAGTAGATGTCGACCTATAGGAGAGCAGGATCTCATGGTGGTAACTAGCATCCGAGTAGGGAGACAACCAATAGGGATGTAGGAGGATGGTAGCGAGTTTACGAGCTGGCGACGCGAGAATTTTAAAACCCGTCTCAGATACGGTCGAGCTCCAGCTCCATACTGCCTTTCATTGTCGGAAAATTTTTCGTGATTCGAGTCGTAAAATTCTTGGCATCTCCTTTCGTAAAGTGGAAATTTCGTAAGCCGATTCTTTTGTAGATAGAGGCTTGACTGTATTGTTGGATATGAGAGGATTGTTATGATTTATGAAAAATGGGTAAAATTATACAGCAACATGGAACTATATTTCCAATAGAAAAAACAAACTTTCCTACTGTAAATACTGTGGTTTCAACAAAGTTGGCCTTTATTTCCACCACAAATAAACCATTCTCCCGTTAACCAACCCCCTTCCAAACGGACACTGATGGGAACCTGGAACTTTGGGTGGGTGAAAATCAGAAAAGCTGTGATTATTCAACACTTTCGAGATTCATAAAAGGCCACAAGTCTAACAAACCCACCTAACCTAACCTAGTAGTTTCCGGGTCACATACCTTATTGTGGGGCATGCCCCCAGATCCTCATTCCCAGGTCACAGACCTAGTCAAAAACCTACCCCGGTCACAGACCTAGTCAAAAACCTACCCCGGTCACAGACCTAGCTGGGGGCAGCCCCAGGTGGGGCAAGACCCCTAAAACCCCTACCTAGGTTACAAAATATAAAAGTAAATCACGAATAATTCCTTTCCTTATGATTGAGGCCTGAGCAATGTCCTTTTTTTTTAGCGGGGAGGGGGGTAGCAATCTTCACAGTCAAGTTACCTTAAAAAAGTGTTGATCTTACCTAATAGATAACTCAGAATCGCACTTAGGTCACTTTACGAACAAGGGCAGATAGTGTGGTTTGTAAAATATGAATAAAAGAGTGTAATGAATATTTCAGGAGGACAGGATACCAATATTTTGTGTAATTTAGTATGGATTTATAATGTGTCCCAGAGAATAATGCATAAAGAAAATGTTAGTTTTACCATTATTTATCGGTTTGCCAGTAAATGTTCCTCACCCAAAAGCACGGTTTCCACTGGGTTTCCCCCATTACCGTAGGATACATTGGGGTATATCTTATTAACAATTATTTATTTACGACAGAAATGACAGGCATTTTCGAAGGAAACAGGCGTTTTTCAATAGGAAAAAGTTGGTTTTTACTAGGAAAGGTTTCCCCGACAGTAAGTACAGTAATACCAGATTTGCAGGGTTTTTCTATTATAATACCTAAAAAAAAATGGTTTGGTAGTAAAATATCTAAAGATTAAATTAAAATGAAATGGAAATGGGGATAAAAAAAAAGATAAAACCATTAATCAATGTGGGCTGAAAAAATATTGGCAAAATCAACATGGTCAATCATTAGCCTCGTCCACTCACCTCAACCATAGCGAAGACATAGTCCACGATCCAACCACTATTGGGGTACATTCATGATTAAAATTTCGGCGAAATACTAAAAGTTGTTATTTTTTCCGATATGTTGATACTTTTCAGTCCTTCTGTTGTAGTTGAAGGCTCGTTTCATCTGTGCAACTGATCTATTCACCAACGTACTGGATCGACAACAACAAACGTTATAAACATTCACCATCGATACTAGAGAAGGATACGTCGTTGTTATGCATGACCGCGTCTGACGACTCCGCGCAGCATTTAAGCATTGTGACTGACTATTTATCCGGTAAAAATCTAGTTTTTGGATACAAACGAAAAGGATTGTGTGGTTTCATCCAATTCTCACGAATATTATATTACATTTGTATTGATTTGATAATGAAAATATTATGAAATTGAGCTGTAGAAAAAACAAAAAATATCGTCTTCGAAAATTTACAATTTTATAATCAATTCCATAACATTGCCGTTTTGTCCATGCTGAAAAAAAAAAAAAAAAAAAAAAAAAAAAAAAAAAAAAAAAAAAACATTAACCAGGTCGTCTTTATCTGCTGAGGTGATATTTTCTTTGCAAATCACTTCTGAACAAATACATGAAAAATAAAGCCTTGTCAAGCAACGAAAAAGAAAAATATTGGAAACATGCGCAGTCCACCTACATTTTCAGAATATTGCCAACAATTGTCAGAAAATAATAGTAACTTTGGATTCTAGCGCAGTTAATAAAATACAACAGAAGAATAGGAAGCACCAAACACTTTTAGTAAATATCACTATATGTCCCCTAATGAATAAACTTCACCCTAAATTATCCCAAATAAAGTAAAGTACAGAACTGGAGAGAGCAAAAAATAAGAAATAAATTTAAATAAATGTTGCTAAGTTGAACGAAGCTATGAATTTTTGACTTGGGTCACAGGCCCACCGCTGAGACTTGGCAAGTTATTCAGCGAAAAAAAAAGGAAAAAAATAAAACTGCCTAAAGCTGAAACTATTACTCGGCTCTCAAGGATATTAAGCTTTAGTACAAACATTTGGTTTGGCTAACCCCCAGTCTTGTTTACCGACATGTTAATCGTACTACTGTATGTAGGCTAATGTGAACAGCGCAGTGGTGCATTATTGAAATGCTCCACCTATTAACATTCCGCAATAGGCTACATAAGCACCTTAACCTCCCCTGCCACTCACCCCCCCTTTCTCTCTGAATTATATGAAACTCTCTCTCTCTGCCATAATTAGTACATGTATGTTACTACTGTAGCATATTGCACTATAAAATCTTGCACGTACCATATTTGTATTAAAATACATAATTATATATATATATATATATATATATATATATATATATATATATATATATATATATATAAAGAGAGAGAGAGAGAGAGAGAGAGAGAGAGAGAGAGAGAGAGAGAGAGAGAGAGAGAGAGAGAGAGAGAGAGAGAGATCACATAGCACTGTCAATCTTACTGGAAATTGTGGTGACCAATGTGGTAACTTTCCTGACTGGTGATCACTAGACTGGGGTTCAAGTCCCGTTCAAACTCATAAGTTTCTTTGGTCACTGAAACCTCACCATCTTTGTGAGCTTAAGATAAAGGGTTTGGGGGAGCCTATAAGTCTATCTGCTAAGTCATTAGCAGCCATTGCCTGGGCCTCATTGGTCCTAGCTTGGGTAGGGCTGGGGCTTTGGCGCTGATCATGTATATGTATATATGTTCAGTCTCTAGGGCATTTTCCTGCTTGATAGGGCAATGTCACTGTCTCTTGTCTCTGCCATTCATGGACGGCATTTAAACCTTAAACCTTTGATGTGTTTCTATTGAGATACTACCGCTAGAGAGTTATGGGATCTTTGGACTGGCCAGACAGTACTACATTGGATCCTTCTCTCTGGTTACGGTTCATTTTCCTTTTACACACACACACACACACACCTATTAGTCTGGTATATTCTTTACGTATTCTCCTCTATCCTCATACACCTGACAACACCGAGATTACCAAACAATTCTTCTTCACCCAAGGGGTTACCTACAACACTGTAATTGTTCAGTGGCTACTTTCCTCGTGGTAAGGGGAGAAGAGACTCTTTAGCTATGGCAAGCAGACTTCTAGGTGAAGGAAACTCCAAAATCAAAGCATTGTGCTTTAGTCTTGGGTAGTGTCATAGCCTCTGTACCATGGTCTTCCACTATCTTGGGTTAGAGTTCTCTAGAATGAGGGTACACTCGGGCACACTATTCTATCTTATTTCTCTTCCCATTGTTTCGTTAAAGTTTTTATAATTTACAGAGGATATATTCATTTTAATGTTGTTACTCATCTTTTATTTCATTTTTCTTTGTTTCCTTTCCTCACTGGGCTATTTTCCCAGTTGGAGCATCCTGTTTTTCTAACTAGGGTTGTAGCTTAGCAAGTAATAATAATAATAATAATAATAATAATAATAATTATTATTATTATTATGTGTACAGTAGAGCCTATCGTAATTTGGGAGCTAGGACTGTCGGTGCCGGCAATCTGACCTAAATAACGTTAAAACACATTAAATCATAAATGTACTGTAGACCTGTAATAATCCTTAATAAACTCGAAAAAATATTCGATAGTGTACATACAATTCTCTCTCTCTCTCTCTCTCTCTCTCTCTCTCTCTCTCTCTCTCTCTCTCTCTCTCTCAACAGTACCATGAAATTCGGATGTCATAGTTATGGCTAGGGTTTTATATTCAGAAAACTTGCAATACTCCACACAGTACAGAGTTTGAGAAACTTTTACAGTACATAAAAATATTTTCTTTCCATTTCTCCAGAGTATATGTCGTTTGTTTAAATATGCCTAATGGCTATTCTTTCTTTGTAAACCTTCGATTCAGTTTGATTTTGTTGTTACAGAATTGGTCTTCGTTTTTGTATCGTCCCTATAATATAAAGATCAAGTGTCATATATATACAGAGTATATATATATATATATATATATATATATATATATATATATATATATATATGTATATATATATATATATATATGTATATATATATATATATATATGTATGTATATATATATATGTATATATATATATATATATATATATATATATACATACATATGGCTATATATATATAAATATATATATATATATATAAATATATATATATATATATATATATATATATATATATATATATATATATTTACACATACATACTGTATATATATATATATATATATATATATATATATATATATATATATATTCCTATCACGCAGGGAAGGTCAAACCCTGGTAAGAGAGGGTACCCACAAATTGCTGAACCAGCGGGTTGCAGTTAAGAAAGGAGGTGGGAGTGTGACGGGTTGAATCTGTGTTCGCGCGTTCATGCCTATCTAAATATTTGGACATCATTTTTTGAAGGCTCGGGTACACTTGTGTGATAATAAAGCATACAATTTGAAACTTCCAGTCCGTTTCTCTTTTTCTCGAGCGAAAAACTGAATTAACTGAAAAGACATCAAAGAGCCATTATCTCTGGAAAGTTTCAACCATTATCATAAGGCAATGTCTCTACAGTTGACCAGACAAAATAAAATATACCATCACAATATAACGTACAGTGACAAATGAATTCTAGTAACCTTAACTCAGCTGACTAATGTCTTTAATCGTGTAAGCTTTACAAGGGAGAAAAAGCTAAAGAGCATGAGAACATTGAAGCCCTTCTAAGTTTTTTTTCTTCCCCGAGGAGCATACAGTTACGATATATGACCCAGATGAATGTCTGATGCGAGACGCAGTCATGTGACCCGATGTCTCATTTCGTGTCTTTTATTCTTGCTTTCCCTATCATCTTGGGAAACGTAAAAGGCACAGAAGAAAGGGAGAAAGGATGATATTGGTAAGATGGTAGGAGACTTTTGCACAATTTTTCTTTACGCTGTCAAAATGGAATGTGGGTCATTTAAATGATACTCATATGGAAAGAAGAGAGTTGATGATTCCAGAAAATTTATTAAAAAAAAGAAATTTCCATGCATATTGATTTCCCTCACACCAGGTTACGACAAAAAATAAGATATTTTGCTAAAGGATAATATTTTGAAAAATGTGTTCATATACGCACATAATTCAAATGACCTTTGTAGACGGATAATGAGACGTCGCTATATGGGTTTTCTTAATTTTTTACAAAAGGTGCGTTCGTAAGTACACTATACACATATACCCTTTCAGGTGAGGGACTTATAAACTCAAGCACCCACCGGCAACTAAAACTCCCTTCGCTACCAAAATGCAACCTCTGCAATAATAAACAGACATAGATTTTTGTGGAATACTCATGAATATTAAGTTCATTTACCTTGTCTTACATGACATCTCTGCATACATGAATTAGGACATTACTCCCCCCCCACCCCCCCACCCCACCCCTCCCCCAATCTCCTCACTCCGGGAGGAGGTGCGCACTCGCCCTCACTAGTCTATGATATATGGAGGACACTCCAACCAGGAATAGGCATGGCATGTACTAAACAGAAATGCAACATAAAATATATATAGAAATTACCCCCCAAAAATAACACATCTTCCACAAAAAAATAAAAAATGAAATATTGCATGTAGAAATGTACACAACACAATATAAATAATTCCACTCATTTCTTCTTAAGACCTCTGCAACCAAAACACAGAATACCAAAAGTGAAAAAAAAAAAATCATAACATCAGTTTTATATAACCTCATCAATAACCTCCCTCTGGTTGCGGGCAATACAGGCTTTTTGGGCGGGACAGGGGCAGGAATAGATATTCCTTCATCCCTTGATCTTTTTTTTTTGTCCGGGTTTACAGCACAATTTTGCAACACAACTCACCACCATCGTTTCACCATTTATTTAAATCACTACAACACTTCCACTTGCAACTTTCAACTGGTGGCCACTAGCCATTTTCCCGAGAAAATCATTCATCTTCCCGCCCTTCTCTTATAACATTAAGTATAAGGTATTCACATCTACACATTCTCTAACACTTCCTATCCTCAAGGCTGAACTTTAATGCCGCAGCCACTTGCCATCCGGGAACCGCCCCGGCCCCAGCAACCAGGAATCATATAAATACATGAATAATACAGCATCCACCTGACGGATCTCACTTGACCTATTTAACCTCTGATTGTTTTTAGATTCACTCAGCAATGTTATACGCATTTCCACACTCGGCAAAATTACCACAACATGTTACGTATACATTAAGCATCAACATAAGAACACCTTATTATCATCAAGTTTATTAAAACACTTCAAAACAAGAAATGAGGTCTGTTCAACAACAACAGCAAGAAAAAAAAAATCTACTCAACTCGAGGAATGTTCCGTAAGCAGCGGGTAAGGAGAAACACTTTTGAAAACTACCTCTTCAGGCACCACATGTATTTGTGCCTGATGATGTTTAGACACTGCGCCATTAATAATGTATTGTATCACAACTGTGTTAAGACTTAACCATCTTTACTCGGTAAGGACACAAATACACTGGCTCTAGTTTGTGTTTCATAGGCTGTAATCGTTTTAAATACACACGCTAGCCCACAAATAATTTTACCGGTGCGGTTTTGAACAAACCATCATACTTTGAGCTGTGTTTTTCATTAGCTCTTTTCAAAAACCTTTCAGTGGTGTTCACTACTTTTCTCAATAGATTTAATAAATATACACAGTATTGCTCAGTTGAATAATTTGGCAATTGTTGCGAATTAATGAGTACCATATATGGTAACACAGGATCCTGTCCATACACTAAAAAGAAAGGCGTGTCCCTGAGAGAAGCATTATATGCAATGTTCAAAGCTAGCTCAGCTGTAGGAAGCATAGCGTGCCAATGAAGGGGGTCATCAGCCACTAAGTAACATAAAATTCGCACTACTTCCCTATTATGCAATTCTACTAAGCCATTTGCTGAAGGCCTATATGTGGTCACTGAAAAGTATTCAATTTTCATCAAGTCCGTGATCAATTTCACCACCTTCTTGATAAACTCAAGACCATTATCACTTATCAAAATTTTCGGGCAACCAAACCTAGTAATGAAAGAGCACAGCGCCTTGGGCTAATGAATTTGCAGATTTATCCAACATTGTGTATGTAGGAGTGTACCGAGTAAATGCATCCACAAATACACATATATACTTATGTTGGTTAAACCAGTAGGAAATGGTCCTACTACATCTATATGCACTCTATAAAATTTAATAGGAACCACAGGCCACTTTCTGGCTTCCGGTACCGTGTTTTTATGTTCTTTGAAACGGTTAAAAGCATGACAACCTTTTATATAATTCTCTATAAATTTTTTCATTCCTAACCAAAAGAAAGATTCACATGCTCTCCTTAATGTTCTATCAATCCCTAAATGCCCTGCATACACACTTGCATGTACAATGTGGAAGGCTCGTTTAATTAAAGAGGGAGGAAGAACTGCCTGTGCACAAAATTCCCCTCCCCTCTTCTTGTAAGCACAATATAAGATATCATTTACAATAAAAAATTTCTCACGAGGCACATTCAGAAATGATGGATAACTCTCCGATTCCCCTTTAATCACTGCTCGCACTCTTTCCATCCATTCCTCTTTTTTCTGTCCCTCTCCTACTTCTTTTATGTCCCAACCTCCCAAGTCAATCAAACCTGCATCACCAGGGCATTCATTCTGGACACCCCTGGTCATGTCCTTGGCCATCCACATATATTCACTTTCGCCGCTGTATCTCTCTCTCTCTCTCTCTCTCTCTCTCTCTCTCTCTCTCTCTCTCTCTCTCTATCTCTCTCTCTCTCTATCTCTCTCTCTCTCTATCTCTCTCTCTCTTCCTGTTTTCTGAATGCTCATCGGGAAAATTCTCTATTCTCTCTATTTTGATGAGGGTCTTCAATATTTTGGTTAGTTCTTTGTTACTCTTTTGTGCCCTAGTTGTTACTCCTATTACTGCACCTCTAGAGAGAGCATCAGCTACCTTGTTAGCTTTTTTTCTATGTGGTGAAAACCCTTTATATTAAACTCTAGCAATCTCTCAACCCATCTTGCTTGTCGAGAGGTCAAATAATTTTTATAATACAAATCACATAAGGGGCGATGTTCACTTTGCAACTCAATCGACTGACCTAATAAAAAGAACCAATGCCTCTCTAGAACCCAAAGAATAGCCAAAGCCTCTCCATCGAATGTATTATAATTCTTTTCAGCCTCTTTCAACGCCCAGGAAGCAAAACAAATGGGTCGTTCTCTGCCTTTATCATCTCGTTGACAAACTACGCCACCAATAGCTATGCTACTCGCATCTGTTGTCATTAAAAACGGGCGATCAAGTCTAGGACAAGCAAGTAATTCATGCTAGTTAAGGCAGCTTTCAAATGGTTTAAGGCCCTTTCTTCTCCCTCTCCCCAATTTATTACTTTTTGTTTCTTTAAAGCATATAAAGGTCTCGATATCTCTCCAAAACCTCTAATGAATTTACGGTAATAACCCGCGAGGCGTAGGAACCCAGCTACTTCCTTAGAGTCACGTGGCCTGGGGAAATCTCTAATAGCCGCTACTTTACTGGGGCAGGGTTGGATACCTTCTGGGGTTATTATGTGCCCTAAAAATTTGACCTGTTTACAGAAAAATTTGCACTTTGACAAATTTATTTTCATACTATTACGTCGCAATGCTGCTAAAACTTTACGAATATTATTATGTTCTTCGGCCGTTTTCCCTGTGATTATGATATCATCTAAATAAACAAGAACATTATGGCCAATTAAGGGCGACAAAACTGCCATCATTACTCTAGAAAAATGACGGAGCATTTTTAACACCGAAAGGAAGAAAATTAAACTGAAATAATTGATCGTTAGCTATAAATGCAGTCTTAAATTTACTGTCTTCCAGAATGGGTATTTGATAGTATCCAGATTTTAAATCAACAGTTGTAAAATATCTGCTATCCCGTACTTTCACAAGTAATTCTTCGATCGAGGGCAATGGAAATGCATTATCTTTAGTGACTGCATTCAATTTCCTATAATCAACACACAATCTTACCAAGCCATTCTTTTTCCTAACAGCTACAACTGGAGAAGCCCAAGGGGATTTGCTCTCCTCGATTATCCCTTGTTCCCTTAATTTACTAATTTCCCTTTCTATCTCTCCCTAGAAATGAATGGGTACCTTATAAGGCCTTGACCTGATCGGCTCCGCCTGCCCAGTTTCAATGCTAAAGGGAGAACGATCAATCCTCCTGGGTAGCTCATCTCCAATTGCAATTACATTGGAATAATTATTGACAATGTCACTAACTACAGGATGATATTCTGACGGACATAATTTTCGCGCTTGAATAATCAAATTTTGAGTGCGTTCATCTGTGCGGGCTGGAGTTGTGGCTCCCAACATCCCAGTATAAGCAATTTCACATAACTCTAATTCCCACACAGAATCACTTCCTAAAACCACTCTTTTTATTTGACAAATTAACTATCGTTATATCAGTTCTGTTCTCTTTTATTTCTGTCAAGCCCTCTAAAACCATATGGGCCCAATAGTCATGGGGTTTAACAACGAACTTGGTTCCTTCCGCAAGAGGGCGACACAGGGTCACAGATATGCTCGTAAGGGTCTGGGGAGACAAGATTTCTCCTCTCTCAGGAACAGCTGTTACCGTAGTATAGTGTCTCTTCGAGCTAACACGCGCACTTACTGTCTCATGACTTTCTATCGGCAAAATGTACCCTCCTGCTTTTACTGTTATTGTATCTTTTCCCCAAAAAATGCAAATTTGATTATTAGAGATAAAATCTATTCCTAAGATAGCCTCGATTCCTGGAATTCCCAAGGTGGACAAGACAAAAAAATCATGTGTAAACTTCACAGGCCCCACCTTGAATTTGACGATTGTTGGGAAAACCAATTTCACCTGTCTTTTGTAACAGGTACAAAACAAAGAACATCTGCAGAGGTGTTCAATGATTCATATGGTTTATGTGTAGTTTATTTCCTCCTGGCGTGTCAAGAAAACTGGATGCCGCTGGCTGTAGTGGATTTGATGAGAGCCTTTTTTCAATCAATGAAACACTGGCTCCTGTGTCAATCAGTGCTCAAATGAATTTATCTTACAGGTCGATCCTAACTGCTAACATTCCAAGACGGCCATTACGAGATATGGGGTACGGGCCAATGACCTCAGCTGCAATGCCGCTGCCCCCTAGTGCTGCGGTGGTGAGGACGGGGTTACCGATGGAGGTCCCAGTGCCTGCTTTGTCACGTTCGTTGTCACTGCTTCCTCGGCTACTGCTTGTGATGTCATGCGGGGGGCATCGAACTCCCTCGTCTCCCCCTTCCTCTTTTTCCTTTACCTCGGATGTTGGGTGGGGGGAGGTGTGCGTGTGCCACAGCCCGCCCGCCCTGGGCATTTTTTGTTGAGCACTCTCGAGATAGATGACCGTAGGCCTGACAAGTGTAACAGCGGGGGGATCCTTAGGTGGGGCACTCCACTCGTCGGTGACCCTCTCCCCCAGAGTGCCAACATTTGAAGACTCTGCTAATCTGCTGGCTACATTCCCCTTTACCTCTCTTTGGGGGTCGAGTGCCTCTCATGGCTGCTAACTTCTCGGAATCAGCCCCGTAATTCCCAGTCGTTTTTTCTTCTGGCAAACTGTCTAAAATGTTTTGTATCGGACTCACTACATCTGCTAACGAGCGATCGTCATCGAACAAATAACCACATAAATATGGGTCTACTAATCTGTGAATATCTTTACGGGAATTTGCCTTTTTATCACCTTCTAGGAGATTGGCACTCCGGGTAACAAACGAATCGCAAACCCGAAAAATGTGAGTTGCAAAACTAAGAACTGATTCACCTTCCCGTATTTTGGGTTTGTAATTTTCTTTTAGGTCTCCCTTTCTCTCATCAGGCAAGGCATACTTCTCAATTAAACGTCGTTTTATTTCAGTATAACTTCTTAAACTGTCTTGTGGCAAATACATTACCTCCATTGCCGGAGCATCTTTCAGCAATCTAATTACTTAAATAACTTTTTCTCTTTCTGACCACCCATATGTAGCTACTTCAAAGTCTCTCAAAAAAACACTTCAATCGATTGAAACCCTTCTTTAGGTCGTTGATCATCAATAGGCCTAACACTTGCCTGGAGTTCTGGCAAATTCCGAACTACAATTTGCGTATCTTTACTCGGCTGTGCATGTGTACTTTCCCTTGTGTGCGTTTGAACTTTGTCCATGTAAGCCGGATATGCTGTGGTTGCACGCCGCTCCTGTTCTCGATCTACCAACAGTCTTTTCATTAACTGTAGCAACTTACCTAACTTATTTTCCAATTCTTGCATTCTAATTTCCTGTCTATATTCTTCATCGGCAATGCTATATCCCACTGCTCCTTTGTTCTCATCTCCTGCAGCAGCAGTCTGCTATGTTAGTCTTTGTGTATCTAGGCATCTTGAACTTTTATTTCACCGGCTCAAAGAAAAACTTCACTCACAGCATACACAAACAGACTTATTTTTCACACCTGACACCAAAATGACCCGTGTAGACGGATAATGAGATGTCGCTATATGGGTTTTCTTCATTTAATACAAAAGGTTCGTTCGTAAGTACACTATACACAACTACCCTCTCAGGTGAGGGACTTGTCAACTCAAGCACCCACCGACAACTAAAACTCCCTTCGCTACCAAATTGCAACCTCTGCAATAATAAGCTTAGACATAGATTTTTGTGGAATACTCATGAATATTGAGTTCATTTACCTTGTCGTACATGACATCTCTTCATACACGAATTAGGACACAAATATAAATAAGGAAAGTAGGCTTCAACAACGATTAAAACATAAATAACGTCTTAAGCGAATTATAAAAGAAATGCGAGTGTCTTGGCAGCTACAAAAGAAAATGATTACAGTTTATATGACGACTAGCAAAAGACAGCTTTTTCTCACTTGCTGGTGATATCCGTTTCACGGGATGACACCGTTTTCGTCAATGACAACTACCGATGTCCTTAATATATGGCCTGATGATAAACGGAATAAAATCTTGTTGTATCACTGGATTTAAGCCATTTTGAATTTTTGGGTGCATCAGACTTCCA
>NC_090746.1:24298311-24315811 GCF_036898095.1 Palaemon carinicauda
TCAGTGACATATGTTTTCGAAGCTTCGCGATGTCCGGCGAGAGGATGTTATCTTTTTTTTTTTTTAATTTAGGGGAGAAGGGTGGGCGGAGCTAGCTGACTGAGAAAGGCGTCTGGCATAGCGTACGTACAGCGTTTGGGAGAATAATATCTGGCAATTTTGACGCTTGGGTGCCACCCCCGCTAACAGACCTCGATTCTGGAAGGTTCTGGAAGCATTTAGATTTGATATATAAGGTGACCCACGGTTGGGTTAGAGTCAGAGACAGACAGAAATAAAGATCAGAGTTAGAACGGCAGCCTTCCCCCCCCTTCTCTCAATCTCTCTCTCTCTCTCTCTCTCTCTCTCTCTCTCTCTCTCTCTCTCTCTCTCACGAAATCCAGTTTATTGTCGAAAGTGTGCAGTGCACCCTAGTGTGTCCTCTCCCAAGTGATTCTGTACCCCAAAGCAAATCGTGTGTCAAAAAGTTAAGGTGATTTTAAATACATTATACTGAGGCGAGTGTTTGGCATTGTGTAATTTTTTTTTTTTTTTTTTTTTTTTTTTTGTAAACGGCCCGGTAGGAAGTATAGTTTTTGTAAAGTGATCTGGTTATCTATTATTCATTAAGTGTCAAACGTGAACATTGTACCATTCAGAATTATTTCAAGCATTTGTATTATTTTCATTGCATTATTTTTTTTTTCCTCAGGTTAAGGTTTATTCAGATATAATATTTCAAATCAAGTTATTACAAATTTCAAATGCTAACACTTTTTGTTTTATTCTAAGTTTTGTTCAGACTTAATATTTTCCCAATGACTTAATTTTATGTAAATTCTTTTCAGTGTTGTAATTTATATGGAATATATTTATTTTTCGAAAGAGTGTATTATTTCCAATCATCATTATTTGGGACCAGATTCTGCTCGCATTCCTGTAAAGAACCATCGTGAGTTTAAATACGGTTTATTAGTACTTAAGAGTAATTACCCAGTTTGGTTTTGAGTGTGCTAAGGAGACCTTTGGATATTCAGTGTTTTATATATTGCTCTCTGGGAGTTATTTAACGGTCTCAGAATTCGGGTATTATTGTATTAAACAGTAGCAGTTTTAATGTAAAAGCAAACAAGGTAATTTGGAATTCAAGAGGTTGTATAGCTTGCCAGTCGTAATATATATAAAATATATGTTTGGTTCCCAGTCACGAGCCATAGTATAGTATATTTTTTAATGCCCAGACTTCGGGAGTCATAATGTATAATATATTTTGTTAGTGCACAGACCGGGATCCATACAGTACAATAATAATAATAATAATAATAATAATACTGATAGTTACATATATATACACACATATATATATATATATATATATATATATATATATATATATATATATATATGTGTGTGTGTGTGTGTGTGTAAACAATATATACAGCAATAAATTCAGCCGATTCAAGTCGCCTGCAGGAAATAAGTCTCAGACATGTCTTTAGTGATATATTTGTATATATGTGTATGTGTGCATTATGTATATATATATATATATATATATATATATATATATAAATATATATATATATATATATATATATATATATATATATATATATATATATATATATATATATATTCATATATATATATATTCAAATATATATATTCATATATATGCATATATATATATTTATACATATATACATATATATATATATATATATATATATATATATATATATATATTTATATATCTATCTATCTATCTATATATATATATATATATATATATATATATATATATAATATATATGAGTGGTGTGTGTATGTGTTTTTATAAATAAAGACACGTATACAGTTTTTTTTCTTGTAGTGGACGATAAACAAGTGTGCTTTTTGTTATTGTAGTTTTGTGTGCTACTAGAAAGGTTGAATTTAGAAAGTGGACAGAGTAACAGAGTGGAAAATATCTGTTTGGGTATGAAAGAAATATGTGAAGGGGAAATATAGAGGAATTAGTGGGGAGAACCAGCTGATATAGTCTGGCGAAAAGAGAAGAGAGTTGGTGGGACAGAGTTGCAAGAGTCGGTTAACAGAAACTTGAAGACTTTTAAGGACTGGGAAGTAAGGCATGTACAGGGTGCAGAGGAACGGTACAGAGAGAAAAAAAGGATTCCTAGGAGAAAGTAGAGCGGTAGAGCAATTGAATGAAAGGCTACGAACAAGGGAAGGAGATAAGGATATCTAAAAGTATCGAACAGTAGGAAAAGGCAAAGACAGGACTTTCTTTTTTGTGTATGAGGGGTTGGGGGGGGGGGGGGGCAACTGGGAGTTATCAAGGATAGACATGGAAATATATGGCATAGGATGAAGACATAGAGGAGGAGGTGGAGAGAGTATTTTGAATAACTATTCAATACTGAAAATGAGAGAGAGAGAGAGAGAGAGAGAGAGAGAGAGAGAGAGAGAGAGAGAGAGAGAGAGAGAGAGAAGAGTTATATATAATTATTTGGGTTGCTATGCATATGAGGACAATGTTAGGATAGTGCCATAGCCTCTATACCATGGTCTTCCACTGTCTTGGGTTAGAGTTCCCTTGCTTGAGGGTACACTCGGGCACACTATTCTATCCTATTTCGCTTCCTCTTGTTTTTTTTAAGTTTTTATAGTTTATATAGGAAATATATTTTAATGTCGTTACTCTTCTCAAGATATTTTATTTTTCCTTGTTTCCTTTCCTCACTGGGATATTTTTCCTGTTGGAGCCCGTGGGCTTATAGAATTCTGCTTTTCCAACTAGGGTTGTAGCTTAGCAAGTAATAATAATAATAATAATAATAATAATACAGGACCTGAGATAATTTAATACAGAACTTATAAAAGCTTATATGAACCCAATAGTCTAATAATCAAAAACTAATACAGTGTAGTACATGCAAGACTGGCATTGGGTACGGTATGCTTATTTTGCTAAAGTACGGTACGGTGCGATTCAGGTACGGTAAAATGGGCCAGATTCCGTACCTGAAGAGCAATTCAGGTACGGTAAAATGGGACAGATTCCGTACCTGAAGAGCAATTCAGGTACGGTAAAATGGGCCAGATTCCGTACCTGAAGAGCAGACTGTAAGCAATTGTCAAAATTTGAGCCACTTTGTGTGGTAGTCGGACTAGGTAAGATTCGCGCAATTTTTTTAGTTGCATTTAGATACTGCACTGACATCGCATCTGGACCATCAGCTTCACCATAACACCCTTAATTCTAAAACTGTCGGATAATTCATTAAGTCTAACGTAGTTTCTTGCATCTCTTTTCAAATACAACGCTTAAGAAATTACAATAATCAGGGTATAAAAGTTAGGAAAAAAGTTATCCCTACACTAGATAAAGGAAAGCAATCATGAAAAAAAAACCTAATTAACTACAATCCGATATTGAAACCGGAACCACTTCCACTGACACCTTGGGAACACAGGAAGTGGTGAACAAGAGTTCGTGTGATCCTGTTCCGTAACTTGATATGTTGGTTGCGTAAGGACTATGAGGGAAAGGTTTCAATAGTTTAACACTATTTATTACATCCGTTAAACCCATCGCATAATTAGATTGCGATCAAAGTCCAAAATTCCAGAAATATAAAGAAATACCCATAAAAGGCAAAAGGCGATGTCGTTATCTGATACTACATGAATAGTACAGTACAACAAAATTACTACACTTCTACTTTTACTTTTAGGGGTTTATTTCTCGCCCTCCATCAGACACTAAGAGTCTGTTCAGGCGGGCACTGATGTGTGAAAATAATTTCTTTCCAGTTAATATTTTGCTCTGTATCTTTTCAGTTATTCGCTAGCAAATGCTATTTTACAAAAACTTTAATAGATCACATGTGTATCCACAAACTACATCAGGATCAACTATCATCATTTCAATCATTACACCAGAAAAAACTCACACCTGCAAGATCAATATTCTAAGTAAAAGAAGAAAAAAAAAAAAAAAAAAAACTCAAGGCTCCGAGCCTGTCTCCAAGCCTCTGACACGTTAACACGAAATTTCATTATCAATCAACAGCGTTGTGACAAGGAAAAACTATCACAAAACCCAGCGACAAGAACCCTAAATATGATGTGCAATTCTGAACAGCAATGATTTTAATACATTAGAAAATAACCTTTATGTAATATAATAATAAATGTTAGCAACAATCCCATCATATTTAGACTCCTTACAGAGTAGACATTTCGAATTAAGAAAGAAAAGACAAACATATAGCAAAATCATTTTAATTCCCCGTGAATTTCCAGGTCAACAATAAAAAATAACCCGATGAAACACCTACTCTTAATTTGTCCGGGTGCCACATAAATTGGCTGGAGATCTTTTATGGAGTTTTCGTCCTACTACTGAAGCACTAGTCAAGGCCACCAGGATACCTGACAAGGCACACTGATCTGGGTCTGTCCTGGAATGTAGCATTACTTTTTTCCTCCTTGAGCACACTATTTTTGCCTTGAGGTCATCATCCAACAAGTGAACAGTTAGGTTTTTACAGAAGGTTGTTCTACATACTTTCAGTAACTCATTAAAATAAGATAAGATCACAAACCATCATTGAAATTGTGACACACGCCCTCAGCGATATAACAACCTTAGCCTCTAACGACATTCGGCAATTTCAATAACCCTTACCGAAACATTACCACTAGTACTTACTGTAACCACAACAAAACAACTTCTCTCTTTTGTCCAATGTGATAAGTATGGCTTCCAAAGGCCGATGTTGGGCGGACAGTAAAGGAAATAAAATTTGATATGTAATTTTATGTAAAACATATCGGACAAATATATAATTTCTGTCCAATTTTGAGGACTTGGCAATAAATAATAGCAAGTATTAAATATTCAGTTGCATCGGGTACTTTTATTAATGCGGCGGCCTGGTGGTAGTGTCCTTGCCTGGTGATTGACAGACTGTGGTTCGAGTCCCGCTTAAACTTGTTAGTTCCTTTGGTCGCTGCAACCTCACCCTTCTTGTGAGATAAGAATAAGGGGTTCTGGGGAGCCTATAGGTCTATCTGACGAGTCACCAGCAGCCATTGCCTGGCTCTCCTTGGTCCTAGCTTGGGTGGAAAGCGGCCTTTGGGTGCTGAATATATGTAATATAGTCAGTCTCAAGTCAATTTTTGTCCTGATTGACCGGGTAATGTCACTGTCCCATGCCTCTGTTATTCATGAAGGTCCTTTAAACCTTTAAATCTAGGCTGCATAGATAAAAAAATAAAGCGACAAACACAAGCTAAACCGATCATAATACTGAATAACATTGTGATATACATAATCGTGACATTACCATCATCAAATGCTATCTGATTTTTGCTAACAACAAAGGAAATCTCTCTAATTCTGCAGGATAATAAATCGAGATTTCACTAAGGCAAAGCCCAACACCGGTAAGCTTTAGTCTTTAATGTCTGTGGCTTGCGGCGTTCCCCCAAGGAACGGCATATGTGTAATATTACGCACAGTACAATAGAGTCATTTTTTTTTCATATTCGTAACTTATAAACAAGGGGGAACTTAATATGACAAAAATACCAAGGAATGAGAACCAAGAGATAAAAGAAGCAAAATGTATATTATTAATGTCTTACAGAGAGCGCAAGCAAGCACACCAAAAACACACCCAGCAAAGCATCTCCTGTAGAGGATGTAAGTACTGTGTTTTGCACTCGAATGACAGATATTTGCTTAAAATCCAAAGTTGTGAAAAAAAAACAGTAGAAAAGTTGGCGCATTCCTTAACAAAACTCCATCATTCCTTCTCTGTTCTCGCTAGTTTACCTGTTATTTTTGGCAGCTATGAAACACTGATGAGATAAAAATGGAAATTTGAAAGTTCCTTTCTTCGGTAGTAATTGCCAGAGCTTCTACTGATAAAAAATAAACGCTCTAAACTAAACACGTTTTCTTACAAAATACCCTTAAAAACATTTTGTATCATAATTCAAAATTTTTAATATTTCCGTAGGTAAATGGAAGAAGAGTACAAGTCTCGTGTGTTATGAAAGTATTATAACTAATCACATCTTGAATTTCTAGATAATCATGTGTTTAAAGACATCCCCATAACGTTCAAACTATTGGTCGGAAAATAATATAACAGTTCGATCACTACATTGAAGGTGTGGGCAAATATACCTAGAATACCAAAAGCATTTCAGTGTTACATGACAAAATTTTTATGATTTCAGGATCATGACTTATTTTCAATCAGCTAGAGCAAACGTTCTAGTTAACTAATTCCAATTTAGTTAAAGAATATTTACATGTTTTATCATCTTCAAACTGATCAAAAGCAGAATTACTAACAATAAAATCTTTTCTACTATTGCCAAAGAAACTAGGAAATAATAAACTAAGCAGTTAAACGTATACAAATGGTTGCCAAAGACAGCCTTTCTGAGCCTTATTACAATATCACAACGAACAAAACCGTATAATTTATACAACATTACTGATTTCTTGCATACTTAATTTTCAGCGTACCCTTGAAACCAATTAAGCTATATGTCAGTTCCAACAATGAAGAGAAATAAATCACAGAAATTTGAAGTGGAAAATAATATCATGATGGTAACTAAATAATATATATATATATATATATATATATATATATATATATATATATATATATACAGCATATATATATATATATATATATATATATATATATATATATATACAGCATATATATATATATATATATATATATATATATATATATTATATATATGTGTATATATACAGTATATATATATATATATATATATATATATATATATATATATATATATATATATTTTCTGGTTAAGAATTTTCTGAAAAAAATATTGAAATGAAAGCACTTGCAACTTGCATATTGTAGTAATACTAAAAGGCGCTTATTGTCAGCTTACATCCCCAGATTATAGATAAAAAATTACATTAGTTTAAATAACCCAAACCAAAGTAGAACAAAAAATAAAGAAAAATTGAAAGGTTTCGACTTTAATAAGTCCTCTCCAGAAGAAAGTGATTTTCTGGTCGATTAATTAAATGTGCAAAGTTGCCATTAACCATGCAAAGAGCATCACGCAGCCTTTGACCTATCGTTTCAAAGCAGCTGTGACATTTGCAATCAGAAACAGGCTCCTTTGTCCAACTTAACAAACATGTTTCTGGAGTTACAATGAAAAGTTCAAAAGAAAATGAGAAAATTAAAAAATAAAAACTGGAATAAACGTACATTAACTAACATCAAATTAATTGAAAGGCTTGGTTGTATATAAATACGTTTTTAAACAATAGCAAGGTGAAAGTTTTGTTAAAACAGTAGATATGCCCTGCAAATCCCACTTTCCCTTGTGTGAATTCCAAATGAAGAAAATGCTCAAGGTATGCCAGCACAAATCTTGCAAAGAGTAGATGGCATGTTCGAATGGCATTACTCGAAGCTCCAGTAAGAGGAGCTGCTGTGACAAGGTTTGCATATTATGTTTATCTTTTAACCGAGATCCCTTACAACGTGTCGGCCGAGCTCCAGTGAAGAGGAAATTGCGACATACACCGATTGACAAAATGTTTCTTCAACCATTAAAAAGTGAATGAGCAGTCTGACAGGCACACTGTTCTTCTCTCATGTGTGTGTTATGGTTTACTGAAATCAATTCAACAGTGGTGGAGTTGTAATGACAAGGTAAGAGTAATAAACACCCAAATAAACTAACTTAAGGAAAGACAAGTAATTTTGTTTCAAGAACGTCTCCAGATTGATTTTTTAAAGTCATATGAATGCACGTAACGCAAACGGCGGTTGTAACAGTACTACATTCAAGAACTCATCATGAATATCTTCTAATGAGGAACACCAAATGTCATCATTTGAAACGATGGACTATTTTATGTATCCTAACTTCATAATCTTTAAGTGATTTAATTCATTATTCGAAAACGTAGTAGCAAAAAGCAAACGAAAACAGAGGGAAGCCACAATTAACATCGCTCATTCCCTAATGAAAGTAGTATAACGGTACTTAACGGATTAGACTATTCTTGCCCGGAGAGAGAGAGAGAGAGAGAGAGAGAGAGAGAGAGAGAGAGAGAGAGAGAGAGAGAGAGAGAGAGAGAGAAAGAGAGAGAGACTTATGAACCATGGTGAAATTAAATTTACAAATGTAAAACTAAGAAATTACAATTTTGGCAATTACAATATTTGCATAAACTCTTAAAAGTAACTAAGCATGAAACATGACAGGGTTCCGAAAAAAAATATTTAACAATTCTGTCAATGGTTTATTGCTATCTTAAATGAAGGTAATGAAATACTACCTTACGACAATTGAGTTCAAACTGAGGATTAAAAGCTTAATTTACGGTTTAAAAACTCATAACTCCGGTTTAATGAGAACACTTTTACAAACATGCTATTGACGTTAGTCTAGTCAATTCTACGGAAAGCTAATAGATCATACCATGAAGTCTACTACTCAACATTGGTTCAGGATTCAAATGACAGAAGTAACTTTCTAAACGTAATGATTCTACATTAGGAAATATTTTTAACCGCCCGGTCTATTCAAGATAAATTAGGTAGGACAAAAGTCTCCAGACACACATACAAGACCATAGCTTATGGATTGATTGATTTGGGATATATAGCCCAGCGCTGGGGCCTGTGATGCCATTCAGCTCCATGGTGCAACCAGGGGAAAACCCAAGAGTTATAGTATGAAGCAAAACTTAGAAGAGGTTGCATTACAAGGTTGAAGAATGGAAGCAAGTACAGATGTACATTAGAAGGATATAAAGTAAGTGCAGTTAGGTCCGAGTAATGCCTGCAAGGTGCACTGACGGCACTAACCCCCTAGGGAGGAGGAATCAGAGCATGGTTTTGAGGAGGGAGATGATCTCTGTGTCCGACGATGCGATGCTACGAAATGGAGGTAGCCAATAATGAAAAAGGGCTTAATTACAGTACAGAGAAACCAAGAAATAACAGGGTAAAATTCTGAGAAAAAAAAATTACCAGACGTTCCAGTGCCAATTGAAATAAAGATTAGAAAATCATATAAAAAAGTACACCTACACGAAGTGGATTGAAGCCAGAGTAGTCTACTAATAGTGGTCAAATTTAAAAGACTTTGAATATAGTAACATCTTCAGTTGTTCTTTCAGCGCTCAGCGCTTTCTTGAAAATAGACACAAAGAAGGATAGGATTCTATGTGAATTTGATATCAAGGAAGGAACGTGTGGTAAAAAAACCTATTCACAAAATACGTTATCTCAAAGATTTATGTTTAGTCAGCAAACATCTTAATTACTAAGGAGGGATGCAATTAAACTGCGGCGAGATGTTTCTTGATGTTAATCAAATAGAAAATACTAACGTCCAGGTATTGGTTCCTTCTTAATAGTTTCTTAACCACCAGAAATTACAGATTCTCAGTGTCAAGCATTAGCATAACAGTAACCATGGTCCCGATATTTCAAAAAATGAATGCCTAAAGTGGAATTGCAGCGCAGTGTGTACCGCACTCAATTCCATGGTACACGTGATTTACCCAAACATTCCTAAAAAAGTAATCTATATCATGAATACAAAATTCGTTACTGATTAACAGCTTCTAGACATACAATATCAATACGAAATAAAAAGCTTGCATGAACTTATTGAATAAAAAAAAAGTTAATATAAAAAAATGAACAGAGAGAGAGAGAGAGAGAGAGAGAGAGAGAGAGAGAGAGAGAGAGAGAGAGAGAGAGAGAGAGAGAGAGAGAGAGAGAGAGAGAGAGAGAATTTTCTATTCTAGTAGTACCTCTAATTAATTTCTAAGTAGACACTCAGTATGATAAACAATAAACACAAATTTTCTTATTATAAATGTGAAATAATTCCGCTGTGTAAGTTTCCTTCGAATACCAATCTCAAAATAATTAGCGCATAAACCATAACATCACAAACTAGATATATACTCAAGCTTCTGGAATTCACATATTTCAAGTAACCCTTTTATTAAACAACTCGAATGTATGATTCGAAACTAGCAATAGAATTCTTGATAGAATAGCAAATTCATGTCTAACCCGTATAACTTGTAAAAATACAAGCATTTAAATTATTTCTGTAAAGTCTGTGAAGCTTAAGAAAATAGAACACATGGAGCTTTCCATATAAAACAAACAAACATATCATCAAAATAACCTCATTGATTAAATTTTGAATGTTTCGAACGAAGGTAATGTAAAGCTTCAAAGGAACATATCTACATTAATCTCCATTCACCACACTCGATAAAAATAATTCCAAATTGATTTGTTTATTGCCAAGCGCAGATAAGTATCACCCAGTGAAATGTTAATTGTTCAAGGGTGTGTGAGGTTGTTGTTAACAGAGAGGCGAGGTGAATGCAAGTAACATTTAATCAACAGATAACGAGTTTATATACAAGCACTTCCGAGCAAGACTGTCACAAAAATTGAAACGCACGAATAGATACGAAGGCAAGCTTTAACAGGTTCTGTTATCAGTACGGTGAAGACCGAGAGATAAAAAATGGCAAAAAACATTATAGTGTACAAGTGTGAATAAAAACACACGTGGCACATGGCTCCACCCCTAAAAAAAAAGACATGGGAAATAGGGTGCCATGCTCAAGAGGCGCACTGTAGGTGGGTCATCTTGCAAGAGATATGCAGGTTTTAGGCGATTAATGGAGACTGAGCCTTCTTTTAACGAATGTTAATCAAGAAAGCCTTCGCAGTGCGACGGTTCACGAGAAAATGGCCCATGCAAGGGGACTTTAGCTGGGGCTTGCTAGTGTTGTTGTGTAAGAAAACGTGCAATGTCATGTGCAAATCTTTTGGTATGTATTGCTTCGCTGGGGGCTTGAAAGTCAGGTGGCATGGAGAAAATTTTCCCACAACGTGACGTAGGCACTGGAGATTGTCGGAGGAGGTTACAGACGAGGGAAAAAAAAAAAAAAAAAGGCAGGGACGACTAACGGGTCACCATACACCATTTCAACTGCTGAGACATCCAGGACGTCTTTAGGAGTGTTCCTTAGTCCCAGGAGGACCCAGGGAAGCTAGGTAAACCCGTTGGAGTCATTGCAGCGAGACATCAAAGCTGCTTTGAGGGTGTGATGAAAACGTTCAACCACTCCATTGGTTGCAGGGTTTAAAGGTTTTCAAGACCGCACATGAATGGCAGAGGCAAGGGACACAGTCACTGCCCCGTCGAGCAGGACAATGCCCTAGAGACTGACCGTATGCATTATTGCTCTGTGCCTGCAGTGTGCATCTCCCTTGGTCGCCTGCTGCGCATTATGAGTCGTGTATGCCGCAGTGTCCTGCGTTTCGATAAATATGTGCTGGAATAAAGCCTGAAAGCGTCTGTGCAGTATTCAAATTTTCCGGACTTTTCCTCATATCCTCTGATCGCCAAGGCCTACCGCACATGAGTGACCGCAGCTTAAGCTTACCCATAAGTGACCGCTCCACACACACATACAAGCTGTTATATGAAACGTGTTATCTCATTTCATTATGTATTTATTGGTATGGTGTTTATCATAAGAATTAGGCATCGAATTACTCCTGTATGGGCAGAAATCGAAACAATTGTAGCCTAGCATTTAATTTTCCTGTTACTTCTCCAAAGCTGTGCTGCCAACTTTCATTACACATCGCGTTTTTTTTTTTCAGCTCAAGGCGTTATAAATTTAATATAAATTGAAAATAGATTAACAGAAAAGTATCAAGAAATGGATTCTTATGTCAATTATATATTTTCTGGGAAGATAAAGAGCCGACTAAACTTTATATTGTAGTTCAATACTTTGTCTTTCAAGATAATCTAATATTAATCAAAGGAACTACAGGATATATAAAATTTTAAAATAATCTAATTCATAAATCATTTTGATCTTTGCATCTTTCACTAATAATTTTTTGCATTTCTTTGATAAACATACTACTAATGCTTCATTTGTGATAGTATTGGAAATCAAGCAGTAATTAAATCTGTAGTTTGATGGGTGGGGGCAACGCTGCATCCATCAAATTTCTGAGGGGGCAGCGGGAGGGGACGACATAAAGATGGAAAGGAGAGATCCATTGACAAGGCCGGGATTTTGCCTCGAGGAATGAGAATTCATGCTCATAGAAATTCTATCATTATTCCTTTTAATGATGCTTTTTTATACCATGTTAGGGATTTTGTAATGATAGATTATTTGTTTTAGATTTTCCTTGTCTAGATTGTAATGTATCCTATGTATTTCTTTACTTTAATAATAATCTGTATTAAATGTCTCTTGTTTCATAGCGCTTTTACGACGTGGAAAAAGGCAGTTCTAAACAAAACCCAATCAAGTTGTTACATTACTTAAAACACATCTGAAGTAAATCATCATTAAGCAAATAAAGGTTTGCTTCTTTCAGCTAGTGAGAGAAAGAGCAATCAAAGTAATTTTGGTAATGGCTGGTCCTCTCCCGATGAAAATTCCTAATTCTGCGTGATTCACATTGATGAGTGCGCCAACTTCCTATCATGAAATTAACAACTTTTCTTCTTTAACTTTTAAAAAGGTTCTCTGAAGGATAAGTTGGGCTGAATTCAAATAACAAGAGAAGCGATTCGCATTCACGCCAACTCGATTAACGGATGTGGTCTCCTGTGCGCAAAATGGAAAACTTCGAAGGCACGCAAAATTAAGTACCCGTTGTTGTTGATGTTGTCGTTATCTTAGCATTTAAGTGAACTTCACTGCTTAATTACCTGTTCTCCTTATAAGATCCCTTCCTCTTCCTTTGAGAATAATTCATGTATGATTCTGTGAAACACCCACCCTCAATGAAACTTGAATTCAAGCATTAAGTAACTATATCAGGCCTGCATATTTGTTCCAGCAAGAAACTCTATTTTCACGTATATATAAAAGAGACTAGATACAATATAGATAAATAAATGACTACTTGTCTTTACGGTATTTTTCTTTCGTACAGTCTCCCGTAGGAGAGATAGAACAAGCTCTGGTCCAAGACAAGCTGATCTAACACTAAGTTTACCAAGTGAAGTCAAAATGCGATTCTCTTGCTCTTGCCAGCAGCTGGCATCACTAACTTGAGAAGTATCTTGGCAGGTGTCTTAGCGTCTGGGGAGATGGTATTGGGAAGGGGGTCACATATGAGACTATATGTTCATAAACTCTCACGAAAGAAACTAAAGTTTCCCATTCTTCATTCTTTTGTTTGACAGTCTTTCGAACTTCCCAATAACCTTCAACCCACGAAAATTTTGCATCCCAAACCTTCAACAAATAACCTCCGATATTGAGAATAGAATCATGGCGACTAACTTAAAAGGAACTTGTTTAATCTTTCTGGCGATGGCATAGTTCCTTGAACGTAAGGATGAGGTCTAGTGTTGGAACTCCCTTGAAATACACGCTTTTATTCAAAGAAGATAATTAAATGTGCCATCTTATGAGAGGCAAACGTTGATTATCGCATGTGCTCTATTTCGTTTTATCGTCGAGTTTCTCTGAAGTTTCCTTGGCCAAGTTCTCAACGTTGCTTATTCTAAATAAGACCATACTGCAATTGGCCTTCTGTCACATCGCGATACTTCCACTTAGGTAAAGACATTCACTTTTGTATATGTATAGAGTATACAATATACTGGTAGTCCTACAAAATTTCTATGAATTTCACGACATGGTTCTTAAGGTTAGGGGTAGTCTCGCTAACATGAGACATTCTATAACAAATGGGAACATTATACAACGCGTGTAAAGAACTCTGTGTTAATTTCAAATTCTGACATATGGCGACTTCTTGATTTACTCCAGAAGGGACATGCGTTATCACCTAGGAATGAAGTTGTTGGCCAGTTTCACTTGAATTTCCTACTTGAAATAAACAAAAAATACTTGAGTTTTAATTTATGTATTCATCAAGACTGATCATCATGAACGGAAATGTACAACCAATGCTTGTGCTGTTTAACGAGGCTTAGGTTTTAAAAGGGCATTATAAATTCAAATACATTTTAGATTATGTTATCTTATTTCCCACCGTTATCATTATGTTAAGGGTCGGTTGCCTGACGGGATCCATATCTCTAATAGTATCAGGTATGGTTAATAATTTGGCACAGCGTTTTTTACAAGCATACGCCCTTACAGTCATTAACCACAATTATTGGCATTGGGACTATAATTTGACTAAATAGCCCAACTACAAGGCAGCAGTTTCCACAGTGATTGGCTTTTGGAGTCTAGCCACTTACTACGCAGCAATACTGCAAGGCAGCAGCTGTTCTTTTAGCAGGTTTCTATGACACACAGGACGTACGGTGGTAGTGTTCATACACCCCTACCAAAAAGTGTTGTATTATAAACAGCCTGTGTAGACTTGAATGAACCTTGTGCTATCCAGCCTTCTTGCGGATCGTTTACGGAAACCGTTCTGGAGATTTGTTATACTTACTTATTCTTTGTTACACTTGGAGCTGCATCTTCCCAGGTGAATTTACTCACCCACTCATTTTTATAACATCCATTTTCCCCGAGAGAAAGGATCCGATTTTATTAAGGAGTTTGTTTTCCATCAAATTGGATTAATGCTGTTAACAGTTTCTTCCCTACATAAAAAAAAAAAAAAAAAAAAAAAAATAGGAGCAAAAATTTACAGGTAACTTTTGAAAACAGCATAATATAAGAAACTCATTCACAAGTTCTTTAAGCTGTGCCTAACGTTGGAAATCAATTCATATTATAATAATCAATTTAAAATCAGATGAAGAACCAAAGTTTCAAATAAATGCATGCATCGAAATTGATTAATCTAACCTAAAACCCAAAAACATTTTTAATTGGGAAAAATGAACTACGCCGTTTTCATAAGAGTAAGGAAAAGGCCTTCAAAGATACTGCGTTGCATATCGAGCTGAATAAACTTATTTCAAATACAGAAAACGTTGTGCATCGTTAGGAACGCTATTAAAATTTCTGCCTTTCATTGAAAGCACTTTTTCTCAATCATACACTCGAGAAATTGATGATACGAATAAAATGTATTATATTGCTCGTGGGTCTTGAGTAAAGGGCATCTGTCACACAGAAACGTTGTGCAATCTCTGGACTTTTATTAAATTGAAAACTTTGGATCTCTATTAAATTTTCCGAATAGCATTCAGAACTATTTTAATCATTTAAAAAAAAAAAAACCTTCCATTCTAAAAATAGGAAACTAATATTCTAAAAGAAGTGCATCGCATATGAAGCGGACTGAAACTTATCTGTATAAAGCGACACGTTCTGCAATTCATCGTGCAATTGGTTTTCCGGTAAAATACCGCCGCATTTCATTCTCCGTCGTGGCAGAGTCTGATGAGCATTGTATTACCCTCTGCAAAAAAAGGCCAATTGAGGTCCTCGGGTGAAGACTTGCGACACAAATGGAAATTCCTCAGGGATGATGGGGGTTGGAGATTCACTCTGGCCAATTGGAGAGAGAGAGAGAGAGAGAGAGAGAGAGAGAGAGAGAGAGAGAGAGAGTAATATTTATCATAAATTACGCAGTTGTAATTTTTGGTAGGGAAAGGAAAAGATAGATACTGATTGTGGATCGATTGTTTTTTAAAGTGGGGTAATAAAATTAAGGGTAAACAACAAGAAGAGTGCGAAAAGGGGGTGGGGGGGGGGGTAGATAAGGGTTTATCATAAAACACTGCACCGTAATTACTTGAGCAATTTTCCTGTCTAGATCGCTCCTTCTTCTTTTACAAATCCTCCTCCATCTTGAAAAGAAAGACTCTCTCTCTCTCTCTCTCTCTCTCTCTCTCTCTCTCTCTCTCTCTCTCTCTCTCTTTCTTTGCGGGAAGATAGAGACGACGGTGTTATCGTGGGGGCTCGGGTCTCCGCTTCTTAAAGTTTTGTGCTAAGACCCCAAGGGCCCAGGATCATTCCTGTCCTCATTTTTAAAGGCATTTTTCGGCCAACGCTAATCTTCTCTAATACTTTTCTTTCCTACAGAAAAGTAAAGAGAAAAGGAAACGGGAGACGAAGTTGATGGAAAATCAAGACCTCTGGAGACGTTACTGTGTTATGACATATCTGGTTCGGGTTTCACGAAGATGTCTTCGTATAAGCTGGCGTAAATGTTGAGTAAAATGAATTCTTAAAAGACCTGTTGATTAGTTTGCAAAAAAATGTATTCATTTGAAAAAATAAACCTTGATGAATTTTGATGCCCACTGTCTTTTTTGGTAATTTTATTGAGTCAAAACTCCAGATTTCAGTAGTCTTTAAAATTTAGCACGGATGCTTAATAGAGCATTGTCATACATGATGGTTTACAATAGAATTGAGCGTCTTCCTTATAGTAATTTCATATAAATTCTGTATTCTGTTAAATTGGCATTGATGATAATCATTGATAAACACCCGTTATCTGGTAAAGAAAGTAACAAATTTGGAGTTTAAAACTATATTTACTTGAAATATCATACTCAGGACCAAACGGGTAAGTGAGAGTATAAACCTGTGCTAGACCTTCGGCGGATATCGGCAGTCTTCGAATTACGCAGTTCAGGGACGGTTTCCTATCATCCTCAGGCAAATATTGAAATTCTCACTCTGGCCTGGTTGCGTTTATCCCTATTCTAAAAATCATGTCTATCGCATCCTGGTACAGCCCCAATCTATTTACTTCACTTTTCATTATTCTTGTTTTCTTCGGGACTTAGCTAAAAAACAGATAATACGTTAGCAGTCCCATTGACCTTGGCTCGTAAGGGAATATGTGAGCATCAACAAAGAAAATTTATTGCTCAGAAAAACATGAACAGGATTCATGTTCAGGCAACTGACGTAAGTGTTGCACAAACAATTGAAATAACATGTTTACAAAGGCAACGCACGGAAGGCTATGTCAAAACCCAGCTAAATGATAGATAATTACTTAAATGATTCACACAGCATTTATGAAGGCACTAAAGATAAAATCGACTAATGAAAATTTCAGTCATTAATTTTGCGCTTCGTACTGGAGATCTAAATCTAATAACCGATAGGACATTGTAGATAATGGATCAAAACATATATTGCTCCAGTTTTTTTTTTTATTCAGGCCTTGCGATCTGTATGCTGTTGGTATAGTTTAACTAGTTGCCAGTTTCCAAAGCTTTAAGCATTGCTGCTACTAAAAGTTCATGACATCTACATCAGCTTTGGAATTGGTATACTTAAAAACAATAAAGGTTTGGCCAACCAGTACTCAGAATCATTCTACCTTTGAACATAATTATGGAACTGCTGCTGTGAACGCAATGCTCAATGCATATAGGCTAATGATGATATTATAAATTAAATTTTTCAGAGTATGACCCATTCTATAGATAATAACAGCTATTTCACGTTGGGAAAACGAGTTAAAGATGAAGACTGAGTATAGCAGTCATGGAACTGGTTACT
>NC_090746.1:24330811-24333311 GCF_036898095.1 Palaemon carinicauda
TGCAATACCGGTAATGAGGTTTTGGATATCAAGCCAGATTCAATAAAGAGAGTGAACCAGATATTGCTAATGACTCTGTGGTGTAATGACTTCACCACGTATTTCCATGTTATAAAATTGGCCAACATAACCTCTGGGTAATGGCGAAAATCACTGACAGTAGGGCAAAGACTAGTAATAGAATTGGGAATCCATTATAGCTGATACATGTCAAGAATTACTTTGAATAATCTCATTTCGTCTACATCTAATGTACTTTCTTGAGTGAAGATTATAGAACGTTAAGACTTTCTGTGGGGAACATCGCACTAATAAATAATATCAATTATTTGTATTTAGTAGGATATTATTGTCAATACTTTTTGGCGTTACGCTTATTCTTTGCCTAACATTATATGCAGTTGGTATATCTTTTTCATATCAAGAATTATCTACATTTGGTACGATATTTTTTATGTCAGGAATCATTTGCTTTTGTGAAGATTTTTGTGTGTGTGTGTGTGTGTGTGTGTGTGTGTGTGTGTGTGTGTGTGTGTGTTATGGATTCTTATTAGATTGGATTTCTTTACAGCAAAAAGGAAGAAGTGGATAACGAACGATTTAATCAAAGCGTAGAATCTAAAGAGTAATTTTGCAATCAGATCAATGTTTAATGGCAAGAATTCTTAGCTTTTGTTGTTATATCGCAAATCAATCATAATTTGCGTTTGGGTTTTTTTTTTCCTAAAAAATAATTTGCCTTTAATGTTTTTTTATTTCGAGAATTTCTTGTGCTCTATACAATTTATTTCAATGACAAAATTATTGGAGTTTGGTATAGCCTGTTTCAGGCCAAGAAGCATTCGCGTTGGATACGATTCTTTTGGTTCATAACAAGAATATTTCCCCCTTGGTAACCTAAGAGTTATCTTAAATTCAGGAAGAATTATTCGTTATTTCACGCAATCTTTTTTATGGGTCAAGAATGGTTTGTAGTTTGCATCTTTTTCAAGTTAAGGATTACTTGCATTTAGAAAGACGTTTTTAGAATTAAAATAATTTGCGTTTGGTAGTAGTTTTAATCAAGAAATAATCACGTTGAATGTGATTTTTTTTTTTCTATTGAGAGGATTGTTAGCAGTTTATATCATTTCTTACGTGAAATATCATTCATTTAAAAGAAATAATTTGCTTTGATTTGGCACAATATTTGGCACTTTCAAAAGCTGCAGCCATTTATTTTGATTTTTTTATGATGACTATTACTTGAATTTGGTACAGTTTTTCGTGTCAAGAATTTTCGCTTTAGAACGATACCCATATGTATACTAAGGGGGAGTTGTTTCTAGACATGTTTGACATTTGTTTAGACTGGAATTGAATTAACCTTGTTTATGTAAAAATCAAATACAAAACTTTTTGTTCATCATAAATAAACATTGATTTCACTATTTCGTGAAAATCTTACATGGAAAAAAAAGAAAGAAAAAAAAAACACACACACACCTTAGCTACCCAGTATTAATTTTCAGTAACAAATTCCTATCTTGAAACCTAGCTTCAAATGAGGTCAAGGAAATGAAAATGAAAATTTTATATAACTATTTGATACAATTAAGAGAAAAAGAGAAAGAAAGATGCCAATCAAATGAAAAACGTGAAAAAGGGGATCGATCATTTTTATTAAAGAGATTGCAGCCATGTTTCAATTAATAATTATTACGCCTGAACATGTAATTTAAATCAACGATTATGAGTCACTGCTGTCAGTCTTGTCAATTAAAGCGCACACCATTAATTAGATCTGATTATAGTTTTTTTTTTTTTCCTGAAACTGACTTGTTCTTATTAAAAGGGATTTAAGGATAATTTCCAAATAAATTTCAAAATACCAATATTAATTGCCACTATAACATTAATTAGTACATGATACTCTCTAATTTCTATATACTAGGAAGATTCAAAGCATTACGTGCGAGTTACTGCCAAAAACTTGGAGCAAAGTTTCGAAACTTATCAAATGAAAAAAAAATCGCGTATCCATAATTGTTACCATAATCCACTGACTATGTTATGAAAGCTTATACACTTACGTATCATTTTTCAGAGTAAAAACAAAACTGTATGCAAAGGCAACGCACTTAGAAAACCCTTTTCGCAATTAAAATTCGCAAAGGTTCAATGATAAGAAGGACGGCCATTGAGATTGATTTCAAGTCAAGTGAAGTGATGAAGTTCGGGGGGTGGTTAAAGTGAAGTTGTCCGTTGGAGAGGCGATAAACCGCAATAGAAGGAAGCCGGGACTTCGATGGGTCAAAACTCGATTTTCTTTCTCAGTAGTGCAAGTCATGAATCGGCATAGATAGCTTTTTCTTATTTTAGGGTCAAACTGAAAACGTCTAAGACGTTGCGATACTCATCATTTTCTACTGAGAAATGTAAAGGAAAGTTAACATAACGCTGTCATTTCACGTAGAAATCTAATACGTTTACGTTGTAGTAATATCTATTGAAGTATATT
>NC_090746.1:24335811-24355811 GCF_036898095.1 Palaemon carinicauda
TTCCGTTTAGGGATATTAAAGGGTAAAATTGATTCTGTAGATATATTTAGTTTTATTTAGGAATACTGTGAATTTTAGATAGTGATTCATGATGTTAAACTAGAATAAGAATACATAAATGTCTAAATGCGATATACTGAAGCAATTTCGATTCTTTCATACCGTGAAACTCAATAAATCAAAATAAATACGATCTTAAATCAGGACATTTTGTGCTCTCATTACCAACAATTGCGATTTACAAGAAGGATGCACAGTACAATAAACACTTTTAGTATATTCTATAATGAAATTAGGTTCTTGTGAGGACATTTATATTTACAATATAAAATACGCCATTTAATGATTTTGATTAATTGTCGTTAATCAATGGTTTCAAAATAGATAAGAAAAATTCTCAAAATCTCATTCATCTCTCTCATATAATAAAGAGCAAGTGTCTGGATATATATATATATATATATATATATATATATATATATATAAATATATATATATATATATATATATATATATATATATATATATATAAAACTCCAGTAACGCTGAACGACAGCAATCGGAAAACAACCTTCCACTAGTTGCCAAACAAGCGGGCTGTAGTTAGGAAAGGGGAGGGGGTGGGAAGGGTTGAATGTGCGTGTGCATATCACTTTTGTCTACTTTTTGCCACAAATAACAGTTAAAGGATGTCAGAGAACAGGGTGGGGGGGGGAGGAATAACCCAAGGTTAGATAGATAGTAGTTTGCTAGTATTTGCTGGTAATACTCTTTTTCGGTGAATTAACTATTGTTGTAATGCAGATTTACTAGAAAATCTTCTCCTGTATAATATATCTCTTATCTTATTAAAATTACTTCTCTGATCATAAATGCTAAAAAAATTACATGGACTGTCCCTCAATCCACATTTTTCATAAGTGAAAGGTTATCACCAAAAGATAATAAAGATTAGATTAAGAAGTATACATATTCTCTATCTATTAAAATTAGTTTACGAAATCACATAAAGTTCCCCAGCATCCATTATTATTGTAAATGAAATCATAAATATATTTTCAACAGTTGATTAAGTAGACAATATTTGACCTGTTCTAAATTGCGATTTATTTAGGGTGGAATGGAAATCAATAAAGAAAGACAAAAAGTGAAAAATTAGCATCTATATGATCCAGAGGAGCGTAAAAAATAAATGGAAATTACACTTCCAGTTCAGCCTGGAATTTCCATGGCAATTAGGTCAGTCTCTTGCTCCCTTGCAGTCAAAAGTTGACGGAGGGTAACTTCATCCCGACCATCGAGGGCATTTATGATCTAATTGGCTCTTTGTGAATAAAGGAACATTTCGCAGGTTCACTGACCTTCCTGACTTTTATTAGATAAATCAAGATTCATAATATTTTTTTTTATATAATTTAACCGGAATTTTGAAATTTTTGGGTGGTATTGAGGGACTTCAAATTACATTTTTATGTAATAATGAGAATTTTAATTAGATGATCATTGGAGCCTTTGAAGAAATATATTACTATTCTTGTTTAATTAAATTTTTGATTATTGGTTTGTTACAAGAGGATACTGAATACGCTGTAATGAGTTTTTATTATTTTTATATACATCTAATTAGTATTGTGTGTGTATAGATAGATAGAGTGATAGATAGCTGTAAATAAGAAACATAAGTTACACAAGATTAGTCATTTCATACTTCTACAAAGATCGCTCATCAGTAGTGCGTCAAACAACACCAAACAAATCGACCAATTCAGTCCGATCTTGTATGAAGTCATGCGCATACTACATTTCAGGGTATACATACAGACATACATACATCAATACATACATACATATTATATATGTGTGTGTATATATATATATATATATATATATATATATATATATATGTGTGTGTGTATATATATATATATATATATATATATATGTGTGTGTATATATATATATATATATATATATATATATGTGTGTGTATATATATATATATATATATATATATATATATATATATATATATATATATAGATATAAATATAGATATATACATACAAATATAGATATGCAATGACCACATTATCTTAAACGGTTAGCCGTATTAGCACAGGCATTGATATATATATATATATATATATATATATATATATATATATATGTATGTATGTATATGTGTATGTAATCAACATAACTAGCTATTTAAGTTTTCTACACAGCATGTTCATCAGCATTATTAGCGCATCACATAACCTCAAACGCATTTCCAATTCAACCTAATCTTGCAGGAAGTCATATGTTTCCTATATGTCAAGGTCCCCTCCTATCTACATCGAGGCCTTTCTCTTCTCCTACCTCCTTACAATTACACACCTTTATCACTAATCTATAGCAGTCCATTTTTTTCATATGTCCGAACCATCTCAACATCCCTTGATATATTCATTTACTGATGCTGATATTTTTCCACATCTCTTGAGTCTTTCTTTCTCTCACTTTATCGGTTCTTCATGAAAATAATATAACCGTTTTTTTTTCATATAACTCATTTAACCTAACCGCTTCATCAGTTTTACTTTCTTTTACAATCAACATCCATAGATGTTTCTAAAAAGGATAGAGTTGACTCAAAATGCTCTTCATATATTAGAATCTGAGCATACTCGAACCCCACAAGTCTCTTAATCATTTGTACACACCCGGCTACATGTTTTTTTTTGTTTAACATATATATTTGATCCAAAGAAATGCTTACGAGAATCAATCTTTTCCATTCTTCCAACACCCATCCTAAATATTCATTAATCTATCTGGCTCGTTTCTATTTACTAGAATCAGTTTACTGTAGCCCATATTTACCCTTAACATTCTCTTCCTGTAAACACTTTCCAATTGTCTCACTAGATTCTGTAGTTTCTCTTCACTGTTCCTAGCCAACACTATAGAGTCTGCAAACGCAAACCTTCCTCCAAACAAATACAACCACCCTTACACACACACATTTTATATATATATATATATATATATATATATATATATATATATAATATATATATATACATACATATATTTATATATATATATATATATATATATATATTTATATATGCAAATATTTATACTGTATATATATATATATATATATATATGCCTGTATTTATACTGTATATATATGCCTGTATTTATACGGTATATATATATATATATATATATATATATATATATATATATATATATACAGTATAAATACAGGCATATATATATATATATATATATATATATATATATATATATATACACAGTATAAATACATGCATATATATATACATATCTATATATATATATACAGTATATATATCTATATATATATATATATATATATATATATATATATATATATATATAACTATAAATATTTCTAAAGATCAAAATTAAAGAATATATGTGGTTTTGCAATGAAAAGTATGTCACTGGTGTTTAGAGAAATAACCATTATACACAAACAAGACAAATATAAAAGAATATATATATATATTATATTATTTATATATATATATATATATATATATATATATATATATATATATATATATATATATATATATGTGTGTAGACCTATTCTACGATAGGAAGAATTACGATGCACTGTATAAAGCAAGTTAGGGTGATGTATTCACGTCACCCTAACTTGATTCACGTACAATGACTTAGAAATTTTCTCTCTCTCCATACAAGAATGCCAACATCAAAATGAAATGAATTAACAAGAATAAATTGAAATGTTAGCAAAATTACCTACAAAAAAAAAGCGAATGATTCTACCGAAAAAAATATTACATTTATCGTGTTTATTTCCCTTATCTTGAATGACGGGAATGTCGAAGAAAGGGTTTAAGATTAAGAAAAGACAAAGATTTAACGCAGATTCACACATTGTAAACATATTTGCTTTATCTTGAGAAAGTCCGGAGGAAGACTCTTAACTTGAAGGATGGAACACCCCTCGCCCCCTCAAAAAAAAAAAAAAACTTGTTGGCTCTGGAGGATCAAAATAACCTCAAATTTGGATGAAAAGTATATCATTTTTGTATTTCAGAATTACAAGGTAATTGCAATTAACCAAAGGGTACCAAATTGTGTCTTTATTCAATGAAAGAAGTTATAAACAATAAAAGGAAGAAGCCTACTCGTACTACCATGATTCTCAGAGTCCGAAATGAGGATGCTGATCATCCTACTAGATTTAATATAAATATTTGGCTCTTAGACAACACTGTGGTAAAATAAATGATTGTGATCCTCCCCTCGAAAAGATTCCAATATCTTATATTTGCATTCATAGCTTATATTTTGAAGACTTAACAAATATGAACATAAATTACAATTATGTATAGTTGCTATCTTCATTGTGGTCAGCTCAGTAAAAGTCGAACTTGACTAATTGAGCGGATAAATCTCCTTTTAACAATAATGCAATCTTCCTTCATAGAGTCATAATACGAAAACATTTGAAACGAAATACAGTGAATAATTACAGCATAGTGATGATGGGAATATTAGTTTCAAATATCGAATTAGTGATTATTCTCGAATATTCTCAAATCAATTAATGTCAGTAATGTGTAAAAAGTTCAAATCAAGTGGAATTTTAAACACCACAGCTAATCTCGAGGGGAGAGGGAAATGGTAGGGGAATGCATTAAAAACATTATTGGCAATGCTAAAACAAGTATTTTGTGTGGGAGTGGAGTATGGGTATTTGCTTTGCGTTAAAGGTTAAAGATTAAATCCGTGAAGATAATGTATAGAAAATGGAAGAGAGAGGGAAGTAAATTCTGAAAATGAAATAACGAGATTCAAGGTCCGACTTACATGATAGACAGATGCCGAGTGTTCAAGGTACCTACAGATTTCCAGCGTAATGAAAAAGGATATTTTTTCGAATGATATAAAGAAAACAACTGAAAACCCTAACCAAATTTGTTAGCGTTAACATTTTGGGAAAATAGCAAAGAGAATACGCGGGTATGCTCTAGACATCTATGGCATAGAACTATGCAGATTCATTGTTTCATTGATGATCGCTGAAAAATACGTAATTGGAAAATTTTTTACAAGGTCGTAAGTCTTTTGAGACAGACGACCAGAAAAGAATGTAGTATTGCTCAAGAAAGTTGGAGGATATTAGAACCCATTTTGATAACAGTAGTTCCTTGTGCCACTGGTAGCAATGCTCATGGTAGCCATTAATTCTCTTTACAATCAAGAACCTATACTTCTCAACAGCTTCAAATTTTAGCTGAGCTCTTTAAAAGAAAAGCGCTATGTGAACTACAGCCAAATAGTATATGCTCTGAAGGCGCCAAACAGCCATAATGAACCTGTGAACAACATATGAAAAGTATTTTACTAATGTACCTAATCAACGTTCAACCCAAAAACAAAATTTATTTTGGGCTAAAAAAACTAAGCAGCTGATATTATTCAGCAAGGTAAAAGGAACACAGCGCTTCACGTTAATGGAAAACACTCCGGAAAAAATATTGGCGAGAGAGTTCAATAGAACGCATATCAGTTACGTATGGTAGTATCACTTTCTCTCATATTACATCAAGTATACAGTATATATAGAGTGGGTCACTATTTTTTCCCCTAGTGCAGGGAATATTAAAATCAGTGATACTTCTGATATGATTTATTTTTTGTGACGTCATCAGGGGGCGTGCCAATATTTCCGTGATGCACATTATAACGAAAACAATTTCATGTGGCATACAAAAATAGTGTATTTTTTTATTATATAAATGTGAACATTCAGCTATTTATAATATTGACTTTCAAATGTGACGTCATATGAAAAAATGACGTAATGATAGCATAATTGTACTTATAAACTTCCCATGTATTAGACTAAAAAAAAAAAAAGGAAAAAAAATAATCTGGCTACGATAAAACATTCAAGTGCGATTATTTTTAGATGATAATCCAACCTGTTTATCACTAAAATATTTATCCCCGTATGTAGCACGAAATATCATTCCCTGTCACATCAATTATTTACATTACATTTTACCAATGTAAATTCTATGATGTTTCCAGACATCCCTAGTATCTAAAGACCACTTTTCAATTCAAAGAGCGTCATCTACCAATACTTCAATGGTACAAAAGTACAAGTTCTGGCAATATCAGTTTAAGGAATGCAACAGGTACATACGCTTCAATTACAGGGTATCAATCAAAGCTGGCGACTGATGGGAGAGAGCCCTTTGATCTTGATGTGTTTATATTTTCCATATTTTAGCCTTTGTATGCTTAATTAATTAACAGACCAATTGGACCAAGGCAGCGTTTTTTACTTCGCTTGATAAATAACATCCGAATTCCGAAAACATACTATGGAATTTTTTTTTTTTTTTTTTTTTTTTTTTTGTGTGTGGTTTATACCCAACAAGTCACAAACGGCACAGTACAACAATTACGCCTATTGTAGTTAACTGTGAATTTGCTTTTTCATCACATCTGTACAATTAACTTCTCAGTTATGGCACTTACAGGGATTTGTTAAATGCAGTACCAACTTCTAAAAAGAGTCGTTGAGGTGTCCTTCAAAACGTTGTTAGGTTGTAAATGACAGACTCCTTTGAGAGATGGTGAACTTATAAAGGTACGATGTTATCTGATGTGTATGATGTAAAGTCTCTGTGAAATTCAAGATTCAATGATTCAATACTGGTACCCTTTGATATACTGGCGCTTGGCTTTTGCTGATACATTGCAGCTACTCTCCAGTGAAAAATATTTTTACCAGTTGGTGTATCTACCACAAAATTGACATTGCCTGCCCTTCTAACAGAAATAGCAGTAGAGTGTACGATATGTCCAAAATCCTAAAAACAACATTTTCCAAAGCTAAGTTTCTAGCCTGCATCTTCTCATAGTCTCACACATATATTTTCTTTTAATGTCCTCGGCTTCTGATGAATCAATAGTGAGGCTTCTTTTGAAAGAGACATTAGCCCTCTCATCGTTAAAAGGTTTCAATTTCCCCCTTTTTTAATATTTGTGACAAACTGCACTTGACGATAAAATTTGTTAGTAGTTACAATATACTAAAATTTGGCTTTTGAATATATTCAAAATGATCCCTCTGAGGAAACTAACAATCTTCGATTATATTTAAAATTATTGATCCCAAGAATTTTTTTTTCTCTCTCTTTATCGCTATCAATTTCATACTACAGGGATTTTGGATGAATATTTACACTTGAAATTTCACCGGACCGACTTTATGAAGAGTGCATGTGCTATATTACCTGTAATTAAAGGTTTTAGATGCTGTTAGAAATTGTATGAATATAATGTGACCACTCCCTGTTCTCCTAGTAGACAAAATACGAACTTTTTACCTAATTGATATTCAAACTATTCCATCAATTCTACTTAAAATACATTCGGTGACATCGGTCTTTCAGAGTTCACGTATGAATAAGTGTTTAAACTCATTATTCAGAGTGGTATGTTTTCTAATTATTCCTCAGAAGTTTTACTTAATAATTCAAATGATGAATTATATGAAATTTGTTCACATCCAGAAAAATCGACAGACTTTGTTCTCACTTTTAACACTTTACCGCCCGTTATGCAGATGGCCTATTAATGTAGTTCCATGTTTTACGTTCTGGTTTCTGTTAAACAGAAAACTCTTAAAAAATTTCAAATGAAATAGCACTTGATGCCTTTCCACTTTACATAGAAGAAATTGTAAAATTAGGCCCTGGGAACGTTTTTATTTATTTTCTTTTTTAAAAAAGCTGTTACAGAAACCTATTGAGACTTTTCCTAACTCTGCTCTCCCCTTTTTAAGCCGAATTTATAAAGTTCAGGAAAAAGATTTATGAGAGAATAACCATTGATTCAAGAGCATGGCTATCGATTGATATTGCAGTCTTTCTCCCAGCACTGAATGTTCATTATCTTCGTTTATATTCATCCATATTGTTACTGATTATGTTCTTCAATGAAACTGAAAAAATGATTGTATTATTTTTTACGATTTCGTGGTTTGACAAATAACATTTCACATCTAATTTCTACTTTTCTTTTCTTGGTTGGATTGAGTGGCTCCATGCTGGTTCAAAGTTGAACTACCAAGGAAAACCAAGAAGCATATCTCAAACGAGAGAGAGAGAGAGAGAGAGAGAGAGAGAGAGAGAGAGAGAGAGAGAGAGAGAGTGAGTTCGATTTAACGGCCTGACCTTTCGCAGAGGTTGATTGGACAAAAATATTGAGCTTAAAGAGGTTTCCATTAACTTGTGAATACTGCCTGAAATTACGTCATTAAAGAATTTTGATGCAATATTTCAGCATATATAGGATGAAACATTCCCCTGTATAAAAGACATGACTGATAAATACATTTAATTAAATTTTCGATGTTGCATATAAGAAGCTTATTTCTCTACGGTGTGATTTCAAAGGAAGGTATTTTATCTTCTGAGTGAAGGGGTTGTTTCAGAATGTCATTAGTGTAGCGGCAAAATCTCAAAAGAAAAAGAATAAACCGAGACAGTTCCTTTTAAACAAATCACACTATGCTTTCAGTTTCCTTTTACCGTTCAATGCACATGGGACCACAGTTGTCCGAAGAAGCAGCACCACAACTACTACAGTACTACTAGGAATACTACTACTAGTCGTCTCCGTCTTGAGCTTTTAATTCAATACTTCTCCATTCATCATCTCCTACTCGTGCTTCATAGTCCTCAGACATGTAGGTCAGGGGCATCCAACTTTTCTAGTGCCTTGTGGAGCTCAGCTGAACGTTTGGTGAACTAATCTCTCTTGGGGAGTGCGAAGAGCATACCCAAACCATCTCCATCTACCCCTCATCATCATCTCATCCACATATGGCACTCGAGTAATCTCTCATACAGTTTCATTTCTAATCCTGTCCTCCTATTTAACTCCTGTCCTCCTATTTAACTCTCAAATATCCTTCTGAGGACTTTGTTCTCAAATCTACTAAATCTATTGGAGATTGTTTCATGACATACCATGACTCATGTCCATAGAATAACACCGATCCCACTAAATTGATATATAGTCTGATTTTTATTTGTAACTTAAGGCGATTTGATTTCAAAATTTTACTTAAACTAGCCATTGCCTGATTTGTTTTTTTCAATCTTTCACTAAACTCTAAATCTAAAGACCCTGTATTGGAGATCATAGTTCCTAAATGCTTGAAGATTCTACCTCATTAATCCTTTCTCCTTCCAAAGATATTTCTTCTTCCATTGCAAACTCCGTTCTCATCATCCCTTCTTTCTGCCATTTATCTTGAGCCCAACCTCCTGTGATATTCCATGCATTCTGGTAAGCAAGCATTGTAAATCATGTGGTGTTCTGCTAAAAAGGACAGCATCATCAGCATACTCTAGGTCTGCCAATTTCTACCTACCAACAATCCATTCCAATCATTCTCCACCATCTCTGACTGTTCTACGTATTACAAAACCCACGAGGAGGATAAACAACATAGTTGATAACACATTCCCTTTGAAGATTGCGCTGTTCACTGGAAATTCATTTAATAAGACTCCATTAACATTAACTTTGTACTTGCTATGCTCATGAACACAATAAAATTTACATATTTATGAGGTATTCCACAATAACGCAGGACTCTCCACAAAATTAGCCGGTGCAAACTATCAAAGGCTTTTTTTTTAGTCCACAAATGCCCTCAAAATAGGATTTCTATATTCTATGCATTGCTGTACATGTCTCAAAAAGGAAATTTGGTCAGCGCAACTCCTTACTTTTTATAAATCCTGCTTATTTATCTCTCAGATTTTCATCAATCTTACTCGACCGTTTCTTTAGAATAAGCATACTATATATTTTCATAACTGACGTGAGTGTTATACCTCTGTAATTATTGCAATCAGTCAGGTCTCAAATTTTTGCTATTTTCACCAATACTCCCAACTCCCATTCAACAGGTTTTACCTCTTCATGCCACATTCTACAAAATAATCTTTTAAGTAGTCTGGGAGTTACTTCATTTTCAACCAGTATCATCTCTGCAGTTATTCCATCGTATCCAGGGTCTTTCCATTTCTTTAGTTTTTTAGGATAGCTTCGACTTCAAACACTGAATTCTATCATGGGTACATCAAGGTCTTCCTCAGCTTCAGGTATATCAATCAAATTATTCCCTTCATATCTCCTATTCATAACCTCACTAAAGAGTTCCATCCAATGCTGTCTTTCTTCATCTTCTGTTGCTATAACAGAATTATCTCTCTTTTTGATGGGTATATGATTCTTCTTCTTTACCCCAGTCGAGATTTCATTAATAATTCTATGAACAGTTCTTACAACATAGCCAGTTCCCGAATTCATAGCATAGTCAGCCTTATCTACCTTACTGTCTAAATATTATCATCAGTCATTCCTGGCTTTTCTTTTGACCTCACTATCAATATTGGAATACTTAGCAAGCTCTACCTTGTAATTTCCATTACTTCCTCGAAAACTTTCAATAACCAATTTCTGTCGTTGTCTTCTTTTTATAGTATCCCAAGTATCATTTGATATCCATGACTTTCTCCTTGTAACTGTGTGTCCCAAGATTTCACTACTGACTGACTGATATATGTTCTTAATATAACACCATTCTTCATTAATTGTCTTTTCTTCGTCTCTTAAAGTCTCTTAAGACTTAAGACTGCAAATCGATTCCTACACTCAATTGCAAAGGTTTCTCTGCGTTCTTCCTCTTAAAGCTTAGTTGTATCAAACCTTGTTATTCCATCTATCTTTCTGTTCGGTGCTTTCAATTTTAATTTCGGTGTGGCAATGAGGAGCTGGTGATCACTAGCAATATCTGCACTTCTATAGCTTCTTACATTTCTTAGTCCTTCTCTTTATTAATGGCAATGTGATCTACCTGATTTTTGTAATTGCCACATGGTGAAGTCCATGTAAACTTGTGGGAGTTCTTATGTTGAAAAAGAGTACCTCCAATGACAAGATTGTTTGCTGAACAGAAACTCACGAAATGGGCTCTATTTTCATTTGCAACTTCACCACGACCCTCGACACCGAATCACATTCTCTATCCCTTGATTATTTTTCCCAACTTTGGTATTGAAGTCGCCATTCACAATTTTCATAATTCTCTCAGGGATCTCTCCAATTATCCTCTGCAGTTCTTTATAGTATTCATCTTTCCTTTCTTCAAGGGAATCATTTATTGGGGCATAGCATACCATAATGCTCATATTGCACTCCTTTGATTTGAACTTTGCTAGCAACAATCTACTATATACAACTCTCCACTCGGTTAATGCCTTTTCTGCTTTTGGTGTCATCATCATTCCTACTCCTTCTCTTCCAACTCCATCTGATCTTCCTGAGTAGATATGTATATTGCCTTGGTCTAAAGTTTCCTTATCAATCCCCTTACAACGTGCTTCACTTAGGAACAATATATCCAAACTATATTTCATCGATTCACTCTCCAATTGCTGTAACTCCCCAATCTCATTCATGGTTCTAACATTACAATTACCTATTTTCAATTTTTCTTTAGTATCGATAAACCGAGATTTATATATATATATATATATATATATATATATATATATATATATATATATATGAAACCTTATTTAGTCCATGACTGAAGAATACTAACAAATAAGCACAGATTGTTATCAATATAATCGGAGAGAGAGAGAGAGAGAGAGAGAGAGAGAGAGAGAGAGAGAGAGAGAGAGAGAGAGAGAGAGAGGCTAAATATTAAGATAGATGCGCACACACATGCACCCCACCCCCTCTCACGTGGGAGACAAATGAAAGATATATATATATATATATATATATATATATATATATATATGTATGTATATATATATATATGTATATATATATATATATATATATATATATATATATATATATATATATATATATATATATATATATATATATGTATGTATATATATATATATATATATATATATATATATATATATATATTAGTACATTATATATATACTGTACATATATATATGTATGTATATACATATACTGTATATGTATATACATATATATATATATATAATATATATATATATATACATATATATATATACACATACACAATATATATCTATCTATATATAAATATATATATAATATATATAATATATATATATACACATAAATACATATATATACATATATATATACATACATATATACATATATATATACATATATATACATAAATATACATATATATATATTATATATATGACATATCGATAAGAGGGTTTTTTATTTTAAAATTTTATGTTAAATAAATCTATTGACTTGCTGCATGTTGCATAAGATTTTTCATAATTCTGACCATCCTTTACATTCAGATCTTCCCGGACAGTACCATCTTGTTCATAATACAAGGTAAGCAGTTAATTCTAACAGTCAGGTCTTCTCCATTATGAGGCTCAATACTACAGTGTATCCTAGAAACTTCATTCCGGCTGTGACCAAGTTGTGGAATGATTTTCCTGATTGGGTAATTGAATCTATAGAACTTCAGGAGTTCAAACTTGCAGCAAATGTTTTAATGTTGAAAAGGCTGTTATAAGTCTCTTTTTATAGTTTATATAAGAAATATCTGTTTAAATGTTCCCTAATTATATTATTTTAATTGTCCATTTCTCCTCATGTAGATTACTTATTTCCTTGCCTTACTGGGCTATTTTCCCTGTTGGAGCCCTTCGGCTTATAGCATCCTGCTTTTCCAAATAGGGTAGCTGCTTAGCTAATAATAATAATAATAATAATAATAATAATAATAACAAGAGAGAGAGAGAGAGAGAGTGAGAGAGCCTTATTGCCTTATTCTATGTTTGGGTTCCCCCAGGTCGCTCAGTGTGAGGCACCTCATATATCCATCAGAGAGTTGCTAATGCATCTCCCGGTGTATTTTGCATCTTCCAGTCTTGGATGGTCTGGGATGCATCTTAGGTATTTATCGAGCTTATTCTTGAACACATCTACGCTCACTCCTGATATGTTTTTTAGATGAGCTGGCAGCGCATTAAATAGTCGCTGCCTTATCGATGCTGGTGCGTAGTGGATTAATGTCCTGTGCGCCTTCCTTAGTTTTCCTGGTATAGTTTTTGGAACTATTAATCTACCTCGGCTTGCTCTTTCTGATATTCTTAGCTCCATGATGTTTTCAGTAATTCCTTCTATTTGCTTCCATGCTTGTATTATCATGTAGCGTTCTCTTCTCCTTTCTAGACTGTATAGTTTTAAAAAATTAGTCTTTCCCAGTAGTCAAGGTCCTTGACCTCTTCTATTCTAGCAGTATAGGACCTTTGTACACTCTGCATTTGTGCAATATCCTTTTGGTAGTGTGGGTACCACATCACATTACAGTTCTCGAGTGTACTACGTACATAAGCTTTGTAAAGCATAATCATGAGTTCAGCTTTTCTTGTTTTAAAGTGTCTGAATAACATTCCCATTTTTGCTTTACATTTAACCAACAGTGTTGCTAATTGGTCGTTGCATAACATATTCCTATTTAACATTACACCAAGGTCTTTAATTGCTTCCTTGTTTGTGATTATCTCGTTATTAGGTCCCTTGTATGCATATAACATTCCTTCTCTGTTTCCATAATTTATTAATTCAAATTTATCGGAGTTAAATACCATCCTATTTATCTCCGTCCATTCATATATTTTGTTTAGATCTCTTTGTAGTGAGTTCCTATCTTCATCACAAGTAATTTCTCTACTTATTCTTGTGTCATCGGCGAAACTTCTCACTACAGAGTTTTTTCAACATCATAGTCTATGTCTGAGATCATAATGACAAACAGCAGTGCAGCTAATACCGTACCCTGTGGCACGCCAGATATTACCTGATCTTCATCTGATTTCTCGTCATATGCAACCACTATCTGTTTTCTGTTTTGCAGGAATTATTTTACCCATTTTCCTATCTTTCCCACAATATTATGCTCTCTCTTTTTTTTCTCTAATATATTATGGTCTACCTTGTCAAAGGCTTTTGCAAAATCTAGATAGATCACATCTGTGTCTTTTTCATTTATCATATTTTTGTATATGTTTTCATAGTGTGCTATCAGTTGGGTTTGTGTACTTTTTCCCGGCACAAAACCTTGTTGACCTATATAAAACATATTATTTTTAACCAAATGACTCATTATTTTCTTTTCTATTACCCTCTCATACACTTTCATAATATGTGATGTTAGACTAACAGGTCTATAATTGCTTGCCTCTAGTCTTGACCCACTTTCGAAAATAGGGGTTATATAAGCTAATTTATGTTTAACATATATCTCGCTCATATCTACACGTTGTCTTAGCAGTATTGCAAGTGGCTTCGCGATAGTGTGTGCAGTTTATTTTAACAAAATCGCTGGAACTCCATCTGGTCCGGCTGCTGATCCATTTTTAATTTCGTTTATAGCCTTGACAATATCTGCTTCATTAATATCTATATCCGTTAGATATTCAACATTTTCTTCTCTCATTTCTGTTTCATTATTCTCATTCGCAATTCTTGGCATGAACTCACTCTCATACTTTTCTGCTAATATATTGGATATTTCCTTTTTTTTTTTTATTCGTTAAAAGTCCTTCAATTCTTAGAGGGCCTATTTCTAATTTCCCTTTATTGATCTTTTTTGCATAGGAGTAAGGTACTTTTTTTTTTATATATATATTTTGAAGTGTCCTTTCTTCTAAGTCCCTTTTTTTCATTTTCTTTCGATTGTATAATCTTTTGTTCTGCATTTTCTATCTTTATTTTTATTTCCATCATTTTCCATACATTTTTTTCTTTTGCAAGATTTTTCTTCCACTTTCTAATTTTCTGAAATAAGATCCTTCTGTTTCTTGGTATGCATCTGTTGTTTATTGTTTTTTTTTTCGGTACATATTTTTCAACAATTTTCTCCAGTATTTTGTACAGTATGTCCGTATTTATCTGTATATTATCACTTACGAACCCATTTTTCTTCTCTATTTTTTATATGTATATATACAACCACTTTCTTCTATCCGTTCTTTCCAATCCACGTAAGGAAAGTTAAAATCTCCGCATAGGAGTATATTCCAGTCTTTATGGTTTCTACATATATCATCTATTTTTTTTTATTACTATGTCAAACTCCTCAGTATTTGGGGGTCTGTAAACTACAATATCCACTAATTTTTCAAATTCAAATTCTACTGCAATCAATTCACATTCTGTGTTGCTGTATTTTTCACAGACTTTTTCTTGATTTATGTCTCCTCCATATATTGTGGTTCCCCCTTGATTCCTATTTGTTCTGCCTGATCTATATGTTTGGAAACCCTTCATCTGGTCATCACTGCCAGTCTCTTGGGAATACCATGTTCCACTTATATTTAATATATCTTTTTTTTTTCAATTAGGGTTAGTTCTTCTAAGAACTCCATTTTCCTTTTAGAGTTACTCGTGACTAAACCCTGTGCATTCATCACTATTATGGTTTGCGTTTCATCCCCATTATTTAATATTGGTAAAATGGATTTTCCCATGCTTCCTTCCTTTTCTGATATGATGTTCTTTTCTTCAATTTCAGGAATTCTGCCATTAAAAAATCCAACTTTTCTATTATATTTGCTCTTTCGCCTTCATATCTATTTTTGTGTGTATACCTGCAATAATCCCCATATCTGCACCAACCCCTGGAATTATAGATGCATTCTTTGTAGTTGGGCTCTAGTTGTGCATATTTGGCTTGAAAGGCATCATATCTTGGGGCCTTTTGTGCATAGCGTGGTATATACTCTGCTTGTTTTTTTGTTTCTTTTTTATTTAATATTTGCTTTCATTTTTCTTTTCTGTTTGCTGAGTTTTCTAACTTTCATTCATGGTTGCAGGATGCATATATCGACATTTTTTGTTGAATTTGCATCCTTTTACTTCTTTCAGGTTTTTGCATATTTTTGGATGGAGATCTCTGCATTCGTCTGCATATCCATCTAAATACGCATATTTACCATATATTTCATAATTATGGCATATCTTTGGATGCTTGTAGTAGCAGCTTTCGCCAAATCTGCAATTCCCTCTTTTCAGTGAATTGCAGACTATATCTTCTTTTTTCTTTTTTTCTTGTTCTTGGTCTTCCCTAAAAGTATGTAGGTCCGGGTAGAGTCTCTTGGGTCTATTATTTGTTTCCATAGGAGAGAGAGAGAGAGAGAGAGAGAGAGAGAGAGAGAGAGAGAGAGAGAGAGAGAGAGAGAGAGAGAGAGAGAGAGAGAATTCTTCGATAACACTGCAGGTTGGGAAATAGGAACCTACAACTGCTTGTACAATGGAAGTGGAGGCACAAAAGAATGGCAGCCTCAGTCAAGGCGTCTTTTGTTTGGCGCCACTCTCCATTTGAGAAAAATGAAGCTACTCATTTCTAGCACCTTTATTTTTAGCTTCTGATTTTGATGGGTTGTCAGGACGTCAGCAAAGAACGACCTTTACCTTTGATTCTTTGCTTCTTTTTCAAAGTTGGATTTCTCTCTTATTTTCTTATTGTTATTAAATGAAATAATTTAAATATAATCAATGATGATATTGGATGGGCAATCAATACAGTAGTACAAGATATTTGTTCAACATTTTCTTCTAAAAGCAAGAGATTGTTTTCTGTAAACATTGTACTCAAAGTAATGCTTTTAAGCAGGTGCTAATCCCCTAGACCAGGCCTCTAAAACGGAAAACGTTTGATATTAATCCATAGAAACTAAAACACTAAGATATCATTGAGTTCCTACAGTCACAGTGGAATACACTCTGTCAATTTATTCAAACTGTTAGTTTTCAAAAACGCTACTGCCTTCAAAGCTTTATTATTGTGAAACATACTAAATGAAATATATCATAGTTGCCCTTTTGAATGATTCTTCATACTGAAGTGATCTTTTAACACCTATTCAGGTTGAATTTAATCTCTTAAATATTATTTTTATCAATATTACTAACCAAGCTACAACCCAAAATGCTACAAGCCCTAGGGATCTAACAAGGAATAGAAAAAACTATACAGTAGAAGTAATCGAGGAAAAATATAAAATATATTAAGACCAGTAACGACATTAAAATAAATTAGTCATATAAGAACTATAACACAAGAGTTATGTCAAGAATTTAGGTGGTAGGTTGGACAAGGCACCAGCCACCGGATGAGATACTACAGCTAGAGAGTTATTGGGTTCTTTGACTGGCTAGACGGTACTTCATTGGATCCCTCTCTCTGGTGACGGCTCATTTTCCGTTGCCTACACATACATAAACTGTCTGGCTTATTCTTCCCACATTCTCGTCTGTCCTCATATACCTGACAATATTGAGATTGCTCAACAATTCTTCACTCAAGTTGTTAACTATTACGCTGTAGAGGTTACCTTCCTCCTGATAAGAATGTGTAAGTGTTGAGATTACCTTGCCTTGTGCAAGACACGGGCTCTTGCGTTGGCAGCCCGTAAGCGAATGTAAATGTAATTTACTTTAATTTACTTTGAAAGAGGGAAAACTTGGTAAGGGTAGAAGAGATTCTTTAGCTATAGTAAGCAGGTCTTCTAGGAGAAGGACACTCCAAAATCAAATCACTTTTCTCTAGCCTTAGGTAGCTCCATAAACTCTGTACCACGGTCTTACTGGCTTGGGGTAGAGTACTCCTACTTGAGGGTACACTCGAGCACACTATTCTGACTTATTTCTTTTCCTCTTATTTTTTGTCGTTTTAATAGTTTATATATGAAGGATTTCTTTCAATGTTGTTACTGTTCTTAAAACATTTTATTTTAATTGTTCATTACTTCTCTTACATTTTATTTATTTCCTTGTTTCCTTTCCTCACTGGGCTATTTTTCCCTCTTGGAGCCCTTGGGCTTATAGCATCTTGCTTTTCCAAGTAGGGTTATACATAGCTAATAATAATAATAATAATAATAATAATAATAATAATAATATAAAAGTTAGATCTTATGAATTTCCACCGATTTAACCGCCAAATTAAGAGGATCATTCCACAGTCTCATCACAGCTGGAATAAAACTTCTAGAATACTGTGCAGTAATGGGCCTTTTTAGGGAGAAAGCATAATTGTTAGAATTAACTACATACTTATTCTTCCGTACAGGTTGGTACTGTCCGGGATGATCTGAATGCAAAGGATGGTCATTATTATGAAAAATCTTATGCAACATGCGTAGATAAGTAAACTGAAGGACGGTGCCAGAGATTAATGCTCAGATAAAGAATAAAGAATTTAATAGACCAAATTAAGATGGGAGTCAGTACCTGAACACCAGACAGGAGAACAATACTCGGAACACGGCAGAAGGAAAGAATTTAAACATTTTCCAAAGAAAGACTGATCACCGAAAATCCTATTAGACTTTCTCAATAAGCCACATGATGACTTGAATGCAAATCCAATACTGCAATTGAGATTTTTAAGTAACTATTTATTGCAACACTGATATTTTTATTTTTGAAGAGATGTTAGTTACAAATACATTTTCTTGAAGTCTACTTCAAAAGATTCGGTTATCAGTTACAATTGATATTTCAACACAGATATTCAGGGGAAAACGAAGCATATTATTTCCTTCCGGAGATGAGGCCTTTGACAAACTTTACAAGGTAGCTCCTAAATCCTCCGACGATGGAAGGATAATGCGAGAAAGATTTTTTTGTACTTAGTTCTCATTAATTTGATTTACTTTCATGAATGCAAGGATAGTGCTCTTACAACACATTAGCATTTTCTAATAATTATCATTATGGTTTTCTTTTTTTTTCCAAAGGAAATGGAATTCTATTCCTGATATTTTGACTAACATTAATTTTCATTTGGACAAATTTTTATATAGCATTTCTGGATATGGCTTTTAGGATATTGCAGCTCTTTCATTTTTATATGGGATTTTCATATTGCGTTTCTGTACATACCTCTTTTAGATATATAGGTGTTTCTTACATTTCTGTATATGTGATTTCTGAGTCGTGGCCTCAAGGAAACAAGAAAAAATGAAGATGAGGTGATAGGTAGGGAATGGCTGAGGTCTACTGTTCATGTCTGACTGAATAGTTTCACCATTTTCGATTTTCTATATATTTGTAAAGTCAATGATAATACTAAAAATAGTAAAATAATAATAATGATTATGACAATACAGATGATAATAACAATAATAATCATAAAAATTATCATTAATTATAGTAGACCATTTGAAATACCATATCAAAAAATTATCCATTTCTTTTTTGTATTCACATATAAAAAATCTTGCGTTCTTTACCAAAATGTTTTTCTTCCTATGACTTTCAATATTTTTAGTCCTTTCACCACTTACCTTCCTTTCAAGCTCAAGTATGATAATCCCTTTATCTCCCCCTTAAGAGTTTAAAGCTCTTTAGTGAGTGGCAAAACCTTGATGTACCCTACGAAGAGAAAGCCCGACCCTAGCCACTATTCAAATAGACCTCAAACCAAACAACCCCCCCCTCTCTCTCTCTCTCTCTCTCTCTCTCTCTCTCTCTCTCTCTCTCTCTCTCTCTCTCTCTCAAACGCCATATCAATTGGTTCATTAAATTAAGTCTACTTGAGTATCTCTCTCTCTCTCTCTCTCTCTCTCTCTCTCTCTCTCTCTCTCTCTCTCTCTCTCTCTCTCTCTCTCTCTCTCTCTCAAACGCCATATCACTTTGTTCATTAAATGAAAAGTCTACTTGAGTATCTCTCTCTCTCTCTCTCTCTCTCTCTCTCTCTCTCTCTCTCTCTCTCTCTCTCTCTCTCTCTCTCTCTCTCTCTCTCTAAACTAAGAAGGCGCAATGCATTTAAATAAGGAGCAGACATCGATCTCCCATACTACACAAAAGGCTTTCAAAATATGAGGTGATAA
>NC_090746.1:24360811-24365811 GCF_036898095.1 Palaemon carinicauda
AAATTCGCTAAGACGCACGGTAGCTTCTTCCCCCCTCGAAAGGCATAAGCCACTTCCCGGATGTGACGTCACGCCCAGAACTTTACGAGAAGTGTTATGATTTAGGCGAAAGTTTTCTGATCACTCCAGGAAAAATGCTGACATGCTTTAGTAATTGTTCTAGTGTCCAAATTTACTTAGTGAGTAGATGAACGATTCCACTTGATAGGAGAAAATCACAACAACACACAAACTACAACATGCTTTCCGTAGCCGTTCCGACCGAGGGTGTTTCCGTTCCCGACCAAGTGGAGCTCAGGAACAGGAGTGACGGCGTGAACGCCACTTGGCGGTCGGAGAACACCACGGACCTCGAACACGACGCTGGGACGCACGACGACATCACTCCCGAGTCGGAGATCGTAACCGAACTCAGGAAAACCCTCTGGCGGAGGTTCATGGAACAGTCGACGGTGCTGAACGAAACGGACAACACCCACAAAGTGCTCAAATGTTTCCATGAATACGTCATGTCGTTCCTGGATTCGGAATACGACCAACCGACCTGTCCGGTCAAGTTCGACGGGGTGTCTTGCTGGCCCGAGACACCCGCTGGGACCCTTAGGGAGATCCCATGCTTCGATGATTTCAATGGGGTTTTCTACGACGCTTCAGGTGAGTAATAAGATTTATGTATTCCTTTATAATACCAAGGTAGGTTAGATGGGTATCCATAATGTCATTACCTAGCGTGAGACTGTTGATAACAAAAAGAAAAAAAAAACATGAACAAATTAGTATATAATTCTATACACACTATACTCCTACCTCTTTAGCGAAAAAAGAAAAAAAAATGAATAGACTGTCAATAATCGTAATCTAAATTCCAGTATCAAAGAGATCTGCTCTATATATTGAGAGAGATTAAAAGAACAAAGAGAACATTTATGTACAAAAAAAAAAAAATTCTAAACGTTTATCAGCGGTGGCAACAAATGTATACAATGTGCATTACTTCATTATATAAAAATCTAAATGTCCGGCTTTGTTCTCAAGGTCTGGTCACTATTTTCATATTCGTTTTTTCTCGGACACAAGTATGACACCTGACATATTACACTAACTACGAATACTTTACTCAAATCAACTGTCGTTGAGATACGATGATCTAATTCAGCAGCAAGAGGGGAGGTTAAATGACATTAATTTGGTCTATTGAAGAGGGAACTTCCCATGTGAGGGTTCTTAGGTGGGATAAGAAGATTGCAGGTTTAAGGATGATATATTAGAGTCAATTTCCCCCACCAAGAGCTTTACTGCATTTGCTGCTGTTACTTCAGAATGGAATATTGTGGAAATAGAGTTTGGTCAACTGAAAGGAGTTACAATGTTTAACATATGTCTTTCAATTTTAGTTATATAAATCACTGATAATATGCAGTGTAATTTTATAAAATCCAACAACTTGTGAATGTGCTCATGTACCTGTGGGAGGTCAAGTTGAACAGCTAGAAAAGCTTGGGTGACTGGTTCAAGACGGAATCAATAAAAAAAAAAAATATATTATAAGTAGGCGAACTAGAAGCACAAAATAACTTTTGTGGAATCTGTCGTCCAGTTCTTGAAAATGCTTTTAAATGAGAGTAAATATTTTTAAAATCCACAGTGAATATTCCAATACTCTTATATTTGGTAGTCTTGCGTGTTTCAGAGAAAAGAGGAGTATTTGGAACCACTGACTTTCTTTGTGAACTTTCACGGAAAAATATGACGACTGATTTAATGATACCAATGCTATTGTGGACTGATGAAACAACACTAAGATAATTGACAACCTGATTGCGCTGAAATGAGGAACCATGAATGAGAGCAACTTCCTGGTAAATACTTCAGAACCTTGGATTCAACGCCATTCTATTTTCTAGCCATTGAAGAACACCATTTCCCTGACCAACGTTTTCAAACTGATTCATGTCAGTCAGTGGTGCAAATCCAAGAAAGTCTACGCGACTCATCTTCTCACTGGATGGATACACAGAACATACACCAATTGATAACTTTTCAGTCTTAGAAATATCTGAAGTTTCATCGGATAAAATTAATAAAAGAAAAAAAAAGTAGAATTGTGTGCAGTAGTCATCTGATATGATTATTAGGTCATTTTGTGTGCAATTCGAGTTGTAACGAGTATTTATAACAGCAGATTCAAATCTCTCTCTCTCTCTCTCTCTCTCTCTCTCTCTCTCTCTCTCTCTCTCTCCGCTGATCGAGTATGCTGACCAACACTTCCTCGTTTATCGTACGTCTTTTCTTGTCTCTCCGCGTGGGTATTTTTGCAATCAGAGTTTTCACTATATATATATATTATATATTATATGTATACATATATATATACATATATATATGTATATTTATATATATATTATATATATATATATATATATATATATATATATATATATCTTTTTTACATGATTTCAGGGGGGAGGAGTGAATCCCTTGCCCCTACGTACGAGTACCCATGACTATGAACCTTTCCCTGTCCCCATCATACCTAGCAAGCACTGGTCAACTTCTCAGTCTTACCTATCACCACCCTACTCCAGCATTTCCTTTAGAATCCAATCAGTCCCAGACGTCTTCCTTTCCAATCCCATTTTTGACATCCCCAATTAACGCTGGGCATCCCGCAAGCAATTATCAACGAATACTAAATTTATCAAGTCTTGAAACCACGCAACCCTGGCTATTTTCTATTTTCTATATTCACTCCATTCACCCAAGAGTTTATTCACGTCTGACAGCATTTTTCGGTTCGCATATTGAAATATGATATCCATTTATCAATAATCTTCGTCAGTGTATATATTTTAAAGAAAAACTATTTTTCATACTATCTAAAGTTCTCAATTCACATTCTTCCCCTTTAATTCTGTTACTATTTTTTTTCCGAATTTACATCTGACAACCATATGCATCTAAAGACTCCCACCATCACCAAAACGTAATGTCCACTGTGGTGAAGCAGTGGCCAAACTCCAGACATGAATAGGACTATAGGACATGTCTGAGGTATTTATCCTGCAGCAGACTAGAAACGGCTACATATATTGCCTGTTTGCAGATATATATATATATATTATACATATATATATATATATATATAATATATATATATATATATGCATGCATATATATATATATATATATATATATATATATATATATATATAATATATATGCATGCATATATATATATATATATATATATATATATATATATAAAATTACATATATATGTGTATGCATGCATATATATAATATATATATGCATATATATATACATATATATATATACATATATATATATATATATTATATATATATATATAATATATATGCATGCATATATATATATATATATAAAATACATATATATGTGTATGCATGCATATATATATATACATATATATATATATATATATATATATATATACATACATATACATATATATATACATATATAAATATATATATATATATATATATATATATATATATATATATATCGGTGTCAATTCAATCAGGGATATGCTTCATAAGTAATTGAGTAGGCTCAATCAAGAGCACTTCTGTTACACCAGCTATCAAACCTAAAACCCAGCTTCTCGGGCTAAAACAAATTTGTAACTTCGAAAAAAGAAAATTCAGCTAAGCCTCATGAAAAGAAAATTCATTTAAGTTTTACCCATTTGAAGGCATCACTCGCAAGTTCCAGTATTGGTCTCCAGGAAAGCAAACCGATTTAAACTTTCTTCTTCACAGGACTCCTCCCAATAGTTTTAAGCAGCTTACGGGATGTATTATTGCAAACTTATCACAGGGAGGTTAATGGACTTTTTGATTTCAATCGGATTTTAAGGGTAGAAGGTTGGCCAGGGCACCAGCCACCCGTTGAGATACTACCGCTAGAATGTTATGGGGTCCTTTGACTGGCCAGACAGTATTACATTGGATCCAACTCTCTGGTTACAGGTCACTTTCCCTTTGCCTACACATACATCGAATAGTCTGACCTATTCCTTAAAGATTCTCCTCTGTCCTCCTACACGTGACAACACTGAGATTACCAAACAGTTCTTGTTCATCCAAGGGGTTAACTACTGCACTGTAATTGTTCAGTGGCAACGTCCCTCTTAGTAAGGGAAGAAGACTCTTTAGCTATGGTAAGCAGCTCTTCTAGGAGAAGGACACTCCAAAATCAAACCATTGTTCTCTAGTCTTGGGTAGTGCCATAGCCTCTTTACTATTGGTCCTCCACAGTCTTGGATTAAAGTTCTCTTACTTGAGGGTACACTCGGGCAAAATATTCTATCTAATTTCTCTTCCTCTAGTTTTGTTAAAGCTTTTATAGTTTATAAAGGAAATATTTATTTTAATGTTGTTCCTGTTCTTGAAATATTTCATTTTTACTTGTTTCCTTTCCTCACTGGGCTATTTTCCCTGTTGGGACCCCTGGGCTTATAGCATCCTACTTTTCTAATGAGGGTTGTAGCTTAGCAAGTAATAATGATAACAGTCTCAAGTTTTGTGCGGCGACTAGTTTCATGAATTCAGTTAAAATGCAATTTAATGTTTCACGCTGTACTCGATTAGAGAGAGAGAGAGAGAGAGAGAGAGAGGAGAGAGAGAGAGAGAGAGAGAGAGAGAGAGAGAGAGAGAGAGAGAGAGAGAGGCAGGCTTACTTAAGTGAGAAATACAGAAAAAGAAGCGGTTTTTTTTTCTGACAATTCCCAAGTACGCAACCGATGATTTGAAATCCCCTCTAAATAAATAATTTTAGAAGGAATATTTTCATTAGTCACACGTATGTATTTATCTAATTTTTTTTCTATCCAATCCTAAAATACGATTAAAAATACACAACCACGCTCAACAGCAATCCATTTGACCCAAACCTCATTAAGGGCAAAGGTCGTATGAGATCGACGTAAAAAGTTCGTAGCTGATCGCATTATGAA
>NC_090746.1:24368311-24393311 GCF_036898095.1 Palaemon carinicauda
TTATCAAAGGTTCACATATATCCAGCCTACATAGGTTTTTTAACTGAGAATACCTGCCCTTATCCTTGAATCCAACTTGGTCGGGTTATCTTCGTTGAAAACCTTTTCATTATTAATTAACCAAAGTAGTGACTTATCCCTGGTGGTTACGTTATTGTCTGGCTGAGAAAAGGAAAACTAGCGCCTTCTGTAGCCAACTCTTTAATGGTTGAGAGGGTAAAAACAAATTAAAACAAAATATTCATCTACACAACACATTTTATATATATATATATGTATATTATATATATATATATATATATATATATATATATATATATATATATATATATATAATTGCTAAGTTACAACCCTAGTTGGAAAAGCAGAATGCTATAAGCCCAGGAGCTCCAACAGGGAAAATAGCCCAGTGAGAAAAGGAAACAAGGAAAAAATAAAAATTCTAAGAATATTAAAATAAATATCTCCTATACAAACTATAAAAACTTTAACAAAACATGAGGAAGACAAATTAGATAGAATATTGTGCCCGAGTGTACCCTCAAACAAGAGAACTCTAACCCAAGATAGTGGAAGACCATGGTACAGAGGCTATGGCACTACCCAAGACTAAAGAACAATGGTTTGATTTTGGAGTGTCCCTCTCCTAGAAGAGCTGCTTCTAGCTAAAGAGTCTCTTCTACCATTACCAAGAGGAAAGTAGCTACTGAACAATTACAGTGCAGTAGTTAACCCTTGGGTAAAGAAGAATTGTTTGGTAATCTCAGTGTTGTCAGGAGAATCTGTAAAGAATATGCCAGACTATTCGGTGTATGTGTAAAAAAAGGGGAAAGTGAACCGTAACCAGAGAGAAGGATCAAACGTAGTACTGTCTGGCCAGTCAAAGGACCCCATAACTCTCTAGCGGTAGTATCTCAACGGGTGGCTGGTACCCCCGGCCAACCTACTACCTACAAACTAAACTAATTGTGTTATGGAAAGATAAAATAGAAAAATGACAAGCAGGAAAAAGGATTAAGAGAGCAAGATTCCTACGACAGCAGATAATGGAAAAGGGCTTATACAAGACAGCGACCCCATATAGAGATGGATGAAGGCTGCAGACCAAGAAGATACTAATGGCGTGAATGTTAATAAAGTAACATCATATGTGCAAACACTAGTGTGATTATTTAATAACAATGTATACAGCTTTACGCAATAACACGTGAACACACTGATATATATATATATATATATATATATATATATAATTCATATTCATATATATATATACCTGTATACACATATTTATACATAAAATCCATATATGTGTTACTGTACTCACATGTTCGTGCGTAAAGATTGCGTCTATAATGTTATTAAACATGCATAGATCTCTATTTCCTACTGTTACTGTGGTAACATTTATCACACACACACACAAAAAAAAAAAAAAATGTCTCCTCATGCAGGTGCTATAACCTGGAGCCCTTTGAAGATCACTGACCTGCTTCAATCTTTTATGGTTAAGCACCTTTTCCCGGCCTTTTGGCCTTAGAGTAGCAAATCTCATTATTTACTTAGGTGTCAACGTGAAAGGATGATAATAATAATAATAATAATAATAATAATAATAATAATAATAATAATAATAATAATAATAATGATAATAATAATGTTAGTATATAATAATAATAACAATAATAATCTTAATAATAATAGTGATTCCAATAATTTTGATAATTCTAATAATTCTGATAATAATAATGCCATGTTAACATAACAATACGGAGAGAGAGAGAGAGAGAGAGAGAGAGAGAGGAGAGAGAGAGAGAGAGAGGAGAGAGAGAGAGAGAGAGAGATTTGACAATATTCTATTTTTTCTCTTCCATACAATAATTATTTCTATTACTGCTAGGTTCAATGATAATAACACATCATCGACAGCAATAATAATAATAATGATAATAATAATAATAATAATAATAATAAATTATAATGATAATAATTATAATAATGTTAGTAATAACAATAACAATAATAATCTTAATAATAATAGTGATTCCAATAATTTGGATAATTCTAATAATAATAATGCCATGTTAACATAAGAATACGGATAGAGAGAGAGAGAGAGAGAGAGAGAGAGAGAGAGAGAGAGAGAGAGAGAGAGAGAGAGAGAGAGAGAGAGAGAATTTGATAATACTGTATTTTTTCTCTTCCATATAATAATTATTTCTATTACTGCTAGGTTCAATGATAATAAGACATCATCGACAGCAATAATAATAATAATAATAATAATAATAAATAATAATAATAATAATAATAATGTTTTTTTCCCCAAGATCTAAGAGAGTAGGAATTCTGGAAAAGACTAATCTCGTTAATATTAAATGAAAACAGCAGGGCTCAACGTCACATGTATTACAAGTGTTTTATTGCAATTATTATTAGCTTTATAACAACAATGCTTAATATCAATATAATTGCCTATTAAAGTGTATTATAACTATTCATAATCAATCCATCTGGGATTTATCACACTTTTTTGGTATAAAAACCTTAAGGAAGTAATACTTCGTACTTTACTTTTGTAATGAAGTATAAGCGTCTCAGAGATGGATGATCATTAACACTGGAAAAACTCTCAAGAATAAAATAAGTCAAAGGCTTTCATAATTCCACTTTAGTGAGATAGCCAGATAGTCTCAGTTAGTCTCAGTAAGCAAGAATTTAAATTTAATTAAGAAGACTAACTCTTTATGAAATAATTTTGAACGCCAAAGGTACAAAGTACAAAGCTTATAAGGAAACCTTGTGCTGTTTTTATTGAAGTTCATAAGGGTTTGATAAGTTTATTTTTTTTATCGTTTTGAAGTCCAAATCTAATTGGTTATCGAAAATGTGCTAATCCGTTTAAAGTTCAAAAGTTATTATTTTGAAAATTGTGTCAATCTTCTTGAGGTCTTCTGATTATCTTGAAGTTTTAAGTTCATTGACTTGATACCTTTTTCTGATCCCCATAAAGTTCAAAGATTGCTAGATTATAAATATTTTCTTATTTTCTCTACATCCAAAGCTTAGTGGTTTGAGACATTGTATTGATTTTCTTAATATCCATAGTTTATCTTGGTTTGATGTCTTGCGCTGCTCTCCCGAAGTTCGTGGTTTGGACATTGTGCAGCTATTCTCTAAATCCAAAGCATATTTATTTAGATGTCCTTCAGCTCATTGGTTTGGATATGTGATGTTAAACTTCTAGAAGTCCAAATCTTATTGGTTTTAGACATTATTCTGATTTTCCTGAAGTTTAAAGGTTAGTGGTTTTATATCATACGCTGAAATCCCTTAAATTCAAAGCTTACTGGTTTGAGGTATTGTGCTGCTATTCTCTTTATTCAAAGTTTATTGGTTTAAACTTTATGTTCTCCTTAAAGTTCATATCTTATTGGTCGAGATATCGTGTATAACACATTAAAGTTCAAAGCCTACTGATTTAAAGAATTATGCCACTTTTCTCTAAATCCAACACTTATTGGTTTAGACTTTATTATCTTCTCCTTGAGGTTCATAGCTTATTGGTAGAGCTATTATAGTGTTGGACATTGTGCTTATTTTATTAGAGTCTACAGCTTATTATTTCAGACATTTCATGTTTGTCTTGTTGAAGTCTAAAACTTATCAGTTTGAGCCCTTGTTCTCTTTGAAGTTCACAGCCTATATTGGTGTGGGATATTAAACTTCTTGAAGTCCAAAGATTATTGGTTTGATGAACTGTGCTGATCATCTCAAAGTCTATAGGTTATTGTGCTTATTTTCATGAAGCTCAAAACTTATTGGTTCAAGGTGTTGTGCTGATTTTCTTAAAGAACGGAACACTTCTTTTTAGACTCTGAGCTGATCTTTTTGAGATTAAAAAAAAAGCGAAGATTAGATGGATAAAAAGTAAAGGCAATTGATATTTCTAAACAATAATATTAAACTGCCATGCTATTATAACATAATCACCAAATTTGTAGGCGATTGCCACTGTGAGAATAATAACTGAAAGTCCAAAAAATTCAAGCAAGCAATCATCTTAAACCGTGTAATAACTTTTTGAAACTTTGAATACCATTTTACACTGATACCTACGTTAATGCATTACAAAAAGGAATACACATTTCTGCCTTGACAAAAAATCTCTCTCTCTCTCTCTCTCTCTCTCTCTCTCTCTCTCTCTCTCTCTCTCTCTCTCTCTCTCTCTCTCAATCAATTATAGTAGATGAATAATAGAACATATAGAGAAAACAATCTTTTGATAGACAGTCACCGTAGTTTTAGACAAAAGAGATCATGTGTGACAAGCAGGGCAATAGACATCATATACCAAGACATTCAAAAGGCTTTTGACAAAGTTCCTCATAGAAAATTAATTGTCAAAATTAGAGCACTAGGCATCATTGACGAGCCAGCTGAATGGATCGAAGATTGGCTAACAAACAGAAAACAGAGTTGTAATCAATGGAGAAGCTTCAAATGGGCAGCTGTTACAAGCATATTGCCTCAAGGATCCGTCCTTAGTCCACTGCAATTTCTGATCTACATTAACGACATAGATTTATGATTAACTAGTAGAATAGACAAATTTGCCGAAACTAGGCATAAATGCTACGAACTCAGAATACGAAGAAGCCTAAAGAGATCTAATGCAGCTAGGAAAATGATCCAGAAAATGGCAAATGCCTTTCAACTGTGGGAAATGTAAAGTCATGCACATAGGCTACAGTAGCCCACAATCAGATTACTCACTGCTGGGTAATGAAATAGAAAGTGTGGATCGGGAAGAAGATCTCAGTATTATTATCAGCAAGGATTTGAAGTTTACCAAACAGAGCATAAAAGCTGAAAAGAAAGCACACACACTAATAGGCTACATAAAGAGACAATTCAAATACAGAAACAATGACACTGTACTTCAGCTGTACACATCCCTAGTAAGACCCCATCTAGAATACGGAGTCCAATTCTGCGCTCCAAATATTCAGAAGGATATAGATAGACTGGAAACAGTACAAGCTAAGGCCACCAAACTAGTTCTAACGCTAAGGCAATTTGGATACAGACGGAGGATGGAACATTTGAACTTATTTGATCTAAAAACTCGATGACTAAGGAGACAATTAATATATGCTTTCAAAATTCTTGAAGGAATAACAAATGTAGATAGCAGCAATCTATTCACAAATCAGTCCAGAGGTAACGGATACAAACTGGAATAGAAAAGATACAATACCACTCAATGTGGAAATTTCTTTACATACAAAATAGCAAATCCTTGGAATAGAATTCCAGCGAATGTAGTGACCAGTAACAAGGTAAATGAGTTCAAGAATAAGTTAGACAAGATCCTAAGAACTCTCTAAATGCTTAAACTAAATTGCTTTACCAAAAACCAAATGGAGTCTCCGCAGATGGACTAGTCTTTGAGACATCCCAAATCCTTGCAACGCTCTCTCTCTCTCTCTCTCTCTCTCTCCTCTCTCTCTCTCTCTCTCTCTCTCTCTCTCTCTCCTTTCAGCTGTCCTGTTCACCTTGTGCGCATATTCCTCTGTCTTTCCGCAAAAACATTCTCTGCAGGGACATGGATAACAGCCTGGTGTTCCATCGAGGTGGAAAAATCTCTGGATTTCGTTCCTCACACAATTCTGTCGGTGATATTGTTTTTTTGCGGGGGGAGGGGGGGGGGGGGGCGGATCGATTTTCCATGCATTTCCAGAGCCGTAATTTTCACTGGATGGTTTTCTCCGTTTCAGTCGGATTTAGCCTCTGTGCCTCTGGGAGCCATGTCATTTTGCACACGAAGAGAAATCTAGTGCGATGAAGGGAGATTTATGGGGAGGGGGGGGGGGGGGGGGGTTAAAACAGTATCAATGATAATGTTTTGGAGTGACGTTCAAGTTTGCCTTCGTTTTCAATAAGGAAATGGATAATAGAATTCATCACTATCATCATCACCATTATAATAAGATCATCACTGCCTATTCTAAAATTATTAGTGGTTTTTATATTCGAATGCCATTAGTGCAAATCATACATATCTTTTTGATGAGTAAAATCAAATAACTAAAATTTTCACCACGTCAAGCACATCACTGTAAAACTTTAGTCTTCGAGATGAAACTGAATTTTGGCGAGATTGTTTCGTCCATCCTCCACTTTCCATACTTCGCTCTTCTTCCATGAAACTTATTTTCTTTTTCTTTTACTGCTCCTAACGCTTATGACCTTTGCATTTAAATCCGATCAGAGCAACAGAAAGTACATTGCGGCATTTATCCTACGTGATTCAATCCCTTCCAGACGCTTTTGTCTTGGTTCTGGAAGTGGAATCATTTCACAACTGCATAACGAAGATGGAGACTGATGTCATGCCACTGGATACTGCTTCTTGCTTTTCGAGGATATTAACAACAACAATAATAATAATAATAATAATAATAATAATAATAATAATAATAATAATAATAAAAATAATAATAATAATAATAATAATAATAATAATAATAATAATAATAATAATAATAATAATAATACCAATAATGAAAAGAAGGGATAGATTTATCTTGGTAATATCTTATGTTTACATCATGTTCCGTGAATAGCATTTATTAATCAATTATATCAGACCTGAGAGAAATTTTTACAAACCTGAACACATTTTGGACAGTAGTGTATCTAACTTAATTGGAAAGTTTTTCTAAGCATAATTTAAGTTCTCTTATGAATAGTTAGTTCATCTATCGTTTAGCAGTTCACATTTGGAGAAAACCATGCTTAAAAATCGATGGGAATTTAATCTGTACTTTAAATTGTATACCTAACTCGTACGTAGCAACCATATTTCAATAAGACTTTTTAATCCTTATATTCCAAAAATGCAGCTTTCAATAGTTTCTCATAGTTTGGGCTACAAGGTGAAATATTCTAATATATATTATAGTAAAATAAGAGAGATTAAGGTAAATGAATTATCCTATCACCCTTGTAAATGTTAGCATTTAGTTCGAGACAATTAGAAGGCTGTTCAGAGAATCCAAACAAGCGGTATAGCCATTTAACAAGGCACAGTCATTATCTTAGATTAGAAGGTAAAATAATTGATGTTTCTTTAATTCTGAATGACTCTCTTATAATTTTAGGTGTGATTCTTGACAGCATATTTACTTTTGAGAGACACATTACGTCAATTTCTTTTTCAAATGTACAAAAAAAGGGCCTATTGAAAAAGTCTTTTAAGATTCTCGGTGATAATCTATTTTGAGGAAATGTTGTTAATCTACCTTGATTTGAGTATTGTTCTCCTGTCTGATCTTCCGCTACTGAATCTAATCTTAATTGGTTGGACAGGAACTTACGGTCTTAAATTTCTTATTCCTGATCTAGATATTAATCTCTGGCACCGTCGTTCAATTAATTCGTTATGCATGTTGCATAAGATTTTTACTAATTCTCATCATCCATTACATTCAGATCTTCCCAACAAAGTACCATCCTGTTCGTAATGGTAGGTATTTAGTTGATTCTAATAGTCATGCCTTCTCCATCATGAGGCTCAATACTACACAGTATTCAAGAAGTTTTATTCTTGCTATGAACAAGTTGTGGAATGATCTTCCTCATCATAAAGTTGAATCGGTGGAACTTCAAAACTTGCAGCAAATGTTTTTATGTTGAACAGGCTGTCATAAGTCTCTCTATATAGTTTATGTATTTGGTTTTAATTGTTCATTAATGCTCTTGTTGTTTGTTTATTTCGTTATATCATATTCTCACTGGGAGACTTTTACTTATTGGAGCCCTTAGGCTTTTAGCATACTGCTTTTCCAATTATAGCCGTAGCTTAGCTAATAATAATAATAATAATAATAATAATAATAATAATAATAATAATAATAAAATGCTACCGCCTTACATAAATGATTAATTCGTGTTTTATGGCGTATTTCGATGAGGATCTTGTCATGTTTACATACTTTTACAAATAGACATTTAATCAGAACAAAACATCTGTTTACTTTTCCCTACATCTATGTCCGAGTCACTGTCTACTCCTGATTTATAGAGAGAGAGAGAGAGAGAGAGAGAGAGAGAGAGAGAGAGAGAGAGAGAGAGAGAGAGAGAGAGATCAACGGCTAGTCATTCGAAAGGGAACAATGTTTTGAATCCCGGTGTTACCAAACGGCAGTGAAACTTTCTAAAAACACCTTCATGAGTTGAACTGCCCAAGTATGTGAGCTGAGTAAACTGCATTTAGTCCCTAAGACTAAAAGCAAGTAACTATACAATTGCAGAACGTAGGTCATTATAGATTTGTCCATGATAATTGGACGTATTCAATAATTTCCTGTTTAGTAAATATTTATCAAAATCTATCAATATTTTCATTCTTTTGAGCTCGTTTAGTCTGAGATTTTATTGATGTATTATTAACTGAACTGATTTCGTAATTAGGTCGTAATCTCTGTCTCTCGCTCTTTCACAAAGCCGTTTTACTAGTAAATCTGTCTCATTAACTTCCATTAAAACCTCACTGAACATGTTTGGCTTCGAATTGCAGATATATGGCTCAGGTTCTTATATCAAACCCTATCATATCCCATTGGCTGATGCATATTCCATTATTCCTTGGACTTATTTTGCTGGCGAGACAAAAGGACTCTCCAGTTGGCAACAGCACCTTTACTGCTTCATGAGAATTACCAACATTAATTTGTGCGAAAAGGGCCAATGAATGCCCTTATCGTACTGCGAGAATAATAAAGACCAATGAAAAAAAAAAATACTATTTGATCACGAAGGACGAGACAGGCAAGTTTCTTGAAATGAGGAAAATGCAGGAAACTTCCAGATGGCAACAGCGCGTGTACACCAGCAACAGAATTGCTGGCATTAATTTTGAGGGAGACTTAAACAAATGACCCATCCGAGCCGGAAGGGGTGAGGGCTTCGCGGAATAAAGTAGCAGAATAAAGAAGTGGGCGGATCTCGGAAGCTGTAAGGGGAAAGCGGCTGGACTGGGGAAAACTGGACTGGCTATAGACATAGGAAAAAAGAGGAATGGTTTCATGAGTAAAATTATAATGAAAACGATATCAATCAATGATTTTCATACCAGACTTGTAAGAAGTACTGTTACTAATGTAATAATAGTATCAACGGCAATATTTTCATCAATATCTCTGCCATTTTGTTCCCCCAAATATGTCATCCTGAGCTACGTAAGCCTTTTCGTAATCCCATCCCTCTTTTTCTTTTTCTTCTAACAATAGGGTATAGACCCCTCCCCTTTCGGAAACAACTATACCTAATCGAAGAAAGTCCCGAGGAAATATCTATCGTTTTCAACAGCACTTTGTCTCCTGATTAGCCTCATCCTTCTTGCAGGACTTCCGGAAGTCTGATAAAATATCCCTACTTTTCTTTCTATCCATTTCGCAAGTTACAATACAAACAAATACCAGGCCACACAAGCGAGTTTTAGTGCATAATTCCACATTTTGAGATTAAATTTAACGCATGTAACAAATTTATCTCAAGCACGTTTGGTAAGACGAGGCTACGTGAACTTAAATATCGGCCTCTTCAATTTTCCCAAAATGAATTGCTGTCCAGGTCGAAGTTACTCGGCAAAATGCCAGATTCCAAATAAGGTTCCTGACACAGAAGGCCAACTTACTCTACCACTTTGTCTTTCTGTCTCTTTCTATGTATGTGTCTATGAATGTACGTACACTGAAATTCAAATTCTTATGCTGATGAATCTGGTACAAATCGTAATTTCTTGTTGTTGATGACCTTCAGCTTTTAGGGCAACAGCGGACTTCTGTCATAGGAACTTTGACATTTTCTCGAAGAAATTTCATTTAGATTACAATGTAGTTGGGCCATTCGTTATTTGCCTAAAGTTTGTCATCCAAAATACTCAAAATTTCATTCCAACAAATGAATGTTTTTAAATGTACATCAATGGATTAAGCTACTAGATGCCATTATTTAGCCTAAACTTAATGAGAAAAAAAAATCACAAAGGTAAAAAAAAAAAAAAAGGGGGGGGGGGGGCCGAGGGACTTGACCCAAAAGAGTATTCAATTTCGTATTTCCTAATTAAGCACGAGAGTAACTCCATAGCATCTCCGTGATAAGCGGCTTCGTTTTCATTTCTATTTCTTTTATTGGATTTAATTTTCTGTCTGGAAAGGTCTTCCATTTATAATTCAGTAAATCCTCTTTCCCATAAGAATTAAGGCAGTATCCTCTCTCCTGCCTTTCTTTATGAGTGCAGGGACTCGTCTTTTTTTATACTCTTTCATTGAGCTTTCCAATTTCTTTCTGACGATCATCTATTCTTTGTTTCTTTTATGCCTTTGCTATTCCGATACATTGTTAGTTAAGTTTTGCTTTTTTGATTTTTAGAACAACTAATTCTTTCTTCGTAGACCTACTCAACAGTAAACATCTCTCTCTCTCTCTCTCTCTCTCTCTCTCTCTCTCTCTCTCTCTCTCTTTCTAGTTATCCATTTATAATTCACCTTGACTTATTAAACATATCTCAAAACATTTTCCAAACAATTTTGTCCTTATAGAAGTGTTTCTTTAATCTTTCTGTTTACTATCAAAATTCAAAAGCACTTTAAATCTAATGGCTTCCGCCTATATACCCCTCAGGTCTTTTGTCTTCCAGACGCCTAAAAACTTTCTTTCAAAGTTTGGTCTGCTAAAAAGACCTAGAACATACTTCTTTTACATCGTGCATGCTACCTTCAGTTAATTTTTTTCTTTGCATCTGTCGTAGCTGGAGGAGAAAATGAAATTACGTTCCCTACTTCGTTGGTTTTTTTTTTTACTCCTATAAACTAAACTAAAGACTGACAGGCAGCGTAACTTTCGTAACACGTGATGTCATGCAAATTCCGCTCTCCATAAAACCCAGCGAGCTTACGCTGTATTGCATTTGCCGATATATCTGTTTCTGCGGAAATGCCCCGCGGATTCCTAGGCAGATCACGTTGTTTCCAAAGCCTCTCTTTCTTTGGGTTCCCAGGTTCTATCACCCGACTTTGAAGTTTCATTTCCATGTCCAATACTATACTATTTTTGGAATGAAGATTTTCACAAAAATACGGATATACGTAAATGAATATATGTATGTATAGAAACACACACACACACACACACACACACACATATATATATATATATATATATATATATATATATATACTGTACTGTATATATATTTACATATATATACTTATATACATATATATATATATATATATATATATATATATATATATATATATATATACTGTACTGTATATATATTTACCTATATATATATATATATATATATATATACTTATATACATATATATATATATTTATATATATATATATATATATATATATATATATATATATACTGTACTGTCTATATTTACATATATATATTTATATATATACTTATATACATACACACACACACACACACACACACACACACACATATATATATATATATATATATATATATATATATATGTATATATATATACTGTATGTGTGTGTGTGTGTGTGTGTGTGGGTATAGACAAACGCACACACTCAAACACATATATGCATACACATATATACACGCATTATTTATATATATATATATATATATATATATATATATATATATATATATACATATATATATATATATATATATATATATATATATATATATATATATCGAAATATCTTGGGTAATCAACTGGGTACTAAAGAAGTCTTTCGTGATATTTTACATTGGCAATTCATGTATCTTTTTTTTTTTTTTTTTTTTTTCACTTTTCAGTTATTATTGTTAGCTAATGAATTCTATTCTCAATCCATTTGAAATTTGTGTTTTCTTGTTCCTAATATGATAAGAAAAGATGTAACTGCAGCATGACATCTCTCTTGTGAATTTACCGGCATTTTTTACGACACACTCAAGCCCTTGGCTTTTCCCTTCATTGGAGTTTCTTTTCACCAAAAAGGCCTTTTTTTGTTCCTCCTCCCGGAACTAAGAGAAGATTCGCTTTCTGTTTCTCTTCTCGTTTCTAGACGTCTCTCATATTTTGCCTTCATTTGCCTTGATTTGTTTTTGCAGCGCCATTTTGCTGACGAGGAAGGTTTCCTGGTCATGTTGTGGTCTGATGTATGCCTTGCATGTGAAAATGTATTTATTTTGGAAAAAAAAAAGAAAAAAAGAAAAACATTTTCCATTATCTTGAGGCTTTTTTAATATAATGTTTCGTATAGCCTTTACGAGAGAGAGAGAGAGAGAGAGAGAGAGAGAGAGAGAGAGAGAGAGAGAGAGAGAGAGAGAGAGAGAGAGAGAGAACTTTCTCCTAATAATTTAACTTTTTTTATAATTCAGTGTTCCGTATAGACTTTTTGAGAGAGAGAGAGAGAGAGAGAGCGAGAGAGAGAGAGAGAGAGAGAGAGAGAGAGAGAGAGAGAGAGAGAGAGAGAGAGAGAGAGAGAGAATTTCTGCGCTGAGATCTCCTCGCACTGGTTGAAAGCAGAGCGCTTGGAGTATAATTCCAAAGATTTATCTTGGTCCAAATCACCCGGAAAGTTATCAGATGGAATCTCGACAGTTTCTGTTTTTCTTCTCTTGCCTAAAACTTATTTTTCTTTTTTTTTTTTCACTTTAGCCTCGGTTTAAACCACAATCTTATTGTCTGTATATAGAAGACCGAAGCGAAATTCTTTTAAATTTTAAGCTCAAAGAGATATCATTATAACATTAACTTGGAGTGTCAATCTAAGACATTCAATTTCGTACTAGAATAGGTAATTTCCCTATAAATGTTTTATGGGGGACTAAACTATTTTTTCTGCAGTGTATCCTCTAATTTCTGTAAATTGGGATTTTTTTTCAGCACCAAAATTCTTTTCTTAATAAGAACTTCTTAAATCTTTTCATGAATCATCAAGAGCTCTGATTTTAGTCTGATGAAAAGGAACGAAAAAAGACTGCAATTCTCGTCCAATCTTGAATCTCAAACTGGCTCTCCCCAATTATATTCCTCTCTCGTAATTCATCAAAGATATCATTCTTTTCTAAGGGATTACGAGAGTGGTTGTTTCCGTAATATCTTTCTTTATATAAATGTGAAAGCATAAATTAGATTTTGATAAAGGCTTTCATCTGCTCAGAGCGAACCTTTTAGAATTGAGTTGCTCTAGAGCACCATGTTTTACCCCTCTTTAGTCTTCGAATGTTTTTTTTTTTTTTTTTTTTTTGCATACAAAACATAATAAAGGTGATAATTTCAGTAACGCCATATTGCCTGTGAAAAGTGATAACTGGTTAAGCTATTAAAACCTTCCACGATATTAATCAATCTTCAAATTAGAATATACATTTGTAAAGTATCTCTCCATCACATTCTTAGTACTTCTTCACATGAGACGAATTTATAAGCCAGTTCCTATCCCTTTTAATGTAAAACGTAAAATTCTATCATTTATCGCTCCTCTCTAACAGTTAACATCACATGAGCCAAAGACACAACCTTCGAAAATATTACCGCCGATAAATCCCTAGAGTTGGCCAAGACTTTAAAATCTAAAGCTTCTCATGGGGAAGTGAGAGGGACATGCTTGGTTTGAAAGGAAAATATTTAACAGCTTCTCTGCTTAATTGATGGCATCCCGGTCTTTTAAACAGGAGAACAGTAAATAATTCAGGGAATACGGAGGACTGCTGGGAATACCACATTTCAGAGAAGTTATGAAATGTCTCTCTTATATATTCATATATACAGCCTTACACTTGCTCTTTATTATATAGAAGTGTGTGTGTTTACTCATTTAGAAATATTTTCCTGCAAACAAATGCAACGAAGGATGACCTTCATCCGCTGAAACAATGCAATCTCTGGGTATCTGGATTTTTACTTGCCAACGCCATTTTCTTTATAAATGACCAGTTTTTCACCAGACTCAAGAGGATCTCAGCCATTTGTTCAGAAGTCATTCCCACACCATCTTCCCTTCTGATTGTCGTAACTGCCGATGTAAAATATAGATATTTTTATGTTTCATTGCTATCTAGTAGTTTTCTTGTCGTCTTACCAACTAGTTCTCTTTTACTCCTCTTTACGGAAAATCATTGGGGAAATTTGCTCCCTTTAGATATTCCTAAATTGAAAAACGCTGTGACATGTTTGAAAAAAGGCACGAGTCAGAGAAAATTGTTGGGATCTATCTTCTTGATTATGCCCATTATGATCCGTCCCTTTCATGAGAGAGAGAGAGAGAGAGAGAGAGAGAGAGAGAGAGAGAGAGAGAGAGAGAGAGAAGTCAAACATGGTGAGAGGTGGTATCCCGAGAGGTACACTCGGAAACAGCAACAGTCGTGATTTAGATAGGAAATGGGAAGGGGGTGGGAAGTTTTGATTCTGTGTGTGTGAGTGCATATCTAACTAAATATTTTATTACATAAGAGGGGTCTCTCTCTCTCTCTCTCTCTCTCTCTCTCTCTCTCTCTCTCTCTCTCTCTCTCTCATGAAAGGGACGGATCATAATGGGCATAATCAAGAAGATAGATCCCAACAATTTTCTCTGACTCGTGCCTTTTTCTCATACCCGAGGACAGGGAGTGACCGAGTATTTATACGTCTATTAATGCCGATGAGCGTGACCAGTTATATATATATATATATATATATATATATATATATATATTAAATATACATACATAAATATACATATATATATATATTTTATATATACACACATATATATATATATATACATATATATATTAAATATACATACATAAATATACATATATATATATATATTTTATATATACACACACATATATATATATATATATTATATATACATACATATATATACATATATATACATATATATACATACATATATATACACACATATATATATATACAGTATATATATATATATATATATATATATATATATATATATATATATATATATATATACTGTATATATATATATATGTATATTTATATATATATATATATATATATATATATATACACACGTATATTATATACATACATATATATATATATATATATATATATATATATATGTGTGTGTGTGTGTGTGTGTATATATATATACTGTATATATAACCAGACAGTTCCTTTATATTATAAGGGAGAGCCTGTTAATTTTTCTTTGGATTATATGTCGACAAAATCTTTAAAACGGCTCGTAGATAACCAAGGACCTTAAACGCATCGATTTACAACCGTAAATTATGTAGATAAGGCAAATGAATCGGAACATTAATACATACCTAAAAAAAGCCGAAAGATTTGAAACTAATTTATGTCGTGTTTGCCTTTCATTTGCAATTTTCGTTGAGAACTCATTGCTGTCTCTGGATCATGACCTCCCAATCCGTCATAACTTCCCAAGAGATAAATGCTATCATTAGAAAGAAGTTCGAAAATTGTATGTTTTTTTTTAAACATCTTTTTTTTTCTTTTACCCAAACCTTCAAAGACATTTCAACAATGAAACCAGTGTTACAAAAGGCATAAATAATCAACCATAGCTCATCAGAAAAGTATAAGTGGATAATCAGTGCACGATAAGCCTGGCAATTAAAAACGCTAATCAATGAAATTAAAAGCAGAATGTTTGGTTTCCAAAGGCTTGAGGTGTTTCAAAAGGCATCATTACAAAATATGCTTTATCCAATCGTAGTCATCGAATTATAATCTAAGTCTTTTTAAAATGAAACGAAAATGATACTAACAAATAGATCAGAAGACATTTAAAAATAGGTTATACTGGAGGAAATATAACAAACATTGGTAAGTGAATAATTGAAGGTAAGAGAGAAAGCATATTACATACAGGTTTTCGACTATAAAATACGCTCGTCAGACAAAGAAAAAAAAAAACGTTTCTAAAATTTGCACCCTAAAAATCTATATCTTAAATATACACATATGATTCACTTAGTCTACAATAAAATCTGTGGTCTTGATCTCTTCAATTGTTGCCTTTCATAGCCTTTCTTGTTTGGTATAATGACTTTGAAGAAACGTTCCCAGATGAGAGGATTTCCCCTATTTTCCTTGAGAATAGTGAAATTAACTCAGAGTCCTCGGCTTTTGCTAAGAGGTACAATTAATCTTCCAAATCTCCTTACCGGTATTAGACAGTTCTTGCCATTAAGTTTGAGAATAATTCAATTACAGCTATACCGCTGCTCATGTTACCCAAAAAGGATTGGATGACCAGCATGATGTCAGAAGTCTTCCTCTTAATAGCCCATTGAGTCTTTTTGGAAAAGAAGGATGGGCTAGCAATCCATTACCTCTATAGTGGCATTTTCTTAATGGCTTACATATGTTTCCTACAGGACATTTCATACTTTTGTAGTTCTTTTAGATTCTTTGAGGGCAGCTTTTGATGACAAATAACGTCAATTTCTTGTTCCCATTTATTCTGTCACGACGGCTGTCTTTAATAAGTGACCACTAATTCGTTATCTTTCCAATCCCCTATATATATGGGAATTCGTATTTTCAACCCATTCCTATATATGTATAGGATTGCAAAACTTGAGAAAATCTGTAGTTCTTTGGTAAAGCCATAGGATGGCAAAACAGATGTGGTGACAATAAAAATAAAGAGATAAATATACGTATTTGCCACCAAACTGGCCATAAAAAACCTTAAGAATCACGGAATTGTGAATATTCTTGTAGGAAACTTATTAATGCCCCTAAAGCAACTGCCTTTAATTAGAATTATATTCGAGAAAAACCATGTCTTACATTAATTTATAACATTGGACACGAAGAAATTGGAGAGACGCAGAGAAGATACTCCGAGAATATGTTAATGAATCTCCAGTCAGAACACACCAAATTACTGTAGCGAAGGAATGGTCGAATACCCGGAAAAGATGGATGGCACCGTAGACCTAATGGATGCCTCTAATTTTCTACACCTAACGTAAATCAGTAGTCACTTGATTAAGCCATTCTGTGGCGAAACAGCTGTCGAGACAGAATAAATGGGAGAAGGAAATATAGACGTATATTTTACCAGAATCTTACCCAGGGGAAGTAAAAAAAAAAAAAGGAAACTACAGAAGTAGGAAGATTCAAATTTAAACATATTGACGCCACACACACACGCGCGCGCGCGCGCGCGCGAACACACACACATGTATATATATATATTATATATATATATATATATATATATATATATATATATATGTATATATATAACCCAAAAAATTAGTGAACATATGACCAAAAGAGAGGTAAAGCAGCACGAAAAAATGGCCTAACAATTGATTTAATAATAGATAGAGAAGTTTTTATACTTGTAAAACTTGCTGTACTTTACAAAAAATGTCTGCAAGAACGCTCTATACCTACTCCTTGGAAAAATTTCATCATTATAATAATTCATAAAAAGGCAGACAAAATGACCTGAATATTATCGCCCAATAAGTTTACTTTCATTAATATATAAAATGTTTACGAAAATCATATTAGGCAGAATAGAAAGACAGCCAGACTTTAATCAAACACGATAGCAGACAGAATTTAGAAGCGGGCATTCAACAACTGACCATATCCATATAATTGACCAGCTAATGGAAAAATTAGCAGTATATGACAAACCAGTATATACGGAACTTATAGAGTAAGAAATTTTTTGATTCGGCCAAAATCTTCAATAGTAATGAAAGTCCTTCAAAGACAAGAGATGAATCTTGCGTTAGAATCCTTGAAGATATCTGTATAGGATATATAGCAATCTTAAAAGTAGAGAAAATGCCAGTTAAGAAAGGAGTTAGACAGGGAGACCCATCTCTCCTAAATTATTCACAGCATGTCTAGAAGTGATTTCCAAGAGTTTAGATTCGGAAACTGTAGCAGTTAATATTAATGGGGGAGGACCTTAACAACTTAAGATTGCAGATGGCATAGATCAGTTTAATGTATCATGGGATGAATTGCAAAGATGATAGAAGATTTGAATAGAGAAAACAGATATGTAGAAATAAAAATTAATATGAGTAAAACTAAGATATTGTTCAATAATAATGCTGAGACAGCAAAAAAGGGTTATGGACGAACCTCTATAGACTGTATATGAATATACGTCGTTAGGGCAGAGAGTAAGCGTTTTCCCCAGGACATGAGGCCAAAATTGAAAGAAGGATAAGCATGGGATGGAGAGATTTTGGTAAACAAAATTAAATGACACAAACTGAAATACAACTTTCCCTAAAAGGAAAAGTATTCAATCAAGAAAGTCCTACCAGTATTAACGTATGTATCGGAAACCTGGAGCCTTACTAAAGCCTTGGGACATAAGCTAGTTACAACTGAAAGAGCTATAGAGAGAATAATGATGGGGATAACACCAAGAGACAGAAAAAGAGCAACATGGATACGAGAGCACACTAAGTAGAAGATATATTGAAAAACATGTAAGAAAAATAAATAGACATGGGCAGGACAAATGAGAATGGCAGGTAATAGATGAACATTAAGAATAACGGAATGGATTCTTAGAGATTATAAAAGAAGCAAAGGAAGGAAGAGAAAATGATGGACTGACAAGCTAAGAAAATTTACAGGTATAGACTGGCATAGATAGACCATAAACAGACGGGAGAGGAAGGACATGTCTGGGGCCTTTGTCCTGCAGTGGACTTGTTACAGCTGATGGTGATGCTGCTGAGGATATACAACTATACACCTACTTTTAAATAAACTGAAGAAAATTGTAAATTAGACTTTTTGGTTGGTTGAAAGTTTAAACAAGCGAAAGCCACTACCACTTGTTACGTGATAAGGTAATATTTGGATCACACATTCACGTATCTTGCTCCCGTTTACTCCCGTAGGTAGAAATCGTCTCCCCCCCCTTTTTTTTTGCTCTGTCGTGGAGAGTATATAGTGTATGCGGTAGACGTATGTCTGACGGGAACCATTGCGACTCCAGCCCATTGTACTGTACAGTTAGAATCAAAAGAACGCCGACACTCAGGGAAAATCTTTCGTCAGATGTGTCTAGTGTTCCCATGACAAAACAGACAAGGAGTTGCTCTTCTTACTACTACGAAATGGGCGGAGCATTCTCAAACCTTAGAGAATCAGACATTAAAGGGTTGCCTTTGTTAGCAAAAGCATACAAATGTTACAAATCGAGTTGCCATATTTCAATTCTGTATAATCATTTGACATCTCAACTATTCACTACAAATACAAAACATACACACACACACACACACACACACACACACACATATATATATATATATATATATATATATATATATATATATATATATATATATATACTACATTATTTTTCAATTGCTACTTTTTTCGTAGGAGGGACAATAGTAGACACTTTCCAGGGAAAGGGGACGAGGTTCTCTTTCACCCCCCTTCCCCGGCCAGTCCGACACTGAGGAAATAGGGAAGTCATTTCTGTTTTAGGGTCGTGGAAACACAGGCTGTATCAAGAATCTACATTCAACCTAAGATATTGTATCATTGCCTGAATGTTATTTGATAACCGTTAATGTTCTAGCAAATTTGGCTATTCTAATTCATCATTATTTGATTTGTAAAAGATAGCAGCATTAGAATAAAGTAGCTGCTGTTGATGGAAGGTTGATAAGAACAAAATTTAAGTCTTAACTTTGCATAATAGATAACCGATGATGGATATAATAGATAGTGATGACTGCAAAGCACCTTGAATACAAACAGAATCTAGCATTTCGTATCGAAAAAAAATTATAGTTTGGTAAATGAGGACGCTATCACATTCTGGCAAAGGGTTTCAAAAATTAGTTTTATTGACAAATCATATAAAAACAAAAACTATTTAGTCTCCGAACGACATAATTTTCTGAAATTTTGTCATGAAACTATGATATACATATTTTCCAAAAAGGAATTCTCCTCTAATTTCTTGAAAAAAAATACACGAATAGATAACATACGCACGAAATGATTCCCCATTCTAATACCCTGATTGTAGGTTATCAATGATTGTATAATTGCTAGTGGCTTTATCTTGAGAAATTAAACAGCTTTGAGATCAAACTAACTTTTTATCAATTTCAAGTACAAAGGTCTTATAATCTTGATTCAAATAGGCTTAGCTTTGTATGATAAAGTCCTTATTTACAGTGATCAAGTGCCCGAATTACCACAGCTATGTGGTGCTAGATGTGGGTCTTTTGACCGGGTGAATTACGCCAGGTAGATGGGCGCTTAACAAGCGAAAAATGCATTACTATCCGTGAAGCTCTAGTTCGGATTGTTTGAGCAATAGCTATCCATACCAGCTCCTCAGCCTATCAGGGTAGTAGTTGAACCACAATTTCTACAGCTGGTGCCGTAAGCGGGAGAAGGGAAAAACCAAATATTAAAATATCTTGGAAATAAATGTTTGATTGTCATTTTAATCACTAAATCACACAGCTGAGGAGCGATACTTATGGATTCCTATATATTTTCTCTCATTCTTTGGATTTTATTTCCTGAGCTTCTTCCTCTATCCCCTGATACATTATTTAACATTTGTGTTGTTTTTTATCATTATTTACTCATTTATTTATTAAAGATTATCTTTAAAATGAATGCCCTTCTGCCTTGGTGCTCGTCTTAGAGCGTTAACTTTGGTTGTTAGCTTCTCACTGTGCCTTCATAAAAGAAATTTCTACCAAGCGGCAACATGAAGCTCCTTCACTTGACCATTCCGACTTGGAACTATTTTATATTTGTGTGAAGCCAAGACAGGATATTCATAAGCTGGATTCCGTAATAAGGCATTTGGAGATCTGAATTTCACTTTCCTCTATCTTAGTTTTTACAATTTCCACTGTGAAGCATGCTTCCATGAATAAGTGGTGCCACTCAGATTTTTTATACGATATATATCCCATTCCTTTATCATTATTCCAGTTAACCGGTTAGATTTTTCCACAGAGCATTTAAGGTATATAGAGGAGTACAAAATATAATGATCAAACTATATGCAGCCGGGCAAATGTTGGCATACGGAACCTTAAGGAACCAAATCCTCCAAACGCCCAAAAGCAAGAGACGACTCACTAATTATAGCTATTTTTCCCCAAAATCCCCCATTATTTGGATAAGCATTTGAATCTAACAAAATAATCCCGTTATTTGTACCCTGTAATAACTATCTCCAGTTTTCCATTTGGTCACGATAATTATCAAGTGAATAAAGCACTTGTGATAAAGATTGAATTAGCACTATAGCAAAGATTTTACTGTATATGTTTAAAATTTTAGTTCAAATGGCAATGCTAACCATTTTAGGCCAAGATAATAGACTGTGAGACGACAAAGCTCAAGGAATGGGAATGTAAAAAAAATTATGAATAAAGGGAAAGTGGCTTTGGGTCTAAAGACTGAAACGGCGCATACCCCTGAATCTGAATAACTTGAGAAATATTTTACAATATAGTATCCTCACGTATTACGAAATGTTACAATCTATGAATATCTATAAACTGGAAGTAGTTTATAGTAGTCAATCTAGCATCTGAAAAATGATAAGCTTTTGGGAGCATAGTACAATCATTTCTATTGGAAACATTGCATAATAATGACAAACAAAATTTTGAGATGTATAAATGTCTAAAAAGTTGTTTATCTGCTGGTAGATTACTTCATTAACTCGAGTAAGATCAAACCATTTGATCTCTCTCTCTCTCTCTCTCTCTCTCTCTCTCTCTCTCTCTCTCTCTCTGAACGTCCTTAACACGTCCTTAAGGTTAGTATAAGTCATGTATGGTGTTTTTTTTTATTAATATTTTACAACGTAGAACCGTAACTGAATCTACTTTTTTTCATTCATCGGTAACTTGAACAAGACTAATGTCAAAATAAGCTAATGTAGCTGTTAATGGAAGGAATTGTTTAGCTACGACACTCCAAGATTTTCTACATGATTTTGTGGGTTCATGATATATATATATATATATATATATATATATATATATATATATATATATATATATATATATATATATATATATATATACACAAACACACACACATATATATAAATATATATATATATATATATATATATATATATATAATATATATATATATATATATATATATATATATATATATATATATATATACAGTATATATGTTAGTGTATTTGTATATTCAGTATTTGTAGTGAATATTTGAGACGGCAAATGATAACTGAGTATGATATATGGCTACTCGATTTGTAACATTTCAATGCTTTCGCTAACAAAAACAGCCCTTTACTCTCTTTGATTCGCTAAGGTTGGAGGAGGCTCCGCCCATTTCGTAGCAGTAGTAAGAAGAGAAACTCGTTGTCTGTTTTGTCATGGGAACACTAGAGACATCTGACGAAAGATTTCCCCTGAATGTCGGCGTTCTTTTGATTCTAACTGTACGTACGTTTGTGTTTACGTTTAACGTAAGCATGTTCCCGTTATCGGTCGGTTTGACGTGTGAACAGGTACGTCATTGTGCAGTCAAACGTTAGGACCAATTCGTCATACCCAACACGTTTAAACATACAGTATGTGCTGTTTTTAGTTGTTGTAGTAGAAGAAACAATTATTTTCTAATTTCCTTTAAAATAAATATTTGGTTTCAGCCCACAAGCTGTATCAATTATTGTAAACAATTTTGGGTAAAGTTTAAATATAACTTAAAACACAGTCTTTAAAAACTTCATGCTAAACCGCAAGGAATTAAGAATAAAACTCTCTCTCTCTCTCTCTCTCTCTCTCTCTCTCTCTCTCTCTCTCTCTCTCTCTCTCTCTCTCTCTCTCTCTCTCTCTCTCTCTCACTCAAAGTAAAATAGAATTTCATAGGATCTTTTGACGACCGCTCCCTCTTTTAGAGACATGCTAATCCGTTGATTATTAGCCAAGGTAAAAGAATCATCAGCCATGAAGAGCAGGAAAGCCAATCTGTGCGAAATAATACCATTTAATAACACAGGAGACGGCGGCTCTTGACCAAAGGCCGGTGTTTGGCCCAAACTTGGTTTTAATTTGAGCGAACATGTGTGTAGGCAATTCTACTGACTATTCCAGGAAATATACTTGAGAGATTCATTTCATAAGTTTTTATTATTACTTGCATTATGTATTTACTTCTTTTACTTAATTTTATGTTACTTTATTATGGTATTTTAAGTATCATTACCTCTAATATGATATTGATTAGTTCTTTTAATATATTTGAAAAGTTTAATTTCATGTGGTGTTATTATTTTCATTATGTATTTGAATCAACTCCTTAATATAACATGATACATACAGTAGCACAGACAACGGAGACTGAAACCAAGTTGTTTTGGGAAAATACACGATATTGTGACAAAAGTATAAAATATACAAAAACAGATGCCGGGTCACCAAACTAGTGAACTGAAATATTTTGAGGCCTTTTAAATGCCACCTGGTCCGATGTTTCCAAAATTTTCCGATAGGATGTCGATCAGAAATGTTGCCACATATACCCGGTCGAATTTCCCTATCAAAATTTTACCAGCCATACGCGTTGTTTATGACTGACCTACAAGGTATATGTCTCTGACCTACGTGCTACCGTCAGCAGGCCGTCAAACCCTCAAAATTTGTACACTCACGCATGTACAGGCTTGAGTTCCGAACGTGATTTGCATCCAATCTGATGCCAGGCGGTACGTGCGCCAACCCCCGAAAAAAACGTGGCGCCACACGCTAGACGTACCAACATCCCCGGTTTTACTTCGCAAGCCCAAAGTGTGACGCGTTTAGTTGCCAACTACCATTAAATCCTCTTACGGGAGAAAACAGGAGCAAAATATGCGAATGTGAGATCGTACCATTAGCATAGTTTGAAATCGACAAGTAAACTTGAACTACATGTCATTGATCCACCAAAGAAAAGGAGAGCAATTATAAGACATCAGTATCCTTAGCACGATGTCATTCAAGAATCTAACGAAAGAATAATTGTTTTATTAAGACTTCTTTAAAGTCACAACTTCTAACGGTAGTTAGATGGGCAAACACTTGTAGGCCTATTATTATTAGTATTACCTTTGCATAAAAATCTTATGATAAAGAGATTACACGAAGAATAAAATCGGCGACTTTTTTTCTGGTAATATAATGCTATATCAGGTAAAAGATACAATCATATCAGTGGTAGCTTCAAAAACGTCTATTCTTACAGCTTTACCTTGATCCTTTTTAAACTGAAAGAAATGAATTGGTGGATTTATTTTTTCAGCATTATCATCATTACACATTCTCATTGAAAAGACACTAATGGATGTAACACTACTTGAAAGTCTTATTAACGAAGAATAAAGAGCTAATATATAGGGCAGTGCAAAAATTTGTATATAAATCAAGTTATTTAAAATTGTAAATGATTATTCTTTGATAAATCAAGAGTACCCTTACGTGAAGGGAGGAAAAAGTTATGGAACATTAACTTTGAAAACTCTCAAGACCGATAAATGTGGTTAAAATAATCATAAATGCATTATAAATAACAACAAACCCATAAAAATAATGCAAAAGAGCGTGGCGCTTTACAATATACTTTATGAATATACAAAGAACGTATTTCAAACAAAATCTATTTCAGCTTATATGTTCTTTAAAAAAATATCAGTTATCATTTCTTTTTGTTCAACGAGTTTGTTGTACAAAATATTTCTTTGTCATCCGACAAATCAAATAGTTGGTACAATTTTCCCCCTCATTTGTAAAAAGATTTTCTATTCAAATCCCCCAAAATTTTCAATTGTCTTGAAAATCACTCCCACCCCAAATCGATGGTAGAATTCATTGAAACCTGCAGAGATAAATTGTACTTCAAACCTGACATGACCCTTATATCTATTC
>NC_090746.1:24395811-24405811 GCF_036898095.1 Palaemon carinicauda
TTTTCTGTGTGTCCTCATCATTATGACACTCTCTGATGTACTGGCAAAAATCGGTGCAGGATAAGTACTTTGTTCTGCAAGAACATCTGACAGAAGAACAGTCTTCCTTGCCTTGGCAGTTAACCATTTCACTGATGGCTCCTGGAGCAAGAAGGGCATCTGTCATGGTTGGTTGCAACTAGCCATCCAACTGAGATTCTACAGAGCAATGCTACCCTCCCACCACCCACACACACTGGCTTTAATATGGACTCTCAGAACATGTTATTCTAAGGGTAGGAGGTAGTTTGTCCTTTTCTGCCCTATTTGCAAGAGATTCCACTGCAGTTTGGAGATGGTCATGATGTAAATGACTTTGGGGGGGGAGGTTTTAAAGGTTTTAAAGGCCGCTCATGAATGGCAGAGGCAAGGAACAGTGATATTGCCCTGTAGAGCAGGATAATGCCCTAGAGAATGAACATATATACATTGATCAGAGCCCAGTAGATAGACCTATAGGCTCCCCCAAACCCCCCATCCTTAGTTCACAAGGATGGTAAGGCTGCAGCAACCAAAAAACTAACGAATTTGAGCAGGACTGGAACCCCAGTCTGGCGTTCATCAGTCAAGGACGTTACCATATCGGCCACCACAACCGCAGATGAAGCTAGCCAAAATGGCCATTATAGTTTCGGTCATATCTACCTCTTTTGGAATCATCTTCAGAAAACCGATTACTTCTCTATCTGCCTTCAAGTAGACTTGCAGACAATTTGTTTTGCCTATACGAGAGAATTGGCCAGTGTTGGCAGTGCCAGTGACATTGGCTGTATCCCCATAACTCTAGAGGCCAATGTAAAAGTAAGTGATCTTCAGCAGGAAGTCATAGTTAGTTATGAATGACAGTAGGTCACCTGTATCTTGGGAGAAGAAAACCATCTGTGTATCTGATGGGTTTTGCTGTGATGCCAAGAAAGACTGCTAAGTCAACAGTGTCTCTGATTCATCATGATTGTTGTCCTGTAATATAGCAAGACTTCGTTGTTCTTGGTATGCCCTGAAGAAAAGGTGATGACTAGTTAGTTTGTGTGATGTACTTTTGTACTTTAGTGCATTTGAAATATCAGGTCAGCCTTTGTCTCGTTATATGAAAGGAACCTGGTGATTGGGATATGTTTCATGTGTGTCATCTCGCCCCTGATACTAGATTGGTGCACTCTCTAGAGAATCCTCACTGTATGTGTCAAACTCAAGGATGATTTTATCACAATCACAGCCTGTTGTTGAAGCATTCACTTAAATCTTTATCTGGTGTTATAGCTGCTGGTTTCTTGTTCATTTGCAGGAGAACCATTCCATCTACCAAGGCTATCTTGTGACTTGGAGGATCTGGTGTGGTGTTCATCCCATCCTCTAGCTGGTGATTTTCCTATGGATTTTCTTCTGTTTTCTTCCAAGCATGGCAGGATTGTATCATTTGGAACAAGAAGGACCTTTTGTGCCAGGGTGAATTTGCAGCGCCCAGGGGCCTTTTTCTGGTTGATGTCTTTGTTGGATCTAGCCCGGACAATCAGACTGCGCAAAAAAAAGGAGAAAAAAAAATTGCCTCTTTTGGTTTACTGTGGTTTTCTTAGTTGCTGGTATGAACATCTTATCCTCCTTTATTGGTGCCCATAGGCTGACCTCGCCATTGATTCGCTCTGACATGTAGTCATCATACAGCTTTTGATCAGGCACATCTTCATTCAAGAACATTAGTACATATTCATCAGGATTGTAAGCATAGGTGATCACTTGCGCAGCTTGTTACCTTAAGAATTAAATGAATGTCCATGATTCAGTTTAATTGCCTTGGTTTTTTATACCATCATGGTCCTTCTTGACAACACTTGGTCCCCGGTAATGATACTCTCAAGTTTTGTTAGGTTCCAAATAAAATCACATATAACCTTGGTAAACCAAGATCTACATACCAAAGTGCAACTGGACTCATAGCACAGTTGGGGGAACCCATGTTGCATAGGATATGGTGCTCCCACTTAAATTTCGACATTAGATAGCTTTTGCAGTCCATCTTTTTCCCTTTGAGCAATAACTTCACTCTTTGACGGAAAAATCGCCAGGTAATGAGTTCATATAATGTTCGAAAAGAGTAGTTTTACGCAGAAAACAACCGTATTGAACAATAACTCGACAATTTAGATTACATGTGGTAGAAAAAAAGTCACATGATAATGAGGTAATTAACTGATTTTTACATTTACAGTTCTTCAATATCATGGGTTATCCCCCCACCCTCTCTCTCTCTCTCTCTCTCTCTCTCTCTCTCTCTCTCTCTCTTATATGTGTGTGTGTGTGTGTGTGTGTGTGTGTTTGCGTGTATTTTTATACATACATACAGTATTTCATATATATGAAATGACCAAATTCAATTGATACGTAAATGATTAACAGACATGTTTAACCTTACATTCCTTGATTTCCTCAGACATAACTTCATAGGCGAGTCACAACAGCTCTGCTCTTACTAGTAGCCTGCGTAGGTTCGAATTCTTTTACTCAGACTAAGCCCTTACAGGCGTAGGTTTATGCAGAGTTTAATTATATATAATTTATAATCTGAAGTGTTCCCAACATAAATTTTTTTTCGAGCAATTGATCTTCAATTTAAAAACGCTGTATGGCTAACTCCCAAAATCTATTGAAAATAAATATTGTTACTATTACCCCACAGTTGGACAAAGGAACTTCTGGCACACCTCCCTCCGAGGATATGTACTGTGTCACACCCTTCTGCCTGGAGAGTATCCAATCAGATAGTGTGAGGAGAGATGACAGAGGTGGTGGGCACCGCTAAGCACTAACTCGCCGCGAAGAAAGGGCGCGACAGGGCAAACTATCTCAGAGCGAGGTGTGCCAGCAATTCCTGTGTCCAACTGTATGGTAAGAATATCTGACCTAAATCGCTATAATGCACCAAGGGGACGAGTATGCCCTACTGACGGTTTGCCCCTGTTAGGTTTTGTCGTTTCGTTTGACATATACGCACACGTGTATATATATATATATATATATATATATATATATATATATATATACATATATACATATATATATAAATATATATATATATATATGTATATATATATATATATATATATATATATATATATATATATATATATATATATATATATATATGCACATACATAACCAAGCAATATTAATATTGAATTTGGTTGGCAATAAAATACAACGCAATCATAGATTTTTTTTTTTTTTTAATGAAGGCATCCAATTTATGGAATTGGAAAGTGCTCTAATGGCAGCAACTGAGTTTTTTTTATCGTTAGCATGGTATGAAAGGTAAATAATACTTTTGATGAATAAGAAAATGTAATGGTCCGAATAAAAGTTCAATAAACTACGACTGATGGCAAAACATTAAACAATTTTACTTATATCAAAGTCGTTAATAAGAAGTTGCAAAATTTCGTAAAACATATGCGGAAATCTAACGGATGTATAGCAAAATTGTATGTCGAGAATCTCACTGATTGTCACCCTTTTTTTACTTCATCCCTCCCATCATGAATTTCCAATTTTCGTGTGGGTCCCTTTATAAAAAATTATACCCCCAATAAAAACTGATGTGGATAACATATATACAATAAATAAAATGTTGATGAAAAAAAAATACCTTTGCTTCATATGAATTGAATTTACTTCAAACTTGACAGTTATAATGACCGTATTTGATGCATTTCTGGGGGTATGCTTAATGCCTTCAATCAAATCACTAAACTACCAAAGCCTAGCCGTCATCAGCGGTACTAGCCACAATGAGACCAAATGATTGATGGCCTCTTTCCCTCTGTCACACACTGACTCACCAAGAGTGACCATTCTCACTATCTCACGTCTGGGCACATTCCAGCACATCTGTCCTGTCTAAGATGCATCCGTTCTTCTGCGTGTTTTCTCTCACTTCACACTGACCACACAATTTCGCACATATAACAATATTACGTAACTTAAAAAAATACTTCACATGATTAGAATACTGAACCTTCTGTCAGCAGACAGTAGTGCATTTTACATTAATTCTGATTTCTGATAATATTTTGAAATTTATAATTTGCAATGGTCTGCTATGGTCCCCATAAATTCTTGTCATGAACTCCCTTGGTCACACCCTTGGCACCCAGATTGAGAGGTCAGGCATTAGAAATGGTTTCTAAATATGAAGCATACAGATTAAAAATACAAAACATATAGTAACCAACAGCAGTACATGTAAAGCATTTTGTTTGATCCAAAAAAAAAAAAAAAAAAAAAAATCAAAACATATAGCAATCAACAGAAGTACATGTAATGCATTTTGTTGGATAATAAAAAAAATACGAAACATAGCAGTCAACGGAAGTACATGTAAAGCATTTTGTTTAATCATAAAAAAAAAAATCAAAACATATAGTAAACAACGGAAGTACATATAAAGCATTTTGTTTGATCATAATAAAAAAAAAACACACATAACAATCGACGGAAGTACATGTAATGTATTTAGTTGGATCATAAAAAAAATACTAAACATAAGAGCAATCAACGGAAGTACATGTAATGCATTTTGTTTGATGATAATGAAAATAGTATAGTGCTTATCTGTAATGAATAAATCAATCTCTATATTCAGCATTAGTCCTAATGATGTACGCACAACTTATAACATGCCTCTCCTCGTACTTCTTCCAACTAAAAAAAAAAAAAAAAAAAAAAAAAAAAAAAAAAAAAAAAAAAAAAATTCAGCAATTTTGAAAAGCACGGGGGAAGTTTTTAGGAGGAAAATGACGCTTGATGATAAATGTATCAGAATTTGGACCATTAACCAATGATTAATGGAGCAATTCAGTCATTACATCGCGTAATGACGCTTGAGTATTCCATTCATGGATGAATTAGAATTGCCTTATTGAAATGGATCGGATATGGCGATCTTTAACTGCATAAAGTTGCCATAGATGGCACAAAAATGAGAAGAAAAATGATTGCATGTGTCATTCAAACAAAATTTTATCAATTTTAAAAGTTGGGTAATATTTCAACAGTAATGGATCATAGACAATCACTAACTGAACGTCATTTGTTGGTCAGGCGACAACCAGCTATATATAATCCATAATTCTTCATAATTGGAATCTACACCTCTTATCAAAATATTATTAAAATACTTAAGAAAAGTTATTATTCATGTCAGAAATTAAATGGTTTTCCCCGTTGTTTTTGTATATATATATATATATATATATATATATATATATATATATATATATATATATATATATACAGTATATATGTGTGTGCGTGTTTTTATGCACACGTACACATAATTTATTTCCCATAATCCATATTCGCATCGATCTGATACTGTATATATACACATATACATAAGAAATCTTACATGTATATTCATGTGTATATGTCCCTATCCTATTCTAAACAGCTGTACTAAACAAGTCGGTATTCCTTTGCAACCCTTCAAAAGTAATCTTTTGTGGGGCATTACGCAGAAACCAAGGTCAAGTCTACGATCACTAAGGTCAAAAATCAAATAGGATCTCTACACTGGGCAAAACTTTTCATAAAAGCAAATAGTCTTTCCAATATGCAAAGCAAGATCTAAATTAGGTGATGGTAATATTTAGACGTCCGAGATCTAATAGAACTATACCCAAGGCTATCACATTCAGTTAATTGAGATAAGCCTCATTATTTGGCAGGTCTAATTCATAACTCAAGAGGTCAATTGATAAATAAGAGGTGCACCTTAGAAAAAAAAAAAAAAAAAAAAAGCTTCACTAAGCCTCCAGCTGTATGCTATTGGAGACCTCGTACAATTTCCTAAAGAAGCCGATATTTAGTGTGAGATTAAGGTCGAGGTTATGATCAAAGTTTGACTGCAGCGGCATAACTATGGAAGGTGGGCTAGGGGGTTACGTGCACTGGGGTCAGACCTTAGGGGTCGTCAAAATGAGTCTGGGTAACAATTTGTGCAGCTTACTGGGAGCTGTGAGAAAAAAATAAGTATTTTGTAAATTGTATTACTTTCTCTTTCACACACACAAACACGCACACATACATACATATATACATACATTATATATATATATATATATATATATATATATATATATATATATATATATATATATATATATATATATATATATATAGTTTATAGTATTTGTATTTTTCACACACACATACAAATACATTTGTGTGTATATATATTGGTATGATATATTGTGCGAAAATAGGAAATATTAGCATATTGAAATAACAGAGAGAGAGAGAGAGAGAGAGAGAGAGAGAGAGAGAGAGAGAGAGAGAGAGAGAGAGAGAGAGAGAGAGAGAGAGAGAGAGAGAGTAATGTGGAATTGGAATTCTAAAGGATGGGTGTCGTTTAACTAGTCGAATCAAACTCAGTTTCTTGATAAAGGGGTTACAGTCAGGTAGGGATACAAATCTGGTGTGCAGCAGAGGATCATTAAAAAAGAACAGTCAATTGTGACAACTAATCAATCAATCTAGCTGTAATTCGTGCAGCCAGTGAAGAATCAGTACAGTAACCTTTTTCTTTTTGGCACATTGGAAGCAATCTACAATTTCTTAACATACTCAACAATGCAATAGGACAAGCTAAGAAAATCTATGCCATTCACACTAAAATCTTCATCTAAAACCTTATGGAGTTCAAGAAAAGAAGCAGTTAAACCAATTTATCACCACTTTCCCGACTTACTTATTCTACTGGCAGAAATGTCTACTGATCTGAAAGAAAATGAAGATACGAGAAGTGTAGCCAGTCAGTTATTGCACCGGATTCCTACCTTTCATTTCCTAGCATTACTTTTCTTTTGGAAGCTTAAAAAAATGGACTGCGTTCAAAAGAGAATTCAAGTCCATCAAAATACTTCCACAATACTGCTGTAGACTTAAAGGCACTTGAAATGTACCTTATTTAAAATAGAGAAGTAATCTGTAAGGAGTCGTTCAGTGCAGCATTAGAACTGTAAGAGAATTCTGATATGGTAGAGCTGGGGAGCAGAATAAAGAAAAGGATACCGGGATATAAACCTACTGATGTAGACCTCAATGCTAATCATGAAATCATGCGTGCAATAAAATGTACAATAGGTATACTGATTATTGAATGAAACAACGATCTAGACAACAAGTTTGGGTTTCTGCTAGATGTAGAACAACTTAAAAAAAGGTAAAAGTTCAGGAATACTGGATGACGAGAGAATGGGGGAAAACTGTTTAAACGTTAACGAATTCTACAGTAGTTATTTGGATGGTAATGAACAGAATGGTAATGAGCTAAATGCTCCTGGAAAGTAAAACGTATGTTCAGATTTCCCCTTCAGAGAAGCTCATCCAATTCATTTTACAATATGGTGATGAAATGTTTCCCCAACTTAAGAGTAGCAATTCAACTTATGGTCACAGTAGAAGTTTCAATGGCAAGCTGTGAACGTTCGTTCAGAAAATTGAAATTATGGATTATCTTAAGAGCCTCAATGGAACAGAATAGCATTTCATAGAATTGAGCGTGAATAGGTAGAATTCATTAACTTTAACTATGTTACTGATAATTTTGAGTCAGCAAAGTCTCAGAGTCCAAATATAGTTGCCATCAACTTATTTTTTTTTAACTTATTTATGATAACAGATGCATTTCAAATGTTAAATCTAAGTAGTTTCAGAAGCTGGCAAATCAGTTTTATTTTTTTTATTCAGTTCCAATGAAATCTCTAATTGGTAAGGATTATTAGAGAATGACTAGTCAAATCATTACTCCAGCTAACAAGATTGCAGCGCTGTAAGGTTAGAGTACATTTAAAATTCTCTCTGAATCTGTTGTTACCAATGCTAATTTACTCAATTTCTTTAGTACTAAACTCCAAGATTGTATTACTTTTTTTTTTTTTTTGTAACGAATAATGACCCCGTAAATCATATTTTAGTGCAGAATACCGCTGGTAAAACATTTGTCTCCCTCACTATCACTAAACTCCTTGACCTTAACTAACGAGTTTGCATCACTGTGAAGCTTGAATGCATTTCAGTCATGAACTTCAGGATTATTTATCTTTTCTTTTTAGTGCATGTTTTTTTTTTTTGTGCAGAAAAGCATAAGTAAAACATTTGTATCTTGCTCAATGATAATGGTAACCCTAAACTCCATTATACCCTCTGGTAATAAATAATATCAACTTATATTAGTAAACTCAATATATGTTCTGACAGTAATTAATGATAGCCTGCTCTTCCTACTGTCAACTAAATAATTCTGGTACACATTCAGCATCCATAAGATTTATGCCATGACAAAAGGGGCCATCTTTTGTATTTACCCTGGGTGCCAGTCACCTTAGTTACGCCTCTGTTTTACTGAAAGGTCAAAGTTCAAGTACGGGCTTTCGTTATGAAAAGAACGTTTTGATAATCCAACATTGATGCCTTCATGAAAAGTAAGGTGAAAGGGAGATCTAGATATAGAATATTCAATAAAACTATCTCTGGTGATAACAAATCTGGTAAAAATGTAGCACTTCCGGCCATTCCGCTATCGTGTGCACATACCCATAAGCCATATATACTGTGTGTATATATATATATATACACACACACACATATATATATATATATACACATATGTGTATATATATGTATATATATATACATATTTGTATGTGTATACATATATACATATATACATATATACATGTGTATATGTGTATATATATATATATATATATATATATATATATACAGTATACATATATACATATATATATATATATATATATATATATATATATATATATATATATACATATATACATTATATACAGTATATATATATATATATATATATATATATATATGTATATACACACACACACATATATATATATATATATATATATATATATATATATACACACACACACACACACACACACACACATATATATATATATATATATATATATACATATATATATATATATATATATATATTCATCAGCCATTACTAGTTCACTGCACTACAAAGGTCTCGGACATGTCCGTCCACTCGCATCTGTTTATGGTCTTTCTGTGTCACCACACCCACAAAGCTTCTAGTTCGTGATAATAATAATAATAATAATAATAATAATAATAATAATAATAATAATAATAATAATAATGCCAACAGCAGCATAACCAACACCAACACCACCACCACCACCAACAACAACAGCAATAATAATAAAAAGGGTCCTTCCTCTGCTTCTTATACAATCTCTAGGGACCCACTCTGTTATTCTTTATGTCCATCTATTGTCTGTCATTCTCATTATATGTTCTGCCCACGTTAGAATATCCTCTACTTTAGTTTTCTCTCGTATCCATGTTGCTCTTCTTCTGTCTCTTAGTGTTAACCCCATCATTATTCTTTCCATAGCTCTTCGAGTTGTAACTAGATTGTGTTCCTTGTGGTCTAAGGCTTTAGTAAGGCTCCAAGTTTCTGATGCATAAATTAATACTGGTAGTACCATCACATTAAATAATTTTCTTTTCAGAGAAAGTAACATTTTACTTTTCCTAATCTCAAAATGCTCTCAATACCATGCGCATCGTTCTTTTAATTTCGGTCTCGTGTCCCGGGGAAACACTTACTGTCTGTCCTGAGTACTTATATTCATGACCAATCCCTAGAGGTTCATCCATAACTCTTATTTGTAATCTCTGCATTTTCATTGAACATTATCTTAGTTTTACTGATATTCACTTTCAGTTCTACATTCCTGCTTTCTCTATTCAAATCTTATATCAACTTTTGTAATTCCTCCCATGATCCACTTAGCACGACTATGTTATCTGCTTCTTTCAAGTTGTAAAGGTATTTCCCATAAATATTAATTCCTACATTTTCCCAATCTAAATTCTTGAAAACGTTTTCTAGGCA
>NC_090746.1:24410811-24433311 GCF_036898095.1 Palaemon carinicauda
AGAAAGGATGGCCTAAGAAGGTTTGGAAAATGTGTTGGAAGACAGGCCATAATAATCTTAAAGTTGAACTGCAGTCGAGATCATACAAGATTCCACAGTGAAACGTGCCAGTGAACTTCGTGTTGTTGATTTCTCTAGAGCCTTCCCTGTCATGTGATATCGTTTCATATTTATAAAAGTAAAGAAATTTCTTATAGGCTAAGGTAAGGGCTTTCTTTTATCGGTTGATGGCTTCAGATATCAAACTATTGAATAGAATAAAACCAAGTATATATTAATTTCACATCATCAATTTCTTCAAGCATTTACAAAAACAAATGTCCGGCGTGCATCAAACAATTGGCCCAAGCTTAACCGTAACGTCACTCCTACTCGATATCTCGATAATGAAGCAATCTTTTCAGTACCATTTTCCAGACCTCTGTCCAAAACTTTCTGGATTATTATTAATTTAATAGCCGCTCCTAAATGGTAATGGCAAGGGAAAGTGACATTGCCCAAGAGACTGTATATATATATATATATATATATATATATATATATATATATATATATATATATATATATATATATATATATATATATATATATATATTATATATATATATATATATATATATATATATATATATATATATATATATAAAATCAGCGCCCAGTCTCCCTCTCCATCCAAGATAGGACCAGAAAGGGCCGGGCAATGGCTGCTGATGACTCTGCAGGTAGAACTATACCCAAAGAAACCCCCTATTCTTTGCTCACAAGGATGGCGAGGTTGCAGAAACTAAAGAAACTACAGAGCTTTTTCCTGGTCTCCAACTCGAGTCTGGTAAAACAGCGGGTTAGAGACGTTTCCATTAGGCTACCACGTCATGTACTATTTCAAGCCTATCGACCTCCATTCTTACCAAAAGACAGAATCCTCACAAAATCTGTTTTCCATTCTTTCCCCTTTTCAATTTTCAGTAACATATGCAGTATTCTGTGCAAATCTTGAATGCGTTCCCGTTGTCCTATATGCAAACCGCTGATTGGACAGCGACCAAAACGTGTCTTCATTCAAGCTTAACCATCATCGTCCCAACTTCTATTGACACTCCCATTGATTGGCAAACTTTTGGGTTTCAACAGAGATCTTGTCTAAATGCCACCTGTTCTATTTTCCGTATTCTGTACATGGTGAAAATAGAAACGTTCGACCTGAAGAAAAGTAAAATGAAATAAAAACTTTGGAAATAAAATTGGACCTTTCCTTTTTTCGAATAAATGTTGAAGAGTGTGTGTTTCTGGTATACACATTATATATATATATATATATATATATATATATATATATATATATATATACATATGTGTGTGTATATATGCATATATATATATATATATATATATATATATATATATACACACATATTTATGTTTATATATATATACACATTCATGTTTATATATATATATATATATATACACATTCATGTTTATATATATATATATATATATATACACATACATACATACATATATATATATATATATATATATATATATATATATATATATATAGTGTGTACATTTATACATACATGCATACATACATATACACCTACACACAAATATTTACATATAATATATGTATGTTTGTATGTACGCTTTTATATACATATTTAAAAGATCATCTTCCTGATAACCCGATTTCATCCCTTCGCCGATCAAAACCGAAATCATCCATTTAATTCCGCCCGGCTCACGGTGGATGCTGTCAAATCTTTAATAAAAACCTTCCAAATAAACATGAGAGATTCAATTGCAGCCGCTGATGATATGAGGTTTCCTAAACGTTTCCATTCCAATTCTTCGTGCATTATTTTTCATATCTTACCTGAAACTATTCAAGGATATTCACCGCACAAGAGAAACGTATTTGTTAATTCAGAGCGATTGCGATGAGTAGATTTAAAAAACGCGAAGGATGTTACTATGCTTATTTCGTTTACGTTGTTATATTAATGTATAATATTATATATAGTACATTGATGGTTAGAAGTCGCTCTATTATCTTTTTATTTATTGAGACAACTGGCTGAGGATTACGTGAACTAGCATCGCTATGTTTAAAACTAGCCTTGACTCGATGGACCGAAAAGGAATGTGTAAAAATAAAGAGTGAGGTTTATTTTCTTACAATCCTTAAAGAATACTTAATAACTAAGTGAATTTTAAAGTGCATATGTTCGAAGGGGAATTCTACAACTGGTACTTCTAATTAAAGAAGAATTCTTATCAGAATGATTTGAATGGAAATTACTAAAAAGGCAATTATTGCATTGTTATTTTCACTATTCAAGGACCAGGATGGGGAAATTTAAGAAGATAAAATTATTCGTAATAGTAAATATCAAATTTTTTTACGATATAAAAATCATACATCAAATGAAACTTATGGTCTCGTGTTAACGAGCGATATTAAAAAAAAATATATATATATATATATATATATATATATATACATATACTGTATATATATATATACATATATATATATATATATATATATATTATATATATATATATATATATATATATATATATATATATATATATATATATATCCAATGATAAAATGTTTAGCGAAAAAGAAATTACGTTGTTTTCGAGATATATGCGTCCAATAAAAGTGAAATTCGATGAACTGCGATTCAACAACATATAGTGATGCGGTATGAATAACAAAAATAGATATTTTGTTTTTAAATAACCTAGCTCTAATATAATGGGAGGATTCAGCTTAAGATTAATATCCTTGGACAGTAAAACAACAATGGTTACGGAAACTTACAATAAACCTAAGCAAATCGTGAAAGCGACAAAATGTCAGAATATATGTAAAACAATGAATTGTCCCAAAGACCAGTATTTTGACAATTGATTAATTATCTAATTTTAAATAAATAATCTAAATTTATAAAGATAAAGATTACTGTCATAAAGGCGTGAGGTAATGATATATTTCACAGATCACAAGTTTTAAACTTCAGTCATGAATAATTTGTTGCATATCGCAATATTTTATTTGAAGAAAATGAGCGAGTAATATGCTTGTAAACATAAGAGATAATTTTGGTTAGTAATCCAATTTTGCATGATAAACTTCCATCAAAATACATCTATATTTGACATTGGTATAAGTGTAAATCCTAGACCAATTATTTTGGGTAGTTCAGTGGCTGGTGTTAACATCCCGTTTACCTCTTAACTTCAATGTCTATATTGTTAGTAAACTTTTTCCCAGCTAAAACAATCATATGCAGTTCATGTTTCAGAACAAAAGGAGCTCCTATTATTCCACTTCCGCAATGCCAGATTCATGTATGATAGAGATTTTAGCTTTAATATTAATTCCTTTCTGTTTCGTAAACATCCATATTTTTCAAGTAGTTGCGTATTGACATAGTTCGGTATATACAGCGTTAAAAATATTTTATTTCTTGAGGCAAGACAGTAAAACGTTCCTTTTCTAAAGAGTGAATTTTCCCTCAAATTACAACATTCTTATAATAAATTTCACTTTTTAAATCGATTAAATTTTGATGAGTATGAATAAATTCTAGATATATACTAAAAAAAATTTCCAAGCTTCAACCAGGAAAGTTGGAAAGAAGTATTACGAATAAAGTGAAGGAATGTTATTTAGGAATAGATATAGAGCATTACAAGAGCAAATATTTGTTCACGTGAAATTAAATGTGTATACAAAAACAAATTCGACGCTCGGCATGTGGCTTGAACATACAATATTTGTAGTAAAAGCAGAATTATCTAACGGTATTTTAGTATAAACCGAAGCTTGTAATCTAATTTACTTAAAGGTAAAAATGCTTTTGCTATAATGATTTAACGTTGTAGATCAGTTTCTTTCGCCGATAGTGTCCTTACACTTCGTCTCAGTAAACGTGAATGCATAAACTACGAACAATGTTTACTGCCTTTTCAAAATCACCACTGAGAAAAGTACCTTCACCTTCAATGCTTTCCTGTGAAGTTTTGTTGTTTGATAACGATTTGTTTAAATTTATTTCAACAATAAAGTTATATCTTAAAAATAATGTCCGTGACATTTCTACAGATTATTAGAATATAATCTAACCTATATAATCTAGTTGACTTTGTCTTGGGTTTCCATGGTCGCCACTGATACTTTGACGACAATATTCAAGACCTGGACGCTCACCAAAGACTACTTGAAACCCTGTTTCAAAGATACCCAAAATAAAAGATATTTGAAACAATCATAAAAATTTATCAATAAATATTTAATTTCATTATGAGCAATGAAATTGTCTAAATTACAAAAAGTTACGTTAAACCACATGCTTTTATTAATAAATGATAAAATATGTAATGGAAATAAAAATGACCTTGTTATTCCCATGAATTGACATTGACATTGCTTCCCAAGGGTAAATAAGGGCAACATTTGCATATGCAAATTAGCATTCAAATTACTGTATCTGCTCACATTGGATTGGGTTAGCTATCAGTACAATTAGGAGTTCGAGTTATGGAGGAGCATGACTCTTTGGTTGCCGGATGAGCCTCTACACGTTCCATTTCTTTCTTTAGGTCTTTGTCTAGATACTTACTTTTCTTTAGGCTTCACACACAAAATCAATATATATATATATATATATATATATATATATATATATATATATATATATATATATAGAGTACTGCAGTTAATTTCTTTCAGAGATAATATCGCTATACTCATTGTATCCGTAACAAAAATTGGCGTCTCAAAGGCAGTAAAAGTTATTGATACATTACTGTAAGACCCCTATAAGAAGAACCTATGATAGTTTAATATTTCCACCTGCAACGCAATAGATTGATGAAGGCAAAGATCGCATTGGAATTTACCAATGTCTGGATAGACGAGATTCACTATCAGCAGACTGACTGGATTATTCCGCCCTATTTTGACTTATCCAGCAACTCCCCATTTATCAAATTCTGGTCGACAGCCCCACAATAGCGGAGAAAAATGATGACAAAAGGAGGTGAGTGATGTCCTGACTAGTAAACAGAAACCGTCAATCCTGCCATCAGGTGTCACCGAAAGGGACGGCCCATTCATTCAGAATTTTACCCGTGAACCGAAGGAGAGGAGTAATCTTCGTTATCCCTCCGACGTTTATAACAATGGATTTTGATCGCCTAATTTTTCACTGATTTTTTTTGTTTGGTGGTGGGAGAATATATACAGTCTACTGTATTGCATATCATAGTATCACTACCATTCATCTACCAAATCTACATAGTTAAATGGAAAATCAACTTTATACTGTATACACACACACATACATATATATATATATATATATATATATATATATATATATATATACATATATATATATATATATATATATATATATATATATATATATATTATCATTATTATTTGCTAAGCTACAACCCTAGCCGGAAAAGCAGGATTCTATTATCCCAGGGACTCCAACAGGGAAAATAGCTCAGTGAGGAAAGGAAACGAAGAAAAATAAACTATTTTAAGATGAGCAACAACATTGAAATAAATATCTCCTATATAAACTATAAAAACTTTAACAAAACAAGAGGAAGAGAATTAAGATAGAATAGTGTGCCCGAGTATACCCTCAAGCAAGAGAACTCTAACCCAAGAGAGTGGAAGACCATGGTACAGAGGCTATGGCACTACCAAAGATTAGAGAACAATAGTTTGATTTTGGAGTGTCCTTCTCCTAGAAGAGCTGCTTACCATAGCTAAAGTCTCTCTTCTACCCTTACAAAGAGGAAAGTGGCCACTGAACAATTACAGTGCAGTAAGAAGAATGGTTTGGTAATCTCAGTGTTGTCAGGTATATGAGGCAGAGAATATGTAAAGAATAGGCCAGACTAGTCGGTGTGTGTGTGTGTGTGTGTGTGTGTGTGTGTGTGTGTGTGTGTGTGTGTGTGTGTGTGTGTAGGCAAAAGAAAAATGAACCGTAAACAGAGAGAAGGATCCAATGTACTACTGTCTGGCCAGTCAAAAGACCCCATAACTCTCTAGCGCTAGTATCTCAACAGAGAGAGAGAGAGAGAGAGAGAGAGAGAGAGAGAGAGAGAGAGAGAGAGAGAGAGAGAGAGAGAGCAGCATGGATGAAAAACTATAAGTACGCTACTTTAAATCACCTTTGTCCAATTGATGACGTAAGCAAGTAATAATGAACCAGGTGGTTAGCCGAATATGTTCAATCGCAGTTAAACTGATGATAAGTAGGAGTCTTGCAACTTCATGAGCACATCAAGGTTAAATTACTTAGTAACCCTTCCATCTATCTATCTACCTATCTGTACAAAAATTAAAGAAAGCAAATCTCTATATATTATCCTTGGTCTGCTTAACTGACAGTTAGATATACGAAAGCATCCATTGCTCTCATATACCTTCATTTACTTATCAGTAGTAAATGTGGTAAATTTCTTTGTTTATTCACATAGGTACACAGCTGACCAATATATAGATCGGTGTTAAAACAATCCAAATATTCTGACTCAATGCGACCTGATACTCAATACGACCTGCTAAGTTCTCTAGAATTGGAAATGTGTTATAATAATATTAATTATATCTAAACATAATAGTATTAATATTCATTATTTCACTATAATTTTACCAATATTGTGATAATCATTATCACAATATTATAATATGAATTATCATCATTGTTATTAATATCATACATTCCGAGGTTTCAAGAACACACTGGTAAAGATTCAAAACTGGTTTTATGTACATTTGTATTTGTTGCCGTAACGTATTGGAAATCTATAAACTCTTAGTTGCCTTGAAGTGTCTTCTCTAATTAATTTTAAGATTATCTTTATTATTTGAAATCTACAATTACCCTTCCAATATGGAAATTTCTTTATTTCTTCCTAAATTCTCGAAAAAATCAAGTAATGAAAACTCATCAACTTACTGTATACTTTATGTGAAACTGAAAATAATAAATGGATGATAAAAAGTATCTGTTTAATCATTTCAATTAAAAAATGCAATTGCAATGAGACGTGTATGCAAAAAGAAAGAAGTGTGAAAAGCAAGGGGATAATTAACTGGATTAACATGACAGGCTTGAAGTTAATTAAAGTGTCACTCGAATTCAGAATATTTTATTCTGGAATTTCATAAGAATAATTCTGATATTTCCGCTGTATTAAACATTACATAAAAGTCATGAAAATCATGGTGTGAATTATCAAACAATTGTAGAACTTATGACGACAGAAATAATAATGATAATCCTAATAATTATAATAAAAATAATGTTTTTTTTCCTACTGTTATTCCTACATTAGGTTACTTGATGTGCCCTTTTACCAAGGCATCCTCTTCGACCAAACCTTTGCCCTCCATGTCATCCTTCATCTTACCTTACCATCTAATTGTCTACCTCCCTCTTGATCTTCACCCCATATTAAGTTCCTCCCAATCCCTCCTTACTCCCTCCTCAACACGTAAATACACCACCTCAGTTGTGACACTCATCACCTCTGTAATCTTTTCTATGCCCACAATTCTTCTTATTTAATTATTTTACAATCATTTTACAATCTTTAAAGCAGTAATATTCCCATAATCCAACATTGAATCTAAAGGTTTCTGTTTCCCCAACTACACTTATTACTTATATCATTGTTCTTTTGTACATCATCTCAACCATTTTAACTAACCCCTCTGAGACTTCCCTCTTCCTCAAGAAAATATAATTCCTCTTGGAATTCTATCACAAGGAACTACAAAAGTACAGAACACCTTCTGGTTTTCTTCCCACATTTTTTTTCCTATCCCTCTCCCCCCCCCCCCCTCCCTCATGAATCGATACTGCTGTATACCATTCTTAACAATGTCACCTAAGACTCTCTCAAAAACGTTCAAACCATGCTCTTTTGTTTAATTCACTTTTAGTTACCACATTCCATGACATTACCTTTCTGCTCATATATATAGATAGAGTTATACTCTCCACCAATCTTTAAGTATTATTTTTGTCTTCCCATATTGGCCTTAACAAATCGAGCGTCTAATCTTCCCCCTTTGTAGCTAATATCTTGACCATTTCAATTTGACACTGATGGATCTGATGTTTTAACATTTTGTCATTTTACTCAATGCCCGCTTCACTTCTGTATTCCTTATCTCAACCCTTTGTGCTCCTCCCAGCTCCTTTCTCTTATTTTCATTATTCAATAATTGTTCTAAAGACGCTCTCCATCTGTTCAATGTTTTCATCCTTACTCAATACATTTCCATCTCTATCCTCGATAACTTCCAGTTACCCCAAATCTTATTTATGCAGTTTCTTCAAGTTTGAAATTTCTTACATATTCTTTTCTCCTTCCCTTGTTCATAGCCTTCCTTTCAATTGCTCTACCGCTCTTCCAATAGCTATACCTACTTTCTACTCGAATCTCTTCTTCTACTTACCATTTCTTTGCACTCTGAACAGGCCTTACTTTCCACTCCTTTATGGACTTTGATATTTATTTTACTAATTCTTACACCACTCAATTCCACCAACGCCTTTCTCCTTGGGACACACCGTATCTACTGGTTCCTGCCACTATTTCCTCTAATTCTCCTGCAAGTTTCTTTCATATCCGGCCATATATTTTCTACTTTTACTCTGTTCAATCTCTAAATTCAACCTTTCCAGTCGTCTCTCTCTATCTTTACAGTATTGGAAAAATAGAATGTTACAAGCTCAAGGACTCCAACAAGTTAAGTAGCCGAGTGAGGAAAGGAAATAAGAGAATAGAAAATAGATGAATGAAAAAATATAAAATATCTTAAGTTCAGTAACAAAGTTAAAATAGATCTGTCATATATAAACCCTTAAACGAGACTTATGTCAACATGTTTATTAAAAAAAACATTTGCTGCAAATTTGAACTTCCGAAGTTGCACCGATTCATCTCTACAGTTTGATCACAGATGGAATAAAGCTTCTAGAATACTGTGGAATGTTAAGCTTTATAATGGAAAAGGTAACGCATAGCATTAACTGTATACCTAGTAATACGCACAGGATGCTACAGTCTAGGGAGATCTGAATGCAAAGGATGATCAGAATTATGAAAAATCTTATGCAACATGCATAAAGAACTAACTGAACAGATTAATATCTGGATCAGGAACAATTATTCTAATATCAATTTGTTTGTTTTTGTGTGTAGCGATGATATTACAAGGATATTGAAGTTACATGTTTATTCATGACATCGTCAAGGCCAGAGGCAGCCTCAGCTTGAAAAGGTATTTTCGCTTCTGTTTGTTGGACATATCCCGTGAAGTCTACACCAGGCCTAACACAGCCCTCAACACACACACAAACAACCTCACCGTAGCATTCTAGTTTCAAATTTTATTGTGGTTAGCATCGATTTTACAGTCGTGACTTTGTGTTTCCATCAAATCTCCATAATTTTTTAATATAATAATAATAATAATAATAATAATAATAATAATAATAATAATAATAATAATAATAATAATGATCTGTTTAAAAAATATAATTGCTTCGGGGTTATCATTAAGTGAAAAAGGTAAGAATTAAATTATGGAAAATGTTTGTAATTTTCTCAGGTTAAAAATACTAGTAGAACTCATACATAACCAATATAGAAATGCACGAATTGCCTTTAAAACACTTTTGTTTATATATTCCCCAGTCACATGTAAGGCAACACTGTGGGTCCAAATGTAATACACTTCAATTTAGGACCCCGCTCACAACCCGATGGACAATGACAGAATAATTGTGACTGTCACAGACCCCTACCAAAGGTTAAATTAGATTTTGGTTTGGCTTGAATTGCGATATATTCTACACCGGGACGGAGGCAAATGCGTTATAAAACGCTCTACTATTTTTTTTCTGATGTTAAAGTTTAAACGTGGCTTCTTATACACATATATTAAAAATACACAACAAACTGAAAGAAATAAAGACTTACCAGAGTAAATCCATGCTTACATTTTCAAAAGCATTTCTTCACATCAGAAAAATTTAATGTTATTCCATCTTGACTTGAGATATATGTGGCATTCGAACTTTTCAATCTGAAATAGAAGAATGATTAAAGTTCCTGGCCTCTACAAAATACAATTTTTTTTTTTTTTTTTTTGCATGTTTAACAAGAGGTAAAAGTAGGAAGATGAATGAACAGTGTCGAGGAATAATTTCCTTAACTTTGGTAATACCAAGATAAACTAAATAAGCGTTTAATCTATTAATTAAACAGATATATAGCACAACAACTCTAACTTTATCTACAAAGTTTAACCCGATGTTTAAGGCGAATTTAGTATTCATTCAAACTTCTCTAAGCAAGTACTGAAAAACGCTACTGTCGTCTTTACTTATGCTAATTATTCAATTAAAATTCATTTTACTCAACAATACTATGAGAGATGGTTATTACTCTCCCAACACTAACTAAAATAGAGGCTTATCTGACCCAATTTAAATTAACACGTGTTACACGTTCCGAATAATCTATCAAACGTTTTCTTAACAACTATATCAAGTTTTCAAGAAGTATTCATAAGGGTTTATAATGATGGAATTATCAGTGGGATTTTCAAAAAATCTATATTTTCTTTTACGAAATGGAGAAATCGCGTTTAAACATATGATGAAACATTTAACCTATTACCACTCAATCTTAGTTTCATTTTTATAGTGGTTGTTACTAGTTCTTGTTCCATATAGACATCAACAATAATTGTTAGAGGATTTTGCAGACGTAAATTACTCATTCTAGATTTGTCTTAATGGGGGTGGGGGTGGAACCGCTAGATAAATCTGAATTGGAAGAATTACTAAATCCATCACCATACTGCTAACTTTCGTTAGCATAATGAGTCTTGTTACGTTATTACTACCATACTGAAAACAAAATATTTGCCTTCTTGTACAACTCACTCTTTGAATTTGATGAAAAGGCCAATATACTTCCCTGCATAAAGTCATTCACAGATTATGAGCAACTAAATTCTGCCACCTACAGTTTTTCTACAATAGTAGTTGAGTTGGCAACCTAGGACAGAATATGTCAACAAGCTGAAAATGTCGAAGACAATGGTCGCGGGACTTCGCCCATGACAAACTACTGTTGTGTATGATCTCAGTATTAAATACTTAAGTGGAAAGGATGAGGAAGTTTATTTTCAGAGTCTAGTCACGGTGCAATAATATTTCATGAAGGTGTATTTAAAACAAGACTCTTTCCGAGACATTAACTTAATTTCTTACTTGATGCGACCACAGTAGGGAGGTAGTAGCGTGTGACGGGCCGAGAGAGGAGTTGTGAAATCAAAGGCAGATTGGAAACGACTGAGTTATATTGTTGTGGAACACTCTCCTTATATACAAAACCTCAAGGCAACAGGACATGACAAGTTCACAAGACAGACAATATCACAGAGGAAAAACCAGACAGGAATTTTCATGTTCGTTTTAGTGCGAGGGAGGAGCGAAGATGCAAGCATAATATATACAAAAGGAATTATGTACAATTGTGTGAAACACGGTTGGTACATGGCTCCCCCCCTAAAAATGACATACTGTACATGTTAAATAGGGCGCCCTGATCTAGAGAGGCGAACTGTAGGCGGGTCATCTGGCAGAAGATAAGCAGGTTTTAGACGATCAATGGAGACCCAGTCTTCTTTGCCCCGAATGTTTAGGAGGAATGCTTTCAGACTGCGTCGGATCACAAGGAAAGGTCCCGTGTAAGGGGGCGTTAACGATGGCTTGCTGGTGTCGTTGCGCAGGAAGACGTGCGTTGCAGAGTGCAAGTCCGTTGGTATGTGATGCTTCGCTGGGGACTTGTAAGTCTGGCGGCACGGAGTAAATTTTCCCACGACGTGACGTATGCGCTGGAGATCGTCGGAGGAGGTTGTAGAAGGAAAAAACTCGGCAGGGACGACCAACGGGTAGCCATACACCATTTTGGCTGCCGAGACGTCGAGGGCGTCTTTAGGAGTGGTCCTTAGTCCAAGGAGGACCCAGGGAAGCTGAGTAAACCAGTTGCAATCCTTGCAGCGGGACATCAAAGCTGCTTTGAGGGTGCGATGAAAACGTTCAACCATTCCATTGGCAGCGGGGTTGTAGGCCGTTGTCTGATGCCCAGGAGATTCGCTAATTGAGATGTGAAAGTGGTTCCCCTGTCAGAAGTAATATGCTTAGGGATACCGAATCTTGAAATCCATCCAGAGAGTAAGGCAGATGTACATGAGGCGGACGTTGCAGTTTCCATGGGAATGGCTTCAGGCCAACGAGTGGAGCGGTCGATGACGGTAAACAGGTAACGATGTCCTTGTGATGTGGGTAGGGGGCCTACAACGTCGACGTGAATGTGTGCGAAACGACGCTGAGGTTGAGGAAAGGTGCCCACTCCTGAATCCGTGTGTCGATGTACTTTGGAAGTTTGGCAAGAAGTACAGGCACGGACCCAATCCTTAGCATCCTTAGAAATGCCGTGCCAAATGAACTTTGCCTTCAGCAGCTGTGCAGTAGAACGGCACGAGGGATGTGAAAGGCCGTGGATGAAATCAAACACCTGTCGGCGCATGGGAGCAGGAATCCAAGGTCGCGGTCTACCAGTACTGACGTCACAGAGGAGGGTGGTGTTGGAGTTTTCGAGGGGAAAATCCTCCCAACGGAGGGACGTGCAGGATGTCCTACATGCTTGATACTCTGGATCCTGTCGTTGGGCTTCAGCCAGGGCGTTGTAATCCAATCCCAGTTGAACGGCAGCCAACGTGTTTCTTGACAGGGCATCGGCAACGGGATTCATTTTCCCAGGGACGTATTGGAGGGTGCAATTGTATTCCGCCACGGCGGAGAGATGTCGGCGTTGACGGGCGGACCAGGCGTCAGACTGTCGAGTGAAGGCCTGCACCAGAGGCATGTGGTCTGTGCGAATGACGAAGGGCGTACCTTCTAAGAAATGGTAAAAGTGACGGACAGCCAATTGCACCGCCAGCAATTCTCGATCGAAGGTAGAATAACCCGATTCTGCCTTGGACAGTTTTCTGCTGAAGAAGGCCAATGGGCGGGGCGAGCCTTTGACCACTTGCTCGAGTACTGCACCAATAGCGACGTCGCTGGCATTGGTGGAGAGAAGGAGAGGGGCGTGTGGGATAGGAAAAGTGAGAGCCGCAGCAGTTGATAGGGTCTTCTTTGCATTGCAGAAGGCCGCTTCTTGAAGGGGACCCCACTTCAAGTCCTTTGGCTTGCCTTTGAGGGAGGCGTAGAGGGGAGCAAGAGTGGCGGCAATGGCTGGCAGAAAGCGGTGATAATAGTTGATCATGCCCAAGAATTCCTGCAGAGCTTTGACGGTCGAGGGCGTGGGGAAATTCTGAACGGCTGCTACCTTCTCAAGGAGGGGATGGACTCCTTCAGGAGTGATACGGTGCCCTAAGAACGACACTTCGTTGGCGCCAAAGGTACACTTGTCGTACCGGACTACAAGGCCGTTTTGTTGCAGGCGGTCGAGCACGATGCGCAGGTGACGGAGGTATTCCTCTTTTGAGGAGGAGAACACAAGTATGTCGTCCACATAACATACACAGAAAGGGAGGTCCCCTAAGATGCCATCCATGAGACGTTGAAACGTTGCCCCAGCATTACGAAGGCCAAAACAAGAGTAATTGAAGGTGTATATGCCAAACGGAGTGGTGATGGCGGTCTTGGGGATGTCTTCTGGGTTCATAGGCACCTGATAATACCCCTTCAGGAGGTCGAGCATAGAGAAAACCTTTGCTTTGTGCAGGTAGGAGGTTACATCGGCAATGTTTGGGAGGGGGTAGCGATCCGGTTCTGTTTGCATGTTCAGGCGCCTGTAATCCCCGCACGGACGGAGGGAGCCGTCTTTCTTCAGAATGATGTGTAATGGTGACGACCATGGGCTGGAGGCCTTTTGGCAAAGGCCCATTTTCTCCATTTCGGCGAACGTCTGTTTGGCGGCTGCCAATCGTTCCGGTGCCAGACGTCTGAATTCTGCGAAGACTGGGGGTCCCGTCGTCTTGATATGGTGATAAATACCGTGCTTGGCAGGAACCATGGGCGTTTGGCGAAGTTCTGGACGGAAAACTTCTGGGTACGACATGAGGAGGTGGGCGTAGGCATCCGTGGGTGCGCTGATGTGGAGAGCGAGGTTAGAGGGGGCGGGTTGAAAAGGTGTCGACAAGTACGAGTCTGCGTTGACCAATCGTCGGTGGGCGACATCGACCAGAAGGTGGAAATGAGAGAGGAAATCCGCACCGAGGATTGGCATTGTGACGTCAGCAACGAGAAACTTCCAATTGAATTTACCGTTTCCGAACGATAATGTGAGGCTCTCGTAACCGTAGGTGGGTATCGCAGATCCATTGGCAGCTACCAAGCGGACGTCGGCAGATGTAGACAGACTACGTTGTGCCTTGAAGAGTTTCCTTGGCAAAAGAGAACGACAAGCACCCGTGTCTACCAAAAATCGCACGCCTGTTCCTGCATCCTGTAAAAAGAAAAGATTAGAAACATGGGAGGCCACCGCCACAAGCGATGGCCTACTTACACGTTTTTTGGCAACTGACAATCTTTGGCACATTTCTTCGCGGTTGCCCCGAATCTAAAGTGGTAGTAGCAAAACTGCGGTGGATGGGAGGTAGTAAGTGACTGTAGAAGTCGTTCGTTGGGGCGCGAGCGATTGGTGGGTGGTGGGCGGCTTTGTCGCCGCTTCGGCACGTCACGGGGTAGGCGTGTATGTCCTACGGCATTCATGTCAGCTTCGGTTGACGTTGAATAGGCATCCTCGTCGTCAGGGGTGGAGGCGTTGATGGAGGTCTTGAAGTGGCTGTCCATAAGGGCGTCGGCTTTGGTCATCAAGTCATTTATGGGTAAACTATCGACATCAGGTATGGCAGCGCGCACAGGTTCAGGTAAACGGCGTATCCAAAGGGCACGGAGTAGGTTCACCTCATGAGGAGAGCCGTCTGCGGCAGGTTGAAGGCGAGCGATACTGGTCATTTCCCTGAGGGCAAGCGAAGCCCTTTGGTCCCCCAACGGTTGTTGCGAGAGCTGAAAAAGCTTTGCTATACGGGTGGCTGGCGACGGCGAGTACTGCTGCAGAAGGTATGATTTGAGGTCGTCATACGCTATTGGGGTGTCTCCTTGTTCACAAAGCCAGTCGGATATTTCTGGGAAGGTGTCCTCGGGTATCGCCGCGAGAACATAATCCGCTTTGGTGGTTGAGCGAGTCACGCCCCTGATACGAAACTGGACTTCTGCGCGCTGAAACCAAGCAAACGCCTCTCCGCTGGCAAACGATGAAAGTTTGAATGGAGCGGCCGCAGCACCAACTGCCGTAGAGTCCGCCATAGTACCAACGATGAAGGGGCGAGGGGGTGGGGGTGGAAGGCGGTGGGAGCGAGTCGACTTCTGCGGTCACCAATGTGACGGGCCGAGAGAGGAGTTGTGAAATCAAAGGCAGATTGGAAACGACTGAGTTATATTGTTGTGGAACACTCTCCTTATATACAAAACCTCAAGGCAACAGGACATGACAAGTTCACAAGACAGACAATATCACAGAGGAAAAACCAGACAGGAATTTTCATGTTCGTTTTAGTGCGAGGGAGGAGCGAAGATACAAGCATAATATATATACAAAAGGAATTATGTACAATTGTGTGAAACACGGTTGGTACAAGCGTTAGTTCATCTCCAGCAATGCACTGTAGGCATTACTTAAAAAGCTCTTTGCAGCGTCCTTTCGGACTCTGAATGCACTCACTGTTAGTCTTCAACAATCCGGCTTCGGTTCTTCCTTTTATAGTACAACTTTTCAAATTTTACTTTATACTGGGACTGTGAAAGCTTCTCTTAAATATCATAGTTGCACATGGTGCTAAATTGTTGCCCTGTCCCTAATGACAGGACTAGTGAATGAACTTCGTAAATACTATATACTGTTCCAAGAAAGCTGGTGATTAGCTGGACATAAGAAAATAAAAAATCGAAACTTCAGTCGAAATCTGAAGAAAATAAAATTACTATCAAGTACATTAATCTGTATTCACAACACCAGTTGAATAGAAAAAGGTTTATGGCACCAAATATAATCAAGACTTTGGGATCTCATAAACTTTAAAGTTCCTAAGCAAAGCATCTTGTTCGGAATGAAATCTTTACGACATTCTCAGATACTTCGTATTATATAATGTTTACTGTACCATAAGTCTCAGGATCAGTAATATTCAAAACTTTCAAGTGAAACATATGCATATGTTTATGCATCCTGTTGTGTTGTTTACTCTGATTACTCTCTCGTTTTGTAATAATGAAAACAATAATAATAATAATAATAGTAAGTATCAGTACTAATAATGATACTTATAACACTATTAACAATTATGATAAAAAATTGCTTACCAAATAATTATTTTTTCTGGCTTATTCCATGCGAATGCAGTCGTATTTTGAATAATACAGTATCAACAACTTATGGTAAAGCGATCAATTCTAAAACATATATGCTCTCATTTCCGAGTTCCCAAAATCCAAAGCATGTCAATTGATAAATGCTCTTTAAATAGCTGTATTATCAAGCGATTAAACAAACTACATCATCACTCGTAAAAACAACAATTATTACGTATTTCTCTCGGTAAAAAAATATTTTGTTACCAATAAATTCCTCCTCTTATCGCCATATTGCATTCACCAATCATGCATGATTAATGAGGTCTAAATGGACTTCATGATCTCCACTAATTAAATCATTAACAGACTATACCCAATCAGCAATTGAATAGAGAATTGGGCTACGAATTCCCGGGCGAAAATCTTTTTCTGACTTCATTTCAGTCACGTAGCCTTGAACACATGAATGAATAGTGCAAGAGTATTAACATAAACTGGACAATACTACAAAAGGTCATAGTATGAGGTTTCAGAAGTTTCCTTTCCCTAAATATTCTCGGTGCTAAAAATTACTATATGGAGTGTTAAAGGAGAAGAGAGGGATGTGGTGGAATGGATTTTTATTTTCTCATTACCTTTTAGCAATGGTTCCTCCTTCTTTCACTAACTTGGTTATTTTTCGCAGTGAGTTTTGGTATTCTAATAGATTTTGATGTACTTTGTTTACCTGTACAAGGCACTGATTTTATTATCATTGACAAAAATGGAAGAAATTTTTATTCATTTGCTGCTGTGTTTTGCATACAAAAATATGGTCAATTTCGCAATAACGACTGTTTCGATATTTCTGGGGACAAATATTGCAAACTAAATGCAACATGCACTATTTAAAGATGCATAACTTGATAGTTTAATAAAATCCTACATATACCTATGCCAAGATTCTCAGTATTTCCGTGTGGGTTTACGTCTTATTTTTTCCAGTTTTAAACGAGAGATTTGCTGGCGCCTGAGGCAGAGGCAGTAATGTCGTTTTTCTCTCCGGCAGCAACTCTTGCTTAAGATTTCATTCTTCCTCTGGAGAGAATTTTTATGAGTCTTATAGTTTCAGCACTTCTTTTCTTCTGCTATTTCAATGCACTTTTCATGCTTCATTTTCTCACTTTATTTTCTTATCTATTACTTCTACTGAATACGCTGTGATATAAATGCGTAAATACGAAAATATAAAGTTTCTGCAAATAATTTCTACTCGCACAACTATTCCACGAGATTTATAAATGCTAAATATTTTATTTCTAGAACGAAAATGGTCTAAGCTCTTATGATGGATCTTATTTAATCTAATCCGAATCAACTTGGGATTCGGGTAAGAATAATATTCTTTGACAAATAAAAATATCCTTAGACCCTGGTAACAATTTCATTCAATTAGGACAGAGATCTCCCATCGCGTTTGGGCAGTAAAGCAAAAACGGCCCTGGGGTAGAAATGCATCAGTAACTCTTAACCTTATTATTACGCAAATTTTACATCTTCTATCAAAATCCAATTTCTCACTGAAAAGGCGTAGGTAATTTTACGGTAGAAAATTACCGAATTAAAACAAAATTTTAATACTGATTAGTAATTTTTGGATTTATATTTTAGTTACGCCTTAATTCAACACAAATATTCACACACACACGTGTATATATATATATATATATATATATATATATATATATATATATATATATATATATATATATATATATGAATACATACATACATTCATACTTTCAGAGTAGATGTAATTAAAGTGGTGAAAAGATTTGTGGATCGCCATGATCAGCAAAGCTGTACTAGTCAGGGATACAATTACTAGGTTCGTTTGATATGGGTGCTCAGACAAAACCAATTCACAGTGGTCAAGTTGGTGATGAAAACTGAGTAAACCCCAGACATGAATAAAACATGATTGAGGCCTTTTCTGCTGTGGATTCAAAACGGTTGCATTTGGTGTTGTTGTGTATACACATATATATATATATATATATATATATATATATATATATATATATATATATATATATATATATATACATTATATATATATACATTATATATATATATATATCTATATATATATATATTAAAATTGTAAGGAATAATGAAAATATAGATGATGTGATGGGTGTTGAGGGTCTTGGGGAAGTTTCAAGTGAAAATGGGGCACATTTTATAAGTTTCTGTTCAGCAAACAATCTTGTTATCAGGAACATCTTTTCCAGTAGAAGGACATCCACAAATATACATGGACTTCACCATATGGCAATTACAATGATCAATTAGATCACATACCCGTTAATAAAAAGAGGAGGAGGACTCTGAGAAATATAAGAAGCTAAAGAGTTGCATATATTGGTAGTGATCACTAGCTCCACATTACCAAACTGAAATTAAAAGTGAAAGCACCCAACAAAAGTGTAAATAGAACACTTAGGTTTGATACAACCAAGCTTCTGGAAGATGAGCACAGAGAACATTTGCAATTGAATGTAGGAATATATTTGCAGTTTTAGAGACTTTAAGAGAATAAGAGCAGACAATTATGGTGAGATATTAAGAAGATATAACAGTAAGTTGGTAATGAAGTTTTGGGATATGCAGTTACAAGGAGAAAACCGTGGATATCAAATGATACTTGGGATACTATAAAAAGGAGACAGAGACAGAAATTGGCTGTTGAAAGTTTCGAGGAAGTAATGAAAATTAAAAGGTAGAACATGCTAAGTATTCCAGAATTGATAGGGAGGTCAAAAGAAAAGTCAGGAATGACTGGAGAAAATATTTAGACAGGAAAGCAGATGAGACTGACAAAGTTATGAATTCAGGTAGTGGCTATGGTGTATAAAATTCTCAGAATTATTAATGAAATTTCTCCATGGCAAACAAGAAGCATATACCCATGAAAAAGAGAGAGGGTCTCTGATACCAACAGAAGATGAAGAAAGGCAAAGGTGGAAGGAACACTTGTGAGGTCATGAAGAGGAGATATGAAGGGAGTAATTAGGATTGACATACCTGAAACTGAGAATGATCGTGATGTGCCCATGAATGAAGCTATTATGAAAAAACTCTATTGATGGAAAGCCCCTGGATACGATGGAATAACCACCGAGATGATACTGATCGAAAATAAAGGGACTCCCAGAACACTTACAAGATTATTTTGTAGAATGTGGCGTGAAAAGGCAAAACCTGATGAGTGGGAATTAGGAGTATTGGTGAAAATGGAAAAAAAAGGACACCTGATTAATTGCAATAATTACAGAGACATCAAACTTAGGTCAGTTGTTATGATAATATATAGTATAGTCATTCTAAAGAGACTACATAGAAAGATTGGTGAAAAGTTGAGAGATGAACAAGCACGTTTTAGAAAAAGGTAGAAGTTGTACTAACCAAACTTTCCTTTTAAGAAATCTACTTTTGATGGCACTTGTGGACTATGAAAAGCCATTGATAGTATCCACAGGCTAATTTTGTTGAGAGTTCTGCTTTATTATGGAGTTCCTTTTAATATGTAAATTTGATTAAGTCTGTTCATGAGGATAGTAAGTTCAAAGTTAGTATTATTGGAGTCCTATCAAATGAATTTCCTATGAACAGTGGAGTACTCCAAGGGAATGTGTTGTCAGCTATGTCTTTATCCTCCTCACGGATTTTGTAATGCATAGAAGTGTTGGGGATGGTGGAGAAAAACTGGACTGGATTGGTAATAGGAAATCAGCTGAACTAGAGTAAGCTGATGATGATGTCTTAATTAGAGGAACACAACAGGATTTGCAATGCTTGCTTACCAGAAGGCCTGAAATATCGCTTGAGGTTGGGCTCTAGATAAATAGAAAAAAGACAGAGGTGATGAGAACGGAAGATGAAATATCATCGTAAGAAGAAAGGATTAATACAGTAGAATCATTTAAATATCTAGGAACTATGATCTCCAATACAGGGTCTTTAGAATTGGAGTTTAATGAAAGATAAAAAAAAGAAAATCAGACAATGGTTAGGTTAAGTAAAATTTGGAAACCAAATCACCTGAAATTACATATAAAAAGTACGCTATACAGTATATCACTGAAGTGAAATAGGTTTTACTGTATGGACATGAATCGTATGATAATGAAACAATATCCGACAGATTTTTTCTTTTTTTTGATTTGAGAACAAAGCCCTCAGAAGGATATTGGGAGTTAAATGGCAGGATAGGATTAGACATGAAACTATAAGAGAGATTACTCAAGTGTCATGTGGATAAGATCACCATGATGGAGATGGTTTAGGCATGCTTTTCGCTCTCCCCAAGAGAGATTAGTTTACTAAACGTTTAACTGGGCTCCACAAGCTCACAAGGAACTACAAAAGTTGGAAGACCCAGGCCTGTATGGTTGAGGGCCATGAAACGTGAAATAGATGACGAATGGAAAGGTATCGATTTAAAAGCTCAAGATAGCGAAGACTGGCAAAATCTAACCGAGACTCTTTGCGTCAATAGGCGTAGGAGGAGGAGATGATGATGATGATGATATATATATACACTATATATATATACATATATATATAAAGAAATAGCCAAAAGTAAGCTGACTATAACAACAAATACCAGTTTCAGTGAAAAAGAGATATCAAAGCCACCATCACTATTACTTTCATCCATTCATTGATGAATCCTGTTTACGCTTCATGAGTAGTAAAACTTTAATACACTTACTGTATATATACACACGTACAGTATATATATGTAATACACAAAATAGATACAGTATATATGTATGTATACTTAATATATAAATTTCATACACACATTATATATATACAGGTATATATATATATATATATATATATATATATATATATATATATATATATATATACACATGCACACAAACACACATACATATATATATAAGTATATATATATATATATATATATATATATATATATATATATATATATATATATATATATAAGCAATTTTTAAACTAATAATCGTCCATTGTCTGATCTAGGCAATGATTAGTGACCCCGACAATTACTACCTTCAGTGTAGTTGCAGAAAATTTACCACAACTGGAAAGTTGACATCTTAAGCTACCAAGAAACTAATGATGTAATCCTCTCAAGATGCAGATACAGATAACCATTAATTTGATATGTGAAATCTTCATTAAATTAACCATATCTCCTACCTCTCTAGATTATAGTTGCAAAAATAGTCTAAAACTTTTTTAAATAGTTGTTGGAAGAGGATGTAATCTTATTTTCTCAATAGGATTTTATTGCTAATGAAAATTCAAGCCTCCACGGTTATCATCTTAATTTGAAAACAAGTAAAAACCTAAAAAAAAAGGTGAAGGATAAATATAAATACATTCATTCAACAAATAACATCAAACACTATGCAATCTTACTACGATTTCATGTATTATTAAAATAATAAGCTATACTCGTATGTTATTAAATCACAAACCTTCATCTCTTTCTTTGGGCAGGTAAGATTCCCATTTGGCGAATGCAAAATTGATTGAAATCCTTTTTTCTAGAAGCGGAATAATATTCCCTGGATACTTGAAGCATACACAGGGTGTTTCATGTTTGTAAAGCAAAATGTAAAGAACAAGGAAAGGTAAAACGCGGGGGTTTGGAGAGGTGGGAAGTGGAGGAGCTATGAATAATAGAAAGTAAAAGAACAAAGGAATAACTCGCAGAGTGTTTAATGACTGTTAAAATGTACTTAGATGAGACAAAGCCTTTCGCTCCTTGTCTAATCGACTATTCATAACTGCTTCAACAAGGCGAGATTTATGGCAAAGAATAATTCCGAGCGAAAAAATGTGGTAAAGGACGATACAGTTTGATAAAATAGCAATAAAATAGACTATACATAAGAGGAGGAACTATGGCTCCTTCATGAAAAATGAAGCAGTCTTTGGACTGTATATCAAAATATATTAGATG
>NC_090746.1:24435811-24438311 GCF_036898095.1 Palaemon carinicauda
CAAATACTGAAGTTTAAGAACATCATGGCCAATCATAATACACTAGTGAACAACAATGATTAAAGCAACAGTCATTGAAGTAATATTAATAATTTACCCAATATATAGGCCATACTTGTGTCATTCAACAAACTTGCTTCTTTTACTTAGAAGAGTGAGATTTATAGTCCAAATTATCAAGTCCTCATCATCATCATCATCTCCTACGCCTATTGACGCAAAGGGCCTTGGTTAGATTTCGCCAGTCGTCTCTATTTTTAATTATTAATCTAATACTTATCCATTCATTATCTCCTACTTCGCGCTTCATAGTCCTCAGCCATGTAGGCCTGGGTCTTCCAACTATTCTAGTGCCTTCTGGAACCCATCTGAACGTTTGGTGAACTAATCTCTCTTGGGGAGTGCGAAGAGCATGCCAAAACTATCTCCATCTACCCCTAATCATGATCTCATCCGCATAAAGCACTAGAGTAATCTCTCTTATAGTTCCCTTTCTAATTCTGTCCTGCCACTTAACTACCAATATCTTTCTGAGGGCTTTGTTCTCAAATCTACTAAATCTATTGAAGATTGTTTCATTGTCATACCATGACTCATGACCATACAGTAGCACCGATCTCACTCAAATAATATATAGTCTGATTTTTATATGTAATTTCAGGTGATTTGATTTCTAAATTTTACTTAACCTAGCTAATATCTGATTTGCCTTTTTCAATCTTTCACTAAACTCTAATTCTAAAGACCCTATATAGGAGATCATAGTTCCTAAATACTTGAATGATTCAACCTCATTAATCCTTTCTCTTTCCAATGATATTTCTTCTTCCATTGCATACTCCGTTCTCATCATTTCTGTCTTTCTTCTATTTATCTTGAGCCCAACCTCGTGTGATATTTCATGCATTCAGGTAAGCAAGCATTGCAAATCCTGTAGTGTTCTGCTAAAAAGGACAGCATCATTAGCATACTCTATGTCTATTAATTTCCTCCTATCAACAATCCAGTCCAATTATTCTCCACCATCTACGACTGTTCTACGCATTACAAAGTCCATGAGGGGGATAAAAAACATAAGTGATAACGTACTGCGCTGTTCCCTGTTAGAATAAGATTCCACTAACATTAACTTTGAACTTGCCATGGTTATAAACAGACTTCACAAATTTCACATATTTCAGAGGAATTCCATAATAATGCAGGACTCTCCACAAAATTAGCCGGTGCACAATTTCAAAGTTTTTTCATAGTCCACAAATGTCATCAAAAGTGGATTTCTATATTCTACGAATTTCTGTGCAGTATGTGTCTAAACGAAAATTCGGTCAGAGCAACTTCTACCTTTTCGAAATCCTGCTTGTTTATCACTCTCATTTTCATCAATCTTTCTCTCCAGTTTCTTTGGAATAAGCATTATATATGTTCATAACAACTGACGTAAGTGTGATGCCTCTGTAATTATTGCAATCGGTCAGATCTTTTTTTTTTTTTTTTTGCCATTTTCATCAACACTCCGTTCATATTCATCTGGTTTTGCCTCTTCATGACACATTCTACAAAATAATCTTGTAAGTAGTCTGGGAGTTACTTCATTTTCAGCCAATATCATCTCGGCAGTTATTCCATCGTATACAGGGGATATCCATCTCTTTAGTTTTTTAGGATAGCTTCGAATCCAAAGACACTGAATTCATTCATGGGCACATCAGTAAATAACTATGATAAATTTTTCTTTTACCTGTAGTATTAGAACTCGAAAAACAAGGAAATTGGATAAATTGACGGTTAAAAATATACGTTTTTATATAGGGTTGGATTATTCTGTTTCTAAAGTTATTCTAAGAGGAAGGGGCTTTTCTCAATATTCTGCCTAAAAATAGTTAATGCCGCGGTCATCATAATTTAATAATAATAGCATTAGTAAAACACATTATTTATATACATACATATATATATATATATATATATATATATATATATATAAATATATATATACAGTATATATTTATATATATATACACACACACACACATATATATATATATATATATATATATATATATATATATATAATGTATATATATGTGTGTATATACATAAATACATATATATATATAGTATATATATATGTATGTATATATATATATATATATATATATATATATATATATATAGTTTATGCATCTATATGAGTAAAGGTTCACTTTTCCCATAAACATGGACTCTTTCTACAAATATAGATAAGAATAACTCAACCGAGTATTTTTAGCCTAGTTACTCGTCTGACATTCGAAACTCATTTAACGAAACACTAAATATATTTTTCTTCTATTCGCTACGTAAAGCAGAACGCCACTGTAAAGATATTCCACTATTTTCTATCTATATTAAAAATACCGTCAACTTAAAAGACTGGCTTTACACTATCAATTTCGTATTTATTTTGCTCTACGGGACTGGATACAGCACTAATTAATGCAATTTCCTAATAATTAACATG
>NC_090746.1:24443311-24450811 GCF_036898095.1 Palaemon carinicauda
GATTAATAAAGCAACAACGATGAAATAAGAAAAACAACGACAAAAATATGAATACTAGTTTTCCAGCACCAACACAAAAAAAAAAAATGTATTGTTTTGCACAATAAATGTTAAACTTCAAAGACAAAGACTATTAGAAACGAGATAGGTAACTTGTTTATATCATTTACAAGGCAACATTTTTTTTAGTATTTTGTAACATATAAGACGACAAAATGTTACGAACTTTTAGTGTTAATGTGAAAATAAATATGAAGATTTTCTCCCTAGAAATGAAGCTTCATAAAGCAGCAGAACTTGTAGAAGGACCGCAATGACAAAATATCGAAAACCTTCGTAGTGGACATAAGACGTTAAAGGAATTGGTAGTAAAACATAGCGTAAAAAGTCTGAAAACTTCCGTGATAACAATAAAACGTCATAAAGTTCGGAGACTTTGGAGTAGGAAAAATATCTGAACAAGTTCGAGGATTTTGGTAGAGAAAACAACACATAAAAAGGAGAATAAAAAAATACCAGGCAGTCTACAGTAGTTATCCATGACGATTTTATAGCCAAAAAAGGAGCAAAAAATTTCCAAGATAATTAAAAAAAGTAACGATACAAAATACAGCAATGCTTTTCAAGAGCTTCCTCAATAGTCGAAAAATCTCTCTTTCCAAAACATTACATTCGAAAAGTAGGCACAATATTTTTGGAAGTTCCACTTTGAAAGCGAAATCTGACTTCTAATAGTAAAAATTAAGAAAAATTGGATTTATGTAACTACAGTGAGAAGAAAGCTACATGTAAAAAATTGTCAATGTGAAACATTCCAGTTGATCGGAGCACGTTTTGAACTCTAAAATTCAATAAATTGATTTAGAAATCTTTATCGACCTTTTAGCCATTACGTTTCTTCAATCTCAGTAGAGACCACTTTCCTATTACCTGGTAAAGTACTTTACAATCTATAAGTACTCATTCTAGCCCTCGGCATGCTTTGTGTCCGCTTTTGAATGAAGACATTTCTACGTTAGCTCTTTAGACTTGAGAATTTTGATATTTTGAACAAAAACATTGATCGATTAGTGGTGTGTTTTCCCATTGTGGGCTGATCTCTCTTCTAAATCACGGACTGTTAGCTCACCTCTACAGCAAGAAGGCTTACTAGCCCCGAGTCATATTCATTTGTTATTTATTGCATTTAAAACTTAAAAAAAGTTTAAAAGTTCGAATCAATGTCATAAGAATAGCTTAATAATGTTTCTTGTGATCTTTAACATGAATTAACCAACCCTATATTTTCTTTCGTTCTGTTTCTCCAACCCTCTTCCATTTGCCTTTGGAATAATTCTTTCCACTGCTGGTAATTATCTAACCAGACTATTCAGTTACGTGAACAGTAGGTTACCTTTCCGTCATTGGACTATGTACAGACTTCCCACACGGTTTACACAAGTATCAAAGTCGATGACTAATTTCTGAAACGATAGGCAGCAAAAATCAAATCAACCAACCGATCGTATCATTCTTATGCTTATAGTGAACATTCCGGAGAAGTGGTTTCCTTCCTGCTTTTCAATTAATTTGGCAATTTTCTGTGTACGATTTTTATTCCTCTTCCAGGAACAGTCTAATTTTTATTCCTCCTGGGGGAACAGTCTTTTTCCAAGTACCCAGTGGAAAATTGCATTGCTCTAAACACTTGGATAACTGGTTTACATGTGGTCAGCTCCTCAATATTGCTTTGTAGAATTATATGTTACTACTCCTGAATCCTAATCATTCCATGACTTTGGAAGGATATAGTGAGTTAATTTGTCATTCTTTTCTTATAGTATTAGATAATAATGCATCCGCTGTTTCTGCTTTTTGATGCAGTTGAAATAAGTCCTTTTGTGTCAGCTTTTCTTATTTAATGAAATTTTACTCATCGGTGGTTTTCTGATTTAAATGCAAAATTCTTTCCAGCCGTTATCTTATTCGCTTTCCAACACCCTGTGATGATGATTCTAATCTCCGCGAGTTTTCATTTCCTTTTTAATCTTCTCTTTGATCTCCGGCCCATTTCATCCGAGGATATCGATGTCGATCTGAGATTTGTTTATGTCGAGACCATACATTTTTTAGTTTACCTGATAAGTCTCTTTCTATGAATGTCTGTCAATTCTCCGGTTTTCCAACTCTCTATTAAGGCAACATCATTTCTATCTTCCAATATTTTGAGATTGATACGTAATGTAAACAGTACAAAGGCCTGGAATTATTTTGAGTGCTTTGTTAATACTTCTTTAGGAAGAGAAATGCGATTATTAACTTATTTTCTTCATAGTGAGTTCGTTTGTATGTAGATTTTATTCCTCTATCTAAATAAAAACGTTTTCTCTCCGGTTCTAAATATAACCTTTGCCTTCCTGATAACATATGGTCTTGCTTGAAACCTTAATTTGCTTACAGTCCACAGAAAAAAAGGAGAATTTTTACCTTTCATTCAAACATTGTGTAGTTAATAGGAGTAGTTATAGTACTAGATGACTAAAAATCACACCTAAAACCAAATAGGAAGCAAATAGTACAGAGTTAATCATTACTCGATTCCTTTTTTGTCCGTTCATTCAAATTCCTTTGTATCTTTACTTATTTTAGAGTTTAAAATTCCCTTTCCCCTAATATAAGAAATGCTATAACACACAGACTTTATAAGATTATCCTGTTCATCTTATTGGACCTTTGCTTTGCATTTCAACCTGGCATCTCTTTCCATATTGATTCTCGGTATCCAATATTTCCCAATGATTTCGCCATGATTAACGATCTGAATGATTCTCATAATTTTGTATAGATTCTTGCTATACTTTAGATGGTATTTTAAATTATTTTTATTCTATTGCCATCATCCAAATTTTCATGATTCTAGCAATCATTCTGGTAAATCTGAAAAGCCAAATTAAAGGTTCTCAATTAAAGACAATAAGAATTTGAGAAAAATATATACCAAAATGTACGACAACTATACATAACATAAACACCAAAAAAGTCATAAACATTAAATTCTTACTCAGCAAAAAAAAAAAAAAAGAAAAAAAAACATTAATTGAAAACGTGATGAATGACACACCCTTTAGAGCTGAAAAGGATTGTAAGGTCACCAGAAGAAATCGATGACTTCCAGACTTTCAAAGAGGTTTTTCATATATGTTCTGGTAAAAAACACAGATAAAAACATCTCTCTCTCTCTCTCTCTCTCTCTCTCTCTCTCTCTCTCTCTCTCTCTCTCTCTCTCTCTCTCTCTCTCTATACAAGTGCAGTGAACTGTATGAATGAGGGATCAACATGATCGATTGACGAGTAGGGACGGGAAAGCAACTCCTTTGACATGTCACGTGGTTGAAAGAGAGAGAGAGAGAGAGAGAGAGAGAGAGAGAGAGAGAGAGAGAGAGAGAGAGATGCAACACTCAAATGACGGTTTGAAAAAATATTTCAATTTAAATCTTGAATTGTAACTGACTATGGCCAGCCGTTTTATATGAGTAAAATGATGAGGTCATATGTCGGGTAATTTTCATCGTACTATAGCAAAATAGAGATAAAATATGTTTATTGTATTTAAAGAACAAGTGTACACAGTTGCACAAACTAAGCATAGTTTTCATATATACTTTGCATATACAAACATAACAATCCAAACTTTTCAGATAATTATTGAAAATATTTTTGAAAATAAATCGAGAATTTATATTGAAATTCTTAAACTGCTGTAATATTCTGCTGAATAAACTAACATATAATTCTATAAATTAACTTTTATCTATATAAAATCAAAAGTGTCTGCAATGCATAACGCTTGAAATGACGAATTCCTAGTAAAGAAACTTTCCAGACTATTCCAAGGAAAATTTAATAAATTGATACTAGCATGTAATAATTTCACCATGAAGAAAAATTGCAACTTTAACTATGACATAGAGAATAAAATTCAAAATGAACCAAGTAATCATACTGTTATATCAGGCTTCCTACAGCATTTAATAACGCCATTCTCTTTCCTATATTTATCTCCACAATATTCAACATCCTTTACCTCCAAATATAATGTTCATCACTATTCCACCCATGATCTGATCTATAACACTCATCATTCTTCAAACTGAAAAAAACGTTTTGATTCTCACTCTCATAGAAAAAAATATCTATAAATGTAATATTTCGAATTAAATAATGGTGAAATTATCCCATTTTTTTTCTCATATGATCTCTACTACAGTATTTATTATTCATCATGTCGAAAAATAACGCCATACTGGTCACACTTCTTAAACTGAATGTTATATTCAAAATTCATAACACTGAAAAATTAGTAGTGGTCCTCAATCTTCCTCATATCGATCCATAATATTCAATACAATTCGAAGCGAAAATGATTTCTACAACTAGGGTTGTAGCCTAGCAAGTAATAATAATAATAATAATAATAATAATAATAATAATAATAATAATAATAATAATAACAATAATAATAATAATAATAATAATAACAACTACTAAGTCTTTTTTCACACAACACAATGTTTTTTATTAAATATAAAATAATACAATATTGTGAACCATTTTCATTCCCTCTAAACTTTTAATCATTACCAAATTAGAAAATAACACAATTGTCCATCAATCGTATCTCCTAATATCGATAACTGTATCTAGGAAATCATTGAATGATATGACCATTCCCAACCTTCCCATTTATCCAACTTATAATTCTGTTTTGGTCTCTCCTTCACAGAGAACAACGCCACGCTCTACTGCTACTCGAACGGCACCTGGTCCAAAAAGTCCTCGTATAAGTTCTGTCTGAAAGCGCTGACCAACAACTCCGAGACGTCTGAGTCGACCGTCAGCACGATCAGCACCATTTTCTACATCGGCAATTCACTTAGCTTGATCGCTGTCACTCTCGCCTTGTGGATTTTCATCTCATTCCAGTAAGTGCCGCTTTCATTGGGTTAGAAGTGACTTTCAATGTTTCTGTCGGGATTTTGAAAGGACTCCTCTAGAATACTTTTGAATATGTTTTTATTTTCTCTGAGTATTTTGAGAATTGCAATCGAATAATTTTAAAGGTAAAAGATAACAAAATGAATTATGATTAACGCACAAATACTTGGAAGTGTCTTTGATTATTTACTAAAAAACGGCAAAAAGACAAATTCTTTTTTTATTAAAGAAACAAGTAAAAAAATTCTGAATGTTTTCATGGTATAGGTATAAGGCAATGAAATAAAAGATGAAAGAAGAAAATATGAACTATAAATATCATACAAATTATCAAATATGCTTTTCAGTATTTCTGAAATAAAAATAAAATCAATCAAGAAAGGGATGAATGCTTTTAAAAATTATTTGTCAAAGAAACGAGAAAATTGTTCAAGTGGAAATTATTCAGTAAAAGTTTAGATACGTCACGAGCGCTGAGCAAAATATAAAAGTAATATGAGAGACATTTTTATTTTCAACATCTTCGTTGATTACTCAATTTTACGTTCATTTCATTCTAGATATAAAATCAAATAGGATATTAAAGCTTTTCAGTAAATTGTGGAAATTTTCTAATTTTTACTTAAAAAAAGAATGCTTCAAAATTTTATGAAAAATACGATTCAGTATAACCCCCCCCCTCTCTCTCTCTCTCTCTTTCTCTCTCTCATTCAATAGTTGTTAACTGGGCAAGCAAGCACTTGAAAGTACTTCTAAGAGTTCGATGGTTCAATCCCGTGTTTGTGTTTTAATCTGCCTATCTATACGTGAATCCTTCTCTCATAAACATCTAATAATTACTGCTATCATGCATGCAAAATTTGCTAAGACATATATTCATTTTTTCTTATTTTTACAGTAATAATAGCAATCAACAGTAATAATTCTTTTTATAGGCTTTACCATGATAGCTGGTGGCTTCAGATAAAAAGGAATGCAGTAACCACCCTATTCATTCTTTTTTTAATTTCCTAACATTTTCACTTCCCTAAAAAGAGCCTCTCCCTTTCCATGTCAGTTCTACAAAAACACACGATTTACTTCTAATTAGCGAACATTACCAAATTTCCGGCCAATTACGAGATGTTTATTCCCCGACGTTAGTTACTTCATCAACTCTTTAACAGTTTTTAAACTTCGAATTATGCAGTGTTTTGATATCAAACTATCTTTTCCCAGTTTCTCTAAACTTCCAAACTACCTCAGATTAATATTTTCACCCCTGAAATCCTTCTTGTTGCTTTGGCGAGTTGCTTTCATCCTAAACTTATGATCGCATTTCACTCCTCAATGGAAGAGGTTTGCTTAATAAATATTTTCGAAATTTCCAACGTGTAAATCTTATATCATTATGATCGTTTCTGTTGTTGTTATTACCATCATTCAGAATAAAAAAAAAACATTATTAAGAAAGAAATCTAATTGATCATACACTGGCTTTTAATCCAAGTTACAACAAAATAAGTGCCTACTGAGAGAGAGAGAGAGAGAGAGAGAGAGAGAGAGAGAGAGAGAGAGAGAGAGAGAGAGAGAGAGAGAGAGAGAGAGAGAGAGAGGGGGGTGAGGACACAGATAATTTACGAACCTCACTTAATTTTCTAGTCAACTATGTTCTTAAAAAGGAAATACAGCTCAGCAATTATATAAATACTGCATAACGCTAACTCGAAAACAAGCCAATAGTCGTCCTATAATATTTACCATAATATTAATAACATCATCAATTTATCAAATTGAACGGATAACGTTATTACATGATCAATTAATCGTTCCATTAAAAATATATCATGAATACTTGAAATTGAATTAGTTTCATATTGCACGAACCATAAAAAAATAGGGAATTGACCCTAAATTGGTCTCCACACACGTACATACTCACATACAGTATATCCCGGCATGGAAATTGAAGAAGATCGTAGGTGTAATGCATTTGCATGTGCAAACCTTGCAATGTAGAGAGCGAGGAAGGTCTTTGATGACGCTTTTCATAAGTTAAAGGAAGCCAGGGGAATTGGCCCTCTCCCGTTATTGGTCTGTGCAATGGGCTTTGTAAAGGACAATTGAATGACAGTTTTGAATCTAGACTCAAATTTCTAATTTCAAACTTATTCTATTTTTCTCACCACACATTTTGCGATTGGTCATTTTGAAAAGTTGACAACGTCAAGCTCGCAATTGCAGAGCTTCAGGCCAAAGGAAGTAAAAGATATCGGCTGTGCATACGAGATGAGAGAGCCGGAGAAGAAGAGATTATTGGAAACCAATCATTCCAACGCCAGTCTCCTAAAACAGAATATCCGTGAATGATGCGGAGACTTATTTGCTTGCCTGGGAGACTGAGGTATTGGGTAATTCCCTCTGTCAAGAATAAAAGCGCCGGTGAACCATGGTATTTTACGATATACAGTATACACCGTATGTATGCTCATATTTCCCTGGTAGAAAAATAGTGTCGCTGGTGAAAAATAAAACAATTGTCCCTTT
>NC_090746.1:24455811-24460811 GCF_036898095.1 Palaemon carinicauda
CTACTTACACATTTGCATTGAGTCGAAGCAAGAACGCCGTTACTGGAGGAACAAAGAAGCAAAATGGACATAACTAAACTTGTGTGCGGGTTCATAAATCTGGAAATAAATAGGAAATGAGCGGTGTTGCGATGAATGGATTAATGCCAGTAAACGTTCACGGCAATGCATTTAAAGCTTATCATTGGGGGGACTTCAAACATTCGTTAGGAAATGATTAGTATGTTAATTTCAATTTTTTTCGTATTAGAAAAAATTATGGAACTTCCACGATTTTAAATTTTAATAAAACATCTATGGTGATATCTAAACGGAGACATTGCTTGAGTAATAAAAACAATTTTCAAAAGAAGTGAATGTTATAATATTTACAAATAACTTTTTAGAAATGTCCTAAGGAAAGTCATAGCTTCCCAAAAGGAATTTTTGAAGAAAATTAGGCAATAATATTGTTCATTAATATCGATAAGAGCTAATATTTGTAACGTAATAAAAGGAAATTGAACCAATGTGTGCAAAACAAAGGGACGACATAGAATATAATAAAATAAACTCCAGTCTTCAGGAAATATAGTTACTTTCGTTTAATTTTAAATATTGCTGAGTTATCACTTATAAATGTAACTCAAAATTATTCGGCATTTGATTTTTAAATATACCAGATACTGATCGAAACAATAAGGCGAAACAAATTTCATATCAACAATCACTAAATCACCCATGTTACCTGGGACGGACCAGTTTCAATTTACAACTCGAACTGGAGAAGATCAACCTGATCAGTGACTCGCAAATGCTTTCCCTTTGATTTGTGGTTCAAGCGAACCAGTAAACGCATCAATTAGTTTCTGGAATATCAATAATAAAGCACTTAGGTTAATAACTTCCCTTTCATCATTTGACTATTCGTTTCAGTGTTCTAAAAGGGAGCCCTTGTGGAAGATGTAACCCACATAACATTTACAGAATGCTTTAAAAAATATATCAAAATACTTGATTGAACTGTTGGTAACAACAGCCGATTACGAATAATGTAAAAATGAGAAATAAAAAGAAATTAAGAAATATTAATGTTACCACTTTCGTATGCGCCAACAAAATCCCATACAGAGTAAAAAGTAGAAACTTTTTATAAAGATCTGGAGATATCTATGAAAAAAAAATGTCTCAATTTACATTTGTTTTAGGTCAAAATAAGAGAGGAGAATTAGCAGTAGGTAAATTTGGAGTAGGCAGTAGGAATGACGGAAGACATGCTCATAGAATCTGGTGAAAGAAACAGTCTTAAAATCATGAACCCCTTTTTCTATGAAAAGGAACACAAATAATGAACATGGAGAAGCCCAAATGAAGAAACGAGAAATGAAATGAATATTTTCATTGAAAAAGTTAATTTAGTTTAAAATGTAACAGAGTTAAACAAGTTGAAGTCAAGCGACCATAGCATGGGAGAAGCGACCTCTTTTTTTTTAGATCTGAGGAAAGAAAGAGAAAAACTAATTCTAAGAAAGAAAATAAACACTCTTTCAATAAGAGAAAAAACTGATGAGTTGAGTTTAGCAAAACTCCCAGCTACATGATAAGGAAGCAACTAAAGAAATGAAGAGTAATTAAACAAAATAAAAAAAACAATCAGAAAAGACCAAAAACCTAATAGAAAATGGAAATGAGGGTAAAATCCACGAGATATGATATAGAATTACAGAACTATACAAAACAACAAGCATACTAAAAACCCAAGACATTCGTAAAAACAATTAGACCAAAATTAAGGAAACACCTAAGAAAGGAATAAGCATACAATTAATGAAAAGAAGACTTGGAAACAGGACGCCAACAGATATTTACTTGAAAGTATGAAAATGAAAATATTAACAATAGGGATGGAGTAATAAAAATTTCAGAAAATTCTATACAATAGTGATATAAGAAATAATTTTGACAATCGAAATAATCAAACACCTGAGCCGGTACCAAACGTAAAGGTAGAAGTAAAAAAAATATTAAAAAGCATGACGGCAGGCAAAGCAGCTAGGGAAGATGGCCTAACAATTCATTTAATAGTAAATGGAGGAGATATAGTAGTAAGTCTGGCTGAACTTAACACAAAATGTTTACAAGAATGCTCTATATCTACAGTGTGGAAAATGTTATCATCAAACTAATATACAAAAAGGGAGACACAAAAGACCTGAAAAATTACCGCCCAATAAATTTACTCTCAGTAATATATAAAATATTTATTCAACAACTGATCATATCCATGTAATTAATCAGCTGATGGAAAAATCAACAGAGCATGACAATCCACTGTGTATATCATTTATAGACTAAGAGCAAAGCTTTTCCTTTGGTCAAAAGCTCAGCAGTAATAAAATCCCTTCACCCTTCAAAGACAAGGAATGGATGAATCTTAAGTTAAAACACTTGAATATATCTATAAAGGAAGTACAGCAATCCTAAAACTACATAAATATAGGGGGACACCATCTTTCCTAAATTATTTACAGCATGCCTAGAAGTTTTTAAGATTTAGATTGGGAAAATGTAGGAACTAATATTAATTGGGAGTACCTTAGCAACTTAAGATTTGTAGATGAAATAGTTGTATTTAGCGAATCATGGGAGGAATTGCAAAAGATAATAGAAAACTTGAATAGTGTGTGCGAGGCGCCAGTTAGGTGATAACCGAGAGGCGAGGTGAATGCAACTAAACTTTATTAAACAGAAATCCAGCTTAAATAACTGGAATTGCAAGCAAGAACGTCACAAAAAATCAAACAAAATTAAATATGAGGTATCAGGTTTGTACAGACTGATTTATTAACAGTACATGGAAGAGCGAGTGATAAGATAGAAAGCAAAATCATTGCAGTGTACGAGCTTGTATGAAGCACGTGCGGTACATGGCTTTCCCCCTAAAAAGGACATACATGTAAAATAGGGCAGTCTACTTTTCAGATGCTTATTGTAAGCGGGTCATCTAGCAGGAGATATGCAGGCTTTAGGCGATCATTGGAGACTCAGTCTTCTTTGCCACAAATGTTGATGAAGAAAACCTTCGGAAAAAGAAAGATCATGAGTAAAAGGACTGTTTAAGGGGAGGTTAGCAGTAACTTGCTAGTGTTATTGCGCAGGAAAACATGTGTTGCCGAGTGCAGATCTGTTGATATGTATTGCTTACTTGTGGCCTGGTAAGTCTGGCAGCATAGAGTAAATTTTCCCACATGTTGAAGGAGGTTCCAGATGGAAAAAAATTGGCAACGATAACCAATGGGTCGTCATACACCATTTCAGCTGCCGAGACATCTACGGCATCTTGAGAAGTGGTCTTTAGTCTCAGGAGGGCCCAGGGAAGCTGGGTAAACCAGTTGGAGTCCTTGCAATGGGATATCAAAACTACTTTGAGGGTATGATTGAAACGTTCAATCCTTCTCTTGGCAGTAGGGTTGTAAGCGGTTGTCTGATGTAGGGTGATTCCAAGGATCATTCGCTAATGATATCCAAAATTGAGAGGTGGAAGGGGTACCCCTGATAGAGGTAATATGCTCAGGGATACCAAATCTCGCTATCCATCCTGAGAGTTTGCCAGATGTACATGAGGCAGATATTGCAGTTTCCATGAGAATGGCTTCAGGCCAAAGAGTGGAGCGGTCGATGACTATAAAAAGGTAACGATGTCCTTGTGATGTGGGTGGGGGACCTACTATGTCGACGTGAATGTGAGAAAAATAGCACTGAGGTTGAAGTGGGTGCTCACTCTTGAATCCGTGTGTCAATGTAATTTTAAAGTTTTGCATAAAGTACAGGCGTGTACCCAATCCTTAGCATCTTTACTAATGCCGTAGCAAATGAACTACTTCGTCTTCAGTAGCTTTAAGTCTTCCAGTACTGACGTCATAGAGGAGGAGGGCGTTGCAATTATAAGGGGGACACCAACCAAACAGAGGGATATGCAAGATGTCCTTCATGCTTGATACTCTGGATCTTTTTGTTGGGCTTCTGCTAAGACATTGTAATACAATCCCAGGTGAATGGTGCCCAATGTATTTCTTGACAGGGCATCGGCAGCGATATTCATTTTCCTAGCGACGTATTGAAGGGTACAATTGTGTTTAGCCACAGCAGAGAGATGTCAGTGTTGACGAGCAGACCAGGCGTCAGACTGTCGAGTGAAGGCGTACACCCGAGGCCTGTGTTCCGTGCAAATGACGAAGGCCATACCTTCAAAGAGTTGCGAAAGTGACGGACACCCAAGTACACCGCCAGACTTGGATAGACTATGTCGTGTCCTGGAGAGTAGCCTTGGCAGAAGAGAACGGCAAGCACCCGTGTCCACCAAGCATCGCACGCCTACACCTGCATCATGTACAAAGAAAAGATTAGTGACAGAGGAGGCCACCACCGCAAGTGATAGCATACCTACATCTTTTTTGGCTACTGACAACCATTCGCACATTTCTTTGCAGCAGTCCAAAATCTGGAGTGTAGTAGCATTGCTTTGGCCGATGGGTATCAGTAAGTGGTTGGAGAGGTCGTTGGCTGGGGTGTGAGCGAGGGATGGTATGAGTGGGTGGTGGGGGGTTTTGTTACCGCTCCGGCACATCGCGGGGTGGGTGTCTGTGTCCTACCACATTCATGCCAGCTTCGGTCGATGATGAATAGTTGTCCTCTTACTCAGGAGTGGAGGCATTGATGGAGGTCTTGAAGTGGTTGTCCATAAGGGAGTCTACTTCCTTCATGGGCAAAATATTGACACCAGGAATGGCAGCATGTACAGGTTCAAGTAGGCGCCGTACCTAATAGGCACGAACTGGATTCACTTCCAGAGGAGAGCCGTCTGCAGCAGGTTGCAGGCGAGCGATCCTGGTCATTTGCCTTAGGGCAAGCGATACAGGTCATTTCCTTGAGGGTGAAAGAAGCCTTTTGTTCCCCCAACGGTTGTTGAGAGAGCTGAAAAAATTTGGCTATAAGGGCAGCTGGCGATGGTGAGTACTCCT
>NC_090746.1:24465811-24470811 GCF_036898095.1 Palaemon carinicauda
TTTCTTCATTATGTTCTCAACTAGCCTTGCTCAATATGTAAAAATATAGAAATACTTTATCGTTTTCATTTTAACAATACCTTTCACGACAAATTTCGTGGAAATTATGTAACAGACAATTCTGTCCAAAAGATATTCGTTAAAATAACGTTTTCGTTAATTCAGAATGTTTGGCATCTAAACAAGGTCTTTAACGACATAGTTTATCCTAACACTGTAGTTACGAAATTCGCCTTCAGTATTCGTCCTCTGTAAACCTTTCCAAATACAATTTAGAGTCTGAAAACCAATTATACTTTCTTGTAAATAAATCCAAATCTTGAAGCTTTTAAAGTAAATAGCTAGCATCCAATGCCCCTTCAAATAAACCAACCGCAGCTATGCCATCATCTAAAAATACTTCAATCTTCACTTCCTTAGATCTCCAATATCTAACAGACTTAAGAACTTTAGTAAAGATGTACCGCCGCTTCAAAAATATCTAAAGAATATCCATTATAAAAAACTTTTTAAAATTTTTCCCCAATGAGAAAGATATTGGCAACGTTTTAATAGATTTCTATGCGATAAGCAGACTGTAGACTGATTAAATCCTTAAAAAGTTTGTAATAAAAAACCAGCCTTTGCTTACCATTTCCATTCTTGGTCACCGTCAAAGGAATTATTTCTTAGTTTTTCTGATACCAGTGTCACCCATTCTCTTAATAAATTCTGATTCGTCCCTTTCTGACCTATAGTTACCCAATCCAACAACCACAGTAACGGTTTTGAAATGGAATTTTGTGATCGCCCTTTTAGACGTCCATGACTATCTTACCGGACCCAATTTAATTCTGTTCAATGTATTGTGAATAACAACAACCAACAGGCGATTAAAACAATAAAATAAAATAAACACAATGTTCCAATTTCCTTGTACCAACTGCTAAGTATACAAAAATAAAAACAGCTATATTTTCACTTATCTTTTCGACGTATTTCTTGGTACATTCCTGGCTCCAATGTCAACTCTCGGCCTTTATTGAGCTCTAGACCTCTTCCATCAAAGTTGATATGAATCCACACTTTCCCTCGATCTTTAACTAGCTTGACACTTTCGGCGATGCTGCTCTTTGCGTACTAACTCGTTTCTGCAGCAGTTTTAGATGTACCTTGTCCTCCAAGTTGATAAACAATCGCGTCTAATGCTACCATTTTCGTATCAGTTTCCTCAAAATAACGCGATGCTCATTCAAATGGTTTTCCATCATACTTTAACGAGGTGCGGATACTTGTTGAATATTCTGCTGGAAATCGGATAATACATTTTCCATCACAACTTGAAACGGTTTCAGCATTCTGATTGCTAACGTGAAAACACTATTCACATCTGAAGCTGTAATTTGACCCTGCCTGGCGTCCTGGCTAATAAATTCGACTTGCTCGGGCTAGCGTGCGCTAGAAAGTGACCACTTACTAAATACCTCTTCAAACATTGAATACGTTTCACCCAACACTAAATTCTCATTGGCCACTGCCTACAAAACAACTGAACTTAAGTAACAAGATACTTAAGATCTGCTTACATGTCGTTAGGACAATTATTTTTCGCTATACTTCGTAACGCGAAAAAATTTTATTTCCGACAAGAGGAAAATGAGCGCAGAATAATAGTATGACCTAAAACTTTCCACTAATTGACTCCAACAACGCAACCATTACCGTCTATTGGCATCAAGGTATTAAGGAAAGTTTGTAATTGCTTTTGTAACCTACACAAAACTGGTAAAAAAAAAACTTGGCAAGGATTGACCTGGTAAAGGAAATAGAAAGAAAACTAGCAACAAAATATAGTAGGTTGGCCAGGCCAAAAGACACCCGTTGAGATACTACAGCTAGAAAGTTATTGGGTCCTTAGCATGGCCAGACAGTACTACATTGGATTCTCTCTCTCTCTCTCTCTCTCTCTCTCTCTCTCTCTCTCTCTCTCTCTCTCTCTCTCGTTACGGCTCCTTTTGTCTGCCTACACATACACCGAATATTCTGGCCTATTCTTTCCACATACTCCTCTAGCCTCATACACATGACACTGAGATAATCAAACAATTCTTCTTCGCTCAAGGTTTTAAATACTACAATGTAAATGTTTAGTGGCTACTTCCCTCTTTGTAAGGGTAGAAGAGACTCTTTAGCTATAGTTAGTAGCTCTTCTAGGAGGACGACACTCAAAAATGAAACCATTGTTCTCTAGTCTTGGGGAGTGTCATAGCCTCTGTACCATGGCCTTCTACTGTCTTGGATTAGGGTTCTTTTGTTTGAGGGTACACTAGGACACGCTGTTCCATCTTACATCTCTTCCTCTTGTTTTTTTTATGATTTGTATATGAAAGATCTAATTTAATGTTGTTACTGTTCTTAAAATATTCTATCTTAAATGTTTATTACTTTTCTTTTAATTTATCTATTTCCTTGTTCCCTTTCCTCACTGGGATGTTTTTCCCTTTTAAAGCCTTTGGGCTTATAGCATCTTGCATTTCCAACTAGTGTTATAGCATGGCTTGTATATAATAATAATAATAATAATAATAATAATAGTTAAATCTTAACGGAATGTTAGCCACATAACATTAAGGACAACATCTGCATAGACAGGCTTCAACGTTATTTCCTCAACTATAACAACAATATAAACAACAGCAACATGTGAATCCATTCTCTACACTTCAAAGAACTGACCTTAATGAAAGCGGAGCTGAATGGCCTCGATCACACTGCTCAGCCTAAGACTATATATACATTTGAAATAAAAGGTGGAAATGGAAGCAAGGCACACTTAAAGGAGAGGGACAGATAGCAGAGAAGATACAATAGGGATCGGGGGAAAAGTGAAATGAAGAAATCAATACACCTGGGGCAGAGGGGACACAGCAGAGTCTTTTGTCCTGTCTATAGTCTGCACCAAAATGCACACTGTAGGCGTATTCTCCTGAGAGTGCCAACAAAACATTTGAAACTCCGGGTGTATTTGCACACGTACACAACGAGCAGATGCATATCAACAACAACGACAACAACAACAACAACAACTGAGGAGAGGACGTGGTTATATTAAATAGTATGATCCAGGCTATGATACCAATGAAAGTGAACTAATGGATGCGGTATTAATTTTGATTATTTTTCATTACTGCAGCCTAACAGCCTAGTCCATCTAAAACATTTCATGAAAACTTTGCGATGCGCTACACTTGACAAACATGCACACATTACGAAATAATATACCTTTTCTCTTCGTATTGTTATTAACGTGACCGACTACCTCTGCTATTTTACCTTATACGTGTTAACGTAACAGAGTCCTTGTATCTTAATTCTCCTTTGACTTTCTCTGTCCACATGACTTGAGCAAGTTGTACTGCACGAGTTTCATATACGGTCGTACACAGTAACGGTTTTGATTTTTTTTTTTATCTTATCACTTCCCTGCACTGTTAATAGACCAACTTGTTATATCATGCTATTTCATGCTCTTTCATGTTTGAATTTTTGTAACGTTCTTAATTGCAATTCACAGTGTAAAAACTCGATGACTGTTTATTAAAGTTTAGTTTCATTCACCTCGTCTCTCACTTAGTTATCACCTAACATTAGTGACTCCAGGGTCAGTTAGGTGATAACTGAGAGCAGAGGCAAGGTAAATGAAATTAAACTTTATTAAGCAATCATCGAGTTTTTATACAGCGACTTGCGAGCAAGAAGGTCACAGAAATTCAAAAATGAAAAAGCTTGAGCTAGCATGAAAACACAGGATGGTCTATTAACAGTGCAGGGAAGAGAGAGTTTATAAGATGAAAAAATCAAACAGTTACTGTGTACGAGCGTGTATGAAACACGTGCGGAAAGAAGTATAAAACATTAAAATTCTGATGAGATGCCGTTTACCAAGAAGGAAACTCATCCAAGTTCGAGTATTTAGCTGAAGGAAAGTATCACCAACGTGGCTAGAATATTCTATACGCATTATAGCTGCTGTGCTGTCAAGACAACAAGCAAGTTTTGAAGATATGCTCGTAAACTAGATATGCTCCTCGCCCACCAACTAGAAAACACGTAGGCGAGTTAATATCACCCACGCTCTCCGCTTGAAAGGCTGGAGATTAAACCATATGAATTCTCCGGCTGTCTAACATTTCCAAAATTCTCTCATGCGAAAAAAGTTTCGAGAATAAATTAATGCCGACCTCATCCATTTGCATATATTTCCATCTAAAGGTTAAAGGTGACTGGTTTCAGTTCCGGTTCCATCAGAATAGATGCTCACCAGAACGTCAGCCGGGCAAGCCCAACCCCCCACTGTGGTGCCCCACCACAGCAGTAGCCTCCCCAGTAAACAGCTTAAACTCACGGTCCTGGGCGGGGATTGATCTCTTGCCATGCGAAATGCTAGGCAAACACGTTACCACTGTACTAGCCAGAAGGACCTATTTTCTTAACACATACATCAATTATTTTAATTTTCTAATTTCTAATAGATTAAAATCCTTTGCATGTTTATCATAAAATTATTACTTATTTCAGTAAGGATTTCGTACATAGCGTGTTTCCAAAATCTTCATGCCATCGACAGGATTTTTTATGAGAAATATGGCTGGTAACTCAGACAAACTTTGCAGTCAACATTAACAGATTAATACAATTGCTGGAAATTTAACAGAGAGGAACCCTACTAGCAGATTCTGAGCAATGTGTAACATCGAGAAAAGCAAATTTGTCTCAACTTACCCCCGCCAAGGAGGTACTGCGATCGAGTCGCTTTATTTATTTGTGTCTGTGGATAGGATTACATCAAAACTACACTTACGAATTTCGACGAAATTTTCACCACAGATAGATAAGAGGCCATGGACGACTCCACTACATTTTGGAGCTGATCCGGATCCGGATCTGGATCTGGATACTAGACCCGGATTGAATTTTTCGTGTGTCTGTGGACAGGATTACATCAAAACTACTCGACGGAT